>NW_004524606.1:2035780-2043326 GCF_000260255.1 Octodon degus | reverse complement strand
GAAAGGAAAGGAAAGGAAAGGAAAGGAAAGGAAAGGAAAGGAAAGGAAAGGAAAGGAAAGGAAAGGAAAGGAAAGGAAAGAAAAGAATTTTCTGAGTCTTTTTATAATAAAAGTAGCATTTAATATGCTTTGTAAAATTTTGCATCTAATTTAATGAGCACGTACACTGTAATCTGTAAAGACTGTGATTCACATTGATTGATTTTTATATTAAATCTTGAAATACATAAACTTCAATTGCCTGGGCATATTACCTTTTTGTATAGCTTGAGTTTTAATTCACTAATATGTTGTTCAATTCTATGTGTGTATTTATATGAGATATTTGTCTTTAATGTTTTCCTTCTTGTAATGCTTTATGGTGATTTGTGTTGAAAGCAGATTGACAGCATCTCCTAACATGAAATTTCATTTGTCTTCTATTACATGAGTTTATATTGGAGGAGTATTAGCTTTCCTTAAATATTTTTAACTATTAACTAGCAATTTTATTTGTACTTATTAATTAATTAATGAATATATACAGAATTGTTTCATTTTATTTTACTGTCAATTCTTTTATATCACTTAGCATAGATCATTTAACTCATAAACTTATTTACATTTTATTCTCATTCATTATTTGTATTGCTAATTGCTTGTATTTCACTGTTGATAAATCTACTTATACTTTTATAAATTTTATAAATCTTTCCAAGAATTCAATTATTTTTTGTTGATTTTATTTAACTGTTCATTTCCATTTAGTTGAGTTCTGTCATTTTTACTATTGTTTTTTAATATTAATTTTAGTTTTCTTTCTTTGATATTGGGAGAAGCTTAGGGTATTAATTTTAATTACTTTTGTTTTTCAAGCAACTAAAACTTGTTGCCCAATAAAGTATCTCTTAATTGTAATTTTTTTTCATTCATCTTATAATTTTTCTTCGGTCCTTGAATTATTTAGTAATTAATTTTGAAATCTCCACATGTTATAAAAGTTAGTAGGTATCTTCTTGACATTAATTTCTAATTATATTCCACTCTGGTCAAGCATTTAATCAATTTGTTTTGTGAGTGACCCACACATGACACTTTTGCAGGTATGATGATTTAGACGTGTATTAAGACAAGTTGGTTGATTAACAACTACCGGAAAGATTTTTGCAACTCATGAATTGCCATAATTTTTGTCAAACTTCTTCAATTTGAAAATGGAATAAGTCTCAAAAATCAATATAAATTTTTACACAGTTCATTTCTGTTCTAAAATTTTTCCTTTTATGAATTGGGTAGCTTTGTTAATTTTTTTATATATTTAATACTTATAACTTCTCTAGGCTAACTTTTGTTAAGCTAAAGTGCTACTTTCATTTATATTACATAAGTGGTTTTGTCTAATATTAGCGTAACCTGTTTTCTTAACATTTTATAGGTTGTTATGTTTAACCGGTATGTGTGAAACAAAATTTTTTAGAACATATGTAATTGGTTCTTCTTATTGTTTTTTTTATTGTTAGTTCTTTGTTTAATGTAAACCACTGTGAAAGATTTTTCTTGAAGTAGTCCATTTCTGTTTAACATAAATTTTGATGCAATTGGATATTGTTTCAGTTATTTTTTATTTGCTGAGACAAAATACCTGAACAAAAAATTAAAGGAGGAAAGTTTATTTCAGATCAGTTTGTAGAGGTTTCAGTCTATTGCACACTTGCTCTAATGTAGGGTAGCATGACAGAGGGACAACTCAGAGAAGGAACAGTCCATGACAAAACAGGAAAAAGCAGCAAGAAACAGCAGCACAGCCAGCCTACTTTCTCCCTTTTACATTCCATGAAAGTTATATAAGCCTATTAATTGGTGCCATGCACACCCACTGTGGGTCTTCCATTATCCACACCAAGAACTGTCCTCAACTAGTTGATAGACTAATCAACCCCTTCATCCTACCATTAATCCACATTCACACACCTCTGATCAAGCCACCTTCAAAAATCCCCACCTATGAATACATGAGGCTTTGGGGAGACATCTATATACAAGCTATAACAGTCCATCTCTAAGACTTGTCAAAGTGTTAACAGTTCAAAGATTGATAAAAAACCCAAGTCCAAAGTCTCTGAGGTTTAAGGGAAAGTTTTATCAGTGATTCCCTACACAAATGAAAAGGAAAAGACTTGGAAAATGTAATGGCACAAAGCAAATATTACCATTTAAAGGTACAAATCAGGTTTAGAAAGGAATGAGACAAAAACACAGCAGAGAAAACTTTGAAATCGATACTTTCATATCAGCATCTGGTACAATCTGTGCCAAGATATGAACTGCAGAGTCTTGGGTGGCTCCACTCCTACTGTTGTCAGGTAGCTCTGTCTAAAACTGGCTTGCCAACTAAATGTTACCAGGTTGCAGTTGCTCACCTCTCCATCTGGATTGGATAGATTCTTACCCTAAACAAGGAATTTAACAAAATGAACAGAAAGCAATGGCCAAGTTTATTCAAAAAAGTAAAAATAAAGATTAAAGGAGAAACTGGCTCTTCAGAACAAGAGTGGGCTGTATAAAACAATAAAGGGACTTTCTACAGAAACCAAGGTGGGCTGCCATGAAGAAAGTCATAATAGTGGGCTCCTCAATGGAGTATGCATTCTTGTATGTTATCGAAATGTGGAGGAGATTCAACACAGAGCCTAGATCTCACATCTGACTGGGCCCACCAGGGGCCTGCCAGATCCTCATTTGACCCAGAGTCCAGGCCTGGCATACAGGCCTGGTGTGGAACCTGCAGCAGAACTCCCTGCAAAGACACTAGAGGCAACACCCACCCAGCTGATCCAAGAGCAGAACATCTTACCAGAGTAGCACAGAGGGTTTACCTCCAAGGGCTGCAGCAGAAAGAAGTATAGCATAGCAAACAGAGCAAAGCCACACCCACCTAGACAAGTTTGAGCTTGATAGATCCAGACCTGGTGCTAAGGTAATAACTCTATCTAAGCTCTACACCAAAGAGCAGAAGACAGTGCTATGCAAAATGACAAAGAGATCTTCTCCTTGCTCTCTTTTCATTGTCTAGTCCTCAAGTTCTTGCTTTGCTTTTAGTTGTATTATACCTTTCTATTTGTATTTCTTCTTTTGAGTTCTTATACTAGGGAAACTCTATGATAGTTATACATGTGTGTCTGGTTTATTTCACTTAGGAGTATATCTTCAAGTGGCATCCACTTAAATATAAATGCTTTGAGTTTATCATTCTTTATAGCTGAATAATATCCATTGTAAGACTCAGGACCTATGAGAACTTGTACTGTAACATCATGTAACTCGGTAGTGTCCCAAATTTTCTGATCAAGGAGATTATGGGACCAAAGAGGAAAGTGATCGATGATGTAGAGTGTGCCTAAGGAGAGTCACATAGAGAGAAAACATTCTCTCAGGCGTGCACAGAGAGCACATTGGCCAATCAATAGCCATGACTTGTTCACATGGCTGACACTGACAAAGGTTCTACAATCTGAGGTACAGGATCTCAGGATAAATCCTGAAGGGATTTGACTGACCTTATCAGATCCAAAAGCTACAACTCTTGTTGTATAGGTCTTGCTTTATCTTGGTCTTAACCATCCAGCAGAAAAGTATAAGAAGTAAAGCCATGGTGTTATATAGACCTGTAGGGGACTCAGGTCAACAACTTCTGACGTTGCCAGTCAAGCAAAAGACCCAATACTATTATGGACTACTGGACTAATTTGGAATATTTTACTGAGTTCACACAACTAGAATATTTAAATGACAGAACTAAACAAAAAAAGGGGATACAGATGAATGACCATTTTGTATTTGTGTATTTAATATGGTTAGGATAGATATATAGTTACATTCTCTTAATGAATAGAGGGATTTGTTCTAATAGTGTTTGTAAATAGGATATCATGTCTGCATCTAATAGTGTTTGTAAATAGGATATCATTACAGCAAATAACCACTAGGAAGACAGTATGCAATGTGTTAATTATTGAAACTGTCCTACCAATTTGATTTGAAACTGTCTCATTGCTATATGTCTCTCAATAAAATTATGGGGAAAAATGACAAAGAGAATTAGCAAAATGCATTCTCAGGCCCCGAATTAACCCAGAACAAATGCAGGAGACACTAGCATAGAAGAAATTGGAAATCAGACACCTGAAATCTCTGCAATAATAGTGTCTGTAGTAAAGAAACAACTGCAGAAAGGTATAGAAGAAATCCGATCAGAAATAATTTCTGAAGTAAAAAAAGAAATGATAACTATATTGAAAGAAGTAATAAGTGGTTCTGAAGAAGATACTGGTAAAAAATAAAGAATAGAAAAATGATGAGCAATATAGGAAAGAAATAGAATGCATGAAGCAGATTCAAAGTGATATGCAGGAAATTAAAACCATCATCAGAAGCTTGTAAAACTGTATGAATGAAAGTGAAAATAGACTTTCAGACCTTAAAGACACCATTGCAGGTAGTGAAAAGGTAAGAAAAGATCTCTTAAAAACAACTAGGATGAAGAAAAAAACAATTCAACATCTACAAGATGATGCAAAGATGAACAACATAAGACTAATAGGCATCAGTGAGAAAGAAGGAGTCAATACAAATGATATAAAAGAATATGGGTGGAAGTAAATAGCAGAAAACTTCCCAAATATGGGAAAGCAATCTGACATTCAGTAACTGAAGCATATGGAACTCCAAATAACATCAAGCCAATTAAAACCACACCCAGACATATAATAATCATGATCCCAGAAATTCAGCACAGGAACAGTATACTAAAAGCTGCTAAAGAAAAGAAGCAGATCACATTTACAAGAAAACCCATCAGAATAATGGGTTTTCTCTTTCACAAACCATCCAGTCAAGAAGATCTTGGAGCAAAGTACTTCAAGTCTTGCAAGAAAACAAACTGCAACCCAGACTGATGTACCCTGCAAAACTCTCTTTCAAGTATAATAGAAATGTGAAATACTTCCATGACAAAGAACAGCTAAAGAATTTCAAGATGACAGAGCCAAGCCTTCACAGACCACTAAAAGATGTTCTAGAGAGGAAGCAAAATGACCAAACTCCATGAATGAGAATGGGAAGAACCCACCAAATAAGGCAAACAATTAAACATAGGAGAATAAGCGGTGTACAAAGGCAGTCTTTCACTTATTTTTTTGTATACAGCAGCAAAATATTTCCATAAGTATACTCTACAAATGAACTTCTCCTGCACCCTATGAGTCATGATTCTATCTGGATCTACAGGATGGATATCAAGAAAATAGCAGTAGCTCAGTCCTACAAGTGACACCTGGCCACGAGTAAGCATCATGGACATGACGAGGTCCAGGACATACTGGATCTTTATGCAATATCCTATCCCCAAACTGTTAGAAGTGTTGGTCATTTATTTGCCATTCCAGTATTTATCTTATATTTTATTCTAAGTAATTCTTTACTATCATGAAAGCTTTTTCTTAGTTTAATTGTTTTGAAACATTTAATTTTTAAATAACATTTAATTTTCTGAATATTGCTTAATAATTTTTGTTTTAAGACGTATACTGTATCTTTGACTTACAATCTACTTAAAAGACATGGTATGATATTTTTTCCTAGTATTAGAAACTTTGAAAAGTATATTTCCATTTTCCATTGACTTTATATTACTTCTTCCTTGTCTTTTATACACACACATATATGAAAAAATATGTATATAAACCAACATAATATTGATACTGCTTCATAGAAATCTTTAATGACCTTTTAAATGGGTTCATCTAATATATTTCACATAGTCTTGCATAGCTATCATGTTGAGAGCTCTTTATTCTTTACCCAGGACCATACAGCAACTTCTCTTGCCTTCTGAATTATGCTATTTGTTATTTCCTGTATGCTACATTTGGAAGTATTAGAATATTTTGAGTTTATGTAGCTAGAAAATCTTTTACTTTTAGTTTTCAAAGGTATGTTTGCTAAGTATAAAATTCAAAGAGGACAGATCTTTTTTTTCTTTCAGTCCTTTAAATTAATTAGTCTAGTTTCTTACACACTTGGCCTTTATTTTTTCTTTCTAATGTGAAATAAGATGCTATTTAATTTTTTTCTTCCATAGCTAATATTTTTATGTATATGGTTTAATGATTTTTTTCTTTATAATAAGTTTTGAAAATTTTCATTTTTGTGTATCTTGGTATGATTTTATTCAAATTTCTTGTGCAAAAGGTTCATTTTTCTTGGAAATGTGGTATTATAAGCTCAACTAAATTCAGAAATTTTAAATCTTTAAATATTTTGCCTATCCATTTCTACTTTGAGAATTCTAATTATATGAATATAAATTTCTTGATTTTGACACAGAATGAACTATTATATGACTAATCTGTAAATTCTTTCCTCTTCATTTTTATTTTGGACAATTTTTATTGTTACATTCATTTAAGTTTGAAATAATTTATTTACAATGTGCACTCTATTACTAATCTCATGCTATGTATTCATTTCAGAAATATTTCTCTAAAATTTACTCTGTCTACATCTTATATCTGTTACATTTCAATATTTATCTACAATTTTAATATGCTATGTAATTATTGATTTTCAATAAAATTAATTTAAAAAACAAATATACAGGAAACCTGTGAGAATTTCTATGCACAAGATCTGAGAGGTAGTACTTGTATCCCATAACTCAGGTTGTTATCAAGTCCAGACCTGAAAACCTACTTAATTTCTCAAGAAAAGTAAAGGTGCAGGGCTTTGGGAGCTGCCCTGTAAATGTGTTCTAGAATCTTATCAGGTCATTCCTATCTCCCTATCCAACTTGGTCATGCCCTAATATCCTCTGTTGCTACTTGTTGGTGGTTGCAGTTTTCATGGCTTTTCTTTTGGGTAGGTTTTGCTCACTCTTGGCACCTTGCCTCAGCTGATTCATGTTCATGGTTTCTCCAACCTTCTGGGATCTCCAATGCACCTTTAACTTCATACTCACAGATTCACTGCTGCCCTCACACAGGCACACTGCCTGGGCTCCCAGGCTTCTTTGGAAATCTAGGTGGAAGGTGTCCTGACCACACAATTCTTGCATTATACATGCACCAAAATGAGCACCATTTGGATGATGACAAGCTGAAACAGGTCTGCCTCCAGGTAGAACAGTAGGTAGGTTTCCTTGTCTCTTGGTTACAGGGGCCAAGTTCCTGGATTGCTGTATTCCGTGAATCCAGTTGCTAGGAATAAATTATCTAGACTGCCACTGTTCTGGAACACAGTGCCTTGAAGTGTTTTTTTTTTTTTGAAAGTACAATATCTATTAACAAAGAAATACACTTATATACCTGCAGCAGTACAGTGGTACAGATACCCCTTAGGATTTTATTTACTTAGTTTTCTTCTTAGCAGCTAAGGTACCTTCCTGAGTATTTTGGTTTTTGTTTTCTTTTTTTCCACCCCAGAATTCCTACAATACAATGGGTTAATGTCACCCAGTCTTTGTGTACAGCAAGAAATGAATAGTAAATTGCTCTTCACTGAGGGAAGGTCA
>NW_004524606.1:2023922-2032850 GCF_000260255.1 Octodon degus | reverse complement strand
TCGCACGTACTGAAGTTCAGGTGCAGCTCTACAAAGTTTGGACTTATCCAGCTGCGTCTGGCTTGGGTCTGGCTGCTGTGCTCAATCCTTCCTGCTGCTGCCCTTAAGGGTGAACCTGTTGTGCCTCTGTGGCGAGATGTTCTGCTCTTGGACTAGCTGGATGGATCTATCCTCTACACTCTCCCCTGCAGGGATTGCAGCTTGTGGATTACACGTGAGGCGTGTATGCCAGTCCTGAGCTGTGCCTGGAGGGGGCAAGGTGAAGTAGGAGGAAGAGGAAGTTCTCTGCACACACTCATGGGACCTGGGCTAGGATTGGGTCTGGGGGCTCCGGGACGGGGCAAAAATTCCTACTCGGCGGGACGGGTTGGGGAGGTATGGCGGAGTGGTGTGGTGTGGCCCGAGGGGGTGGAGAGGGTCCGGCACACTCTGCACCTGGGCTGGGACTGGTCCTGCAGGCGCAGGGTAGCAGGAAGCTCTCAGCACACTCACCGGACCTGGGCTAGAACTGGGTCTGGGGGCTCCCGGGACTCGGCAGAAAATCCTACTCTGTGGGCGGGGTGGGGGAGGCACTGCGGAGTGGTGGGTGGCGGCCCAAGGGTCTGGTAGAGTGTCCGGCCCACTCTGCGCCTGGGCTGGGACAAGTCCCGCCGCCACAGTGTATCAGGAATCTCCGCCTTTTAGTGTTTTAAGCTAAACCATTCACCTTAGTAATTTTGATGCTGCAAAGAGTGGAGTATGTCTGGTTCCTGTGGTGCCCTCAAGCCATCTTTTTGTTTCTTTCTAAAGTAAGTGGTTTATTTTTGTTGTTGTTGTTGCTTGGTTGGTTGGTTGGTTGGTTTTTTTTTTTTTTTTAATGTATTTAGTACAGGGTCTACAGGGTCTCACTGCACAGATCCGACTCATAGTGATCCCTCTGTTTTCAGTCTCCCAAGCACTGAGATTATAGGCACACACCACCACACTTAGTCTCCATCTCCACCTCAGTGTGCCCTGGGGATGAGGCCAGCACATCATGCCAAGGATCGAATCCCAGTCCCTGAATAAGTGAGGTTTTTAATGTAAATATTTTCAATAACCAACTTCTCTTCTGCTCTATTATTTGAAACTTTCTTTCTTGCCAAACTTAAAACACTTTAAATAATTCTCATACTGTCTTTGTTCTTGATTCTCAGCATAGATCTGGCTAAAAGCCCCCAACAGTAGCTATGACATTGTCTCAACATTAGACTGCCTTGAAATTATTTCAAGATTAATTAGTTTGTAATCTTTAATCTCAGTGACAGGGAAAGTCTCTGAACATGGACAAAATGCAGACAATTTTTCTGCCAAAGCATAACACACATGGTCTGGAGTCCAACTAATGCAATCATTCTTCCCAACAGAAACCTCCTGGGCCTATTATTTTAGCATTTCTATTAGCATTCTGGTCTTTTGAGCTCTGACCAGAATATCCTATCAAGATCAGTTTATAGTACTATAGGGCTGCTTCCTCAGCTGACATTGTAAAACTTTCCCACTCTGTCCACTAGCTGGTTCCAAAGCATTGTGAACTACAAGGTCAGATATAGTCATAATAATGATCTCATTTCTCTGGTACCAATATCTATCTTATGCACTTTTCTCATTACTTAGGCAAAATACCTGATACCCATATGAGCAAGATTTTCTTTCTCAGTTCACTGTAGTGGTCTCAGTATACTGGCTTTATGTCTGGGTGGCATTTGTAGTCAAGTATCAAGGAAGATATATGCTACAAGACAGAGCAGGAGGCAGCAGTAAGCAGTGAGCTTCTAGCAGGAACAAGGTTAGGGACTGTAGCAGCACTAATGGAGGTAATAAATGGAATGGCATGACTTCTGCTCCATGATCAATTGGCACAAAAGATAGATGCAGGTTGCAGGTGCGAAAATCAAACAGCTTTTGGCTGGAAGGTCAATACTCCTCCTGCTCTCAACTAGTAGCGCTTGTAGTCTTGGCTGTGGAGACACAAAACTTTAAGGATCAACATCTCCTACACTCAGTGACAATAGCACAAGAAGCCTCAGGTTCAGAGATAAAAGGAGTGGGGGATCAGCCCTCTACTCAATCTGCAACCAGTAGTACAAAGAGCCTTGAGTGTAGAGGGACAAGTAGTGGGAACTCAGCACTACCCCTTCCAGTTGCTAGTAAACAATACATGAGAGGACCAAGTGATGTGGAACTAAGGAGGATGTGCAAGGTCCAGAAGGGACCAAAGATATGTAGGACTGGGAGTATACTTGGGCTCTCTCTGACTTCAGGCACCAGAACAACTGAGTAAGCAACGCTGAGGCAATGTGGGTGAGCCATTTAGATAGTGTAAAGACTCTATCCCCTGACTCTACATTTGTAGGCCAAGATCAACACGCTAGCCAGCTCTAATCCTGCTGCAGACTTGGTCAGGTTCCACAGCACAGACTTGGACACTGCCACAGAATGGTGGGTACTGGAAGAATATTATTTCTTTCTCATTTTTCATGAGTTTGCTTCATTTTCATTTTTTTGTTTGGTATTTTTTGAGGGGAAGTGGAATTATTTAGGACTTGAAATTCATTCATTTGTTCTTTTCATACTATTTGTTTCTCTCTTTCCTCAAATGTCTGTATAGATTATCTGATCACTACATGTGAATAAACTTTGTCTCTAGTCTTTATAGTTCACTTCAAAATTCTTTGCTTTCTTTTTAATCCTTTTTCTTCTGTCCTTTTCTCCAGTTTCCTGAAGCTTAGGTGATCATCCTTGGTCCTTCAGCATTGCTTGTGCTATATTTCTCTTCAGTTAGAAAGAAATATTTCTCTATCCCTCTTAATTTCCCCTTTAACACAGGATATAATTAGTATTCTAAGGGGAAACTCACTGCAACAAGTTCTTGGTTTGTTATATAAATATAGATCTTTGTACTTTGGCTAAAGGTACAAAATCAACAGTTATCACAGTTCTAAAGCACTCTAGACTGTGCTTGATTAAATTATTACTAATTATACTACTTTAGCAAGCATGAAATTCCTGATGAAATCAATTGTTTACCCTTGTCTGACAACACAGTGATTATCTGAGGTCATAATCACCACTATACCCTAGTACTCAAGGACTGAATGTTGACCCAAATAGCAATTTCTCATTCCTAACAAATTGTCAAGGTAAGATCTTGGAGCCAACATAAACTCCAAGAAGCAGGTACACCTAAAATATATCTCTGAAGGATAGACATTTCCTGATGAAGCCTTGATACAAGCAATAAGGCTAGTTAACATAAGCATCAACCCAGAAAACAAATTAAAATTTAAATATAGAACATGACAAGACATAAAACCAATATGCCATGCCAGACATCCAGCACGCTCAAAACAAATACAGAGAATAATGAGATAAAAAATATCAAAAGTCATTCACCTGAATTTTCTGCAATGATAGCAAAAAAATAACAAAAATATGAATAAGACTACAGAAAAAATTATGCCAGAAATAATCTCTCAGGTGAAAAAGATGTGGCAATGAAGGAATAATGAAGGAATTACTCAGTGGATATCAAGTAAACATACATTAAAAAATAGAAGAGCTTACAAAAGTGATGGAAATCATGAACAGCCTAAGGAAACTGATGGAATCCATTAAATATAACTAACAAGCATCCTAGAAATTAAAATTCCATTCAAAGTTTGAAAAATTGCATGAACAAATGAATGAATGAATGAGAAAACAGAATATCAGACCCAGAAGAAAGGAATGTGGTTAGTGATAATGAAAAGATAGATCTCTTGAAAAGAGCAAAGGACTATGAAGAATCAATCCAACAGCTACAAGGTGATATAAAGAGAAACAACCTAAGATTGACTGGAGAAAAAAAAAAGGAGTCAATTAAAGTGAGATTAAAAAAAACTGTTCACAAAAGTAAAAGCATAAAACTTTCTAAATGTGGAAGAAGAATTTAACTATTGTTAAATGAAACATGTAGAAATCTGATTAGCCATGACCAAAATTAATCTGCCTGAAAGCATAAAACAATCAATCAAGATTACAAAAATTCCACAGAAGAATATAATATTAGAAGTGGCTAGAAAAAAACCCAAATAATTTATAATGGAAAGATGATTATAAGAGGAGTAAAATCCTCAACACAAATTCTTCAGTCAAGGACATCTTGGAATGAAGTATTTTAAGATCGGAAATGAAACAATCACCAATCCAAACTGAGGTACCTTGCAAAACTCTTTCAAAATTGATGAAGAATTAAGATACACTTGTGACAAAGAAAACCTCAAGAAATCCATGATTGCCAAAAAAATATTCCAAAATGTTCTGAAAGATATTTTAGGAGACATTGAAGACCACATTTCCAAGAACAACAATACAAAGAAGCTACCAAACAAGGCAAGCAATTAAACAGAAGTGAAAGGGAACTAACCAGAGGAAAATATCATAAGGATAAGCCAATATATATATAAGCTATAAGCATCAATGTAATTGGTCTCCATTCACTAATATAGAAAAAGACTGGTAGTATGGGTAAAGATAAAAGATCTAACAATTTCTATATTAAACACATTTAACTCAAAAAGAAACTTATAGATTGATAGCCAAAGGATGAAAAGCCATATTTCATGTGGAAGGAACCAAGAAAAATAAGCAGAGGTACCTATTACATTTTCAAACAAATTAATTACAAGTCAAGACTGATCAAAAGTGACAAAGTAGTTCATTAGGTACTTGTTAAGCAAAAACTCCAAGAAGAAATAACAATCATAAATATATATGCACGGAGTACAAGTGCATGCAACTTTATAGAAAAATTTATGAACATGAAAAATCAAGTAAATACTAATGAAATTGTAACAGGGACTTCCATACCTCATAGTCACAAATAGATCAAGTAGACAAAAAAATCAACAAAGAAAAGCAGAAGTTAAATGAATGGACTTAGTATATATCTATAGAGTGCATCACACCACAACATCAGAATACAGTCTTCTCAGCTGCAACTGGGATAGTCTTCAACATAGAGCACATACTACCTCAAAGAGCATGATTAAATAACATCAGAGGAATTGAAAATACTCCATGCATATTATCAATTGTCAAGCAATGGAATTAGAAATCAACAACAAAAGAAACCAAAAAGACTTCATGAGCTTATGAAAATTAAATAATACACTCCTGAACAACCAATGGGTCACAGATGATATTAAAGATAGTATTAAAAAGTAATTACAATTAAATAACAATGCCAATACAACATCATGAAACATTTAGGACTCAAGAAATCTATAGAGGAATTACTACCTATGGGGAAATATATAGTGATGAACTCTGATATCAGGAAAACAGAAGAAGCTAAGAATAAACAATCCAATATCAAGCCTCAAATTTCTAGCAATAGAAAAACTAGTCAGAGGTCCAGCCAATAACTCAATGAATTAAAGTGCCTGCAAGCAGGTCCAGGGGCCAGGAGTTCAATCCCCAGGCCTGCCTTGCTGACACCACCCCCAAGGCTTGCTGAGACAGCAATTGAGACTGGGCATGGTAGCACTTGCCTATAATCCCAGCACTTAGGAGGCTGTAAACAGGCAGATCACTACAAGTCCAATCTGCCCAGTGAGACCCTGAACACCCTGTAGACCCTTCCCATAAAATACAAAACAAAGGTAAAGAAAAGAAAGAAAAACTAGTTACACCAAAAGCTTATACAAAGGAGGAGATTATAAAGACCTAAGGAACAATATAACGAGTGAAGTGAAGAGTTGGTTCTTTGAAAGACAGAATAAAAGTGATAAACCCTTAACCAAAATTATTCAATAATGAAGACTAAAATCTGTGCAATTAGGAATGAAAGGGTGCACCTTAAGACCATACTTCATATGTGAAATAAGTCAAACTCACTCTCACGTGTAAGTATTTTATCATCTCCCTGGTGTGAGTAACTGAAAGAGTAAAGAAGACACTAATGCACAGCAGATACTGTGAAATGAGAAAAAAAATGTTCAAAATGAAAAGAAACAAGGATTAGGAAAGTTAAATGAAGGGAAAAGGAAAGTATACAAAATGCAAGATAGTTATAACACTAGAATCTCTTATTTCATTGAAAAGAAAGGTTTGTGCTAATATCATTTAAAAAAAAATTTAGGCCCATATATTGTACTCTGATTAAATACTCTAAACATAACAATACCCAGTGTATTAACCATTGGTATTCTCTTACTATTTTCTTATGAAATTTTGTTTTAATATTTTCCCATAAAAAATATACTGGCAAGACAGTGGAGATAGCTCAGTACAATAAGTGCTCGTCTGGCAAGCGCAGGGTCCTGAGTTCAATCCCCAATACCATAAAAAAAATACTAGCAGACAGAATGGATTAAATCATCAAGATTATATGCAACAACCAAGTAGAATTCATTTAAGAGATGCAGGAATGGCTCAACATGTGAAATCAATAAATGTAATATATCATATTAACAGAGACAAGGACAAAAACTACACGATAATCTCAATAAATACAGAAAAAGCATTTGACAAAGTCCAACACCCATTCATGAAAAAACAGAAAAAAAATGCAATAGATGGTCTTTTTTTTTCAATCTGACTGAAACATCTATGACAAACTAATAGCCAACATCATACCTAAGAGACAAAAACTGGAAACATGTAAAATGCCAATAAGACAAAGATGTCTAAGGGCTAGCCAGATAGCTCAGCCAAAGAAAGCACCTGCTTAGGCAGGTACAGGGACCAGGGTTTGATCCCCAGTGTGCCGTGCTGAGACAGTGACTGAGACTGGGCATCGTGGTACTCATCTGTAACCCCAAAGCTTGGGAGGCTGCAAACAGGAGGATCATTATATGTCTGATCTGTGTAATGAGACCCTACAGACTGTGTAATAATAATAAATAAATAATAATAATAATAATAATAATGATGATGATGATGATAACAATACAAAGATGTCTACTAACATTCTTTTCAATATAGTTCTGGAAACATTAGCCAGTGCAATTAGACAAGAGAGAGAAACAAATGAAATATTCAGAGAAAGGAAAAAGTTAAGCTATAATTATTTATAGATGACATGATATTCTAGAGAGAAGACCCCAACTGCCAAAGAATTTCTAGATCTAATAATTAAATGTATTTGTGTAGTGCATACAAAGTCAACAAACAAATATCAATAGTATTCCTATACAAAAAAAGGAAACTCACTGAGAAAGAAATTAGGGAAATGACACCTTCCACAATAGCATTCAAAAAATGAAATGATTAGGACACAATCTAGCAAGTCAAAGACCTTTACATTGAGAATTACAATACCCAGGAAGAGATTGTAGAAATTATCAGAAGATAAAAATATATCCCTTGTTCTTAGTCAGAAAAAACCAACACAATGAAAATGGTCATACTCTCAAAATCGTTATACAGATTTAATGCAATCCCTCTTAAATTCCAATAACATACCTCTGAAAACTAGAGAACACATTGCTAAAATTCATCTGTGAATAGAAGAGATATAAAATAGCAAAAGGAACACCGAACAACAAAGGCAAAACAAGAGGCATAGCTATCCTTAACTTGAAATTATGTTACAGAGCTACTGTGATAAAAACAGCATAGTATTGTCAAAAATAAATCAGAACCAAGGATCAATGAAACAGGTTAGAAGAGGCAGGCACAACTATAAACACACTCAGCCACCTTATCTTCTACAAAAGAATGAAATACCCTCACTGGAAAAAAGACAGCCTCATTAACAAATAGTTTTGAAAACTGTCTTGCCGTAGGCCAAAGACTAAAACTGAACCCATGTCTCTTACCATACACTAAACTAAAATCAAAATGGATCAAATATCTAAGTATTAGAACAGAAACCCTAAGTCTGCTTAAAGACAGATTAAGTAGAACTATTGAAGATAGAAGAGTAGGCAAAGACTACATAAACAAAGCCCCAAATGCACAGGAATTATTACAAAGAATCAACAACTGAGATCTCATCTTATTAAAAGGTTTTTTCAGAGAAAGAAACCACCAAAAGAGTGATGAGACAAGTCACAAGCGGCAAAAAATCTTTGTCAGATGTTCCTCAGATAAAATATTGATATCTAGACTATAAGAAGAACTTAAAATAATCAAAAATCCCCAAATTTAAAAACTCTTATCAAAAAAATGGGCCTCTAAGATGGATACACACTTCTCAGATGAAGTACAATTGGCAAATAAATATCAAAAAAGTTGTTCAATATCACTGCTCATTCAAAAGATGCGAATTAAAACAAGATTGAGATTCTATCTCATTTCAGAAAGAATGGTTACTATGAAGAATTCAACCATTACAACCTCAGCTAGTGAGGCTGTGGAGAAAAAGGAACATTTTTCCATTGTCAGTGGGAGTACAAATTGGTTCAACCACTGTGGAAATCAGTACGGAGATTCCTCACAAAATTAGGACTAGCAATTCCATTTGACCCACCTATCCCCCTTCTTGGTGTCTTACCAAATAAATAAGAGCATAAGATCACAGTGATATATGCTCACCTACATTTATAGCAAGATGGTTGGTAACATCCCAAATGTCCATAGATAAAGATGTGGGATTTGTATACAACAGAACACTACTCAGCCTTAAAAAGGGTGTTTGAAACATTTATAGTTAAATGGATATATCTAAATACTATAGTCTGAAATGAAACAAATTGGTCACATATGTGTAAATACCATATTGTTTCTCTGATGTGAGCAAAGGAAAGTTTAAATAAGGACCTAAATGCATGTAAGGTATTGCAAAATAAGAAAACATTCAAATATTAAGGGGTACGATAAGGGAAGGCAAAAAAAGGCAAAAGAAAAACATGAGAAAAAAATGCAGAGATTTTTATAAATAAAAATAGATGAGTAGCAGTTATAAATGGAGAAGAATTAGAA
>NW_004524606.1:2010460-2023625 GCF_000260255.1 Octodon degus | reverse complement strand
TGAATACCATTTAAATTTTTACTGGGAAAAATTCTATGAATATGTGATGCTGTAAATGAAAATATACTCCATTTTATTGAAGAGTTTGAGTATTAGTAAGATTAATTTGAAAGTGCAAAAATATAAAACACTTGTGTGATGAAATATTGCCTAGATGTTTAAAGAAAAATGAGAAACTACTAAAAGTGTTTCAAGGGGCTGGGGAAATGACTCAATAGAATAAGTGCTTCACTGGCAAGCACAAGGGCCTGAGTTCAATCCCCGGTTCCACCAAATAAATAAATAAACAAACAAACGAACAAACAAATATAAGTGTTTCATTTTTGTAGAGAACAACATATCTGTATGATGTTTATGTTTATATATAAATATATTTAATTATATATAAAATATTTTCTTACACAATTCTTCACAAGTGTGCCTACCAACTTACAAACCTTAACTCTCTTATCCTCAAAAGTAGTGATAGAATATAATGAGTTGTGATCATAACATAAGGTGAAGAGTTAATTTTTAAAAATATTGCTAATGTAGGACCATTTTGTATCTGTATATTCAAAATAGTTAGGATAGATATAAAGCTATTTTCTCTTAATTCAATGAGTAGAAAGGTTTGTACTAATAGTGCTTGTGGACAGGATATTATGTCTGCAGCTTGTACTATGAATAACCACTAAGAAGACAACAATATGCAATGTATTAATTATTGAAACTGTGCTACTAATCAGTTTTGAAAATGTCTAATTGCTATTTGTTTCTCAATAAAATTATTAAAAATATTACATTAAACAATGTACTAGCATTAATTTCCTTCCAAATATTTTCCTGGAATTACACTTGTCTCATCATTCTTGTCAATTTCTGGAGCAGTACTAGAAATCCTCTTTGTGTGTGTCCAAATGAGTTACATTAAAAATTCATCTTTACATGTATATATGGTGAACACTGCTGCTGTGTGTACCCAACAGAAAAGCAGATTAATAAAAACAGCAGTGTATTCTTGTCTGTCTTATTTATTGGATCTAGCACCTTATGACTTCTTCTTCAAAGACAAAATTAACATGAAACTTAAACCTTTTGTATTGATTCAGGGCATCTGGACAGCCACAATAGCACAACTAAAGACCCTGAAGAAAGAGGAACTCAAGAAGTACTTCAGACAGTGCCAAGAGTGATGTGGCAAGTGCACTTGAAGGGAGGGAAAATAGACTGGGGAAATTAGTTCAATATGTGTTGTACTGTAACAAACTTTTAAAACTTTAAGTATTCACTATATTTTTCTATCACACTTGCATAATTCACATATATAATAAATAATCTATCAGGTATCTAAACAAATGACCCAAAGAGAAATAAAAAATTACTCACAAACATGAAGAAATTCTAACAAAATTTAAAATCTAGGGAAAAAATCAAGATGCTAATTTTATATTTGTTGCATACCAATTAGGGAATGCAGTTCTTCAAGAGGTAATATGTGTCACATATTAGAATACAAAGAGATTGACATGTTCATGCCTCAATGATTACATTAATTGAGACTGGGTTTTACATGGCAGTTTAGCAATATTTATAAAACATAACTTGTTCCTGTCCTATGATGTAGCAATTCCTCTTCTATTGCCACTAATCCTGAGAATGAGACCACTCACTATAACACTGATTGGAGAATCGACCTGTTCAGTAAGCACTACTTTTAATTATAGCTAACCAAACTTGACCCTTTTATTTTAGTAATTTATATTTTTGACCATGGAATGTACTTCATGACATACCAAGATACTAAAATGTAAAGCCCATACACTGTGATCAAATGTAATTAATTTAAAATGTTTGTTTTATGGACAGAATTGATTTAAGCAGAACATGCAGTTTATTGATAGTCTTATAATTGCATAGATCTGTTAATAAAGCTACTGGGACTTGAAAATAAATTGTTTTCATATCAACACAAAAAGCTTCTGAAGCAAAGAATACATAAAATACATAAAGCTTGGTGACAGAGATGTGTGCTGCATGTACATGCCCCTAGTTCTATCCCCAACCTGGCAAGAAAAGAAACAGAAAAATGAAAATAAAGAAAGCATGCACTTCATAGCAGCATCTGGCATGTCATGTCAAGCAGCCCATATTCAGAAGACCAGAATGACAGGCACTCCAAGCATGAAACTACTATTACAAATTACCATCTGCAGTTCAGTAGCTTAGTTCACAGGTATCAGTATATATAGTTAGTCAGAGTAAGAATCTTTCCAATTAACTGCTAGATTAAAAAATCTTGTACTGTAATGTCATGTAACTCAGTAATGTCCCAAATTTTCTGATCAAGGAGATTATGGGGCCAAAGAGGAAAGTGACCGATGATGTAGAGTGTGCCTAAGGAGAGTCACATGGAGAGAAAACATTCTCTCAGACTTTCACAGAGAGCACATTGGCCAAGCAATTGCCGTGACTCATCCACATGGCTTACACTGACAAATGTTCTACAAACTGAGGTACAGGATCTCAGGATAAATCCTGAGGGGATTTCACTGACCTTATCAGACCCAAAAGCTACAACTCTTCTTGCATAGGTCCTGCTTTAGCTTGGTCTTAACTATCCAACAGAAAAGTATAAAAATGAAATAGAAGAAGTAAAGTCATGCTGTTATGTTGAGCTGTGAGGGACTCAGGTCAACAATTTCTGACATTGCCAGTCAAGCAGAAGGCCCAATACTATTATGGGCTACTGGACTCTTTTAGAATATTTTGCTGAGTTTACACACCTATAATATTCAAATAACGGAACTTAACAAAAAAGGGTATACAGATGAGTGTCCATTTTGTATCTGTTCAAAGTGGTTATGATAGATATATAGTTACATTCTCTTAAAGAATAGAAGGATTTGTTCTAATGGTGTTTGTAAATAGGATATTACGTCCGCATATTGTACAGCAATTAACCACTAGGAAGACATTATGCCATGTGTTAATTATTGAAACTGTCCTACCAATTTGATTTGAAACTGTCTCATTGCTATTTGTTAATCAATAAAATTATGAGAAAAAAAAGAAAGCATGCACTGAGCACTTGCTTGAAAATTCACTGCTATCCAAAATTGACTAGATGGAATTTGCTCAGTGTTTTCAGGGTAACTAGTATAGCATTAGATGAATAATTACATATATCAATTAAAACGCATAATGGTAATTGAATTTACCCATGTTAATTCGGGGAGAATAGCTCACACCTGCAGTTAAATAAGTACTTCAAAAAATAGCAATTGCTGTGAAATCATCTCCTTATAAAATTTAAAATCTAGGAACTTTATATACTTTTATTAAATCTTCAGCATTGTGCAGTACCCATACTCCTTGCCCTGCTGAAGAAAAGCGGTTACTATAACAACCACCACAGCAGTATCACTAACCACACACAGGAAAACAAAATCCACCATCTCAAATCCAGGAGTGTTTCTGTGCTCACAGAATAATCAGGTAATTTAGAAACTGACAGAATTATATTAAATAATGGGGAAAATGAAAGGGATTTGAAATTGCAGTATTAATCCAGAAAGCAAGCTTAAACAAAGCACAGTGCATGACAGAAGAGAGTGTTGAAGGAGCGAGCGCCGCTCTCCACTGACTCTTCCACCGCCAGCCACCCCCATACTCTGCACAGGAGATCACAAGATACTAATGCTCAACTAAGAGAAGCAACACATCCTCTCTCCTCCACTGTTCTCAGGACTGTGAGTGAAGTAGGAGAGACAACTACTGAAGACAGAGACACCTATGAAGCAGAATATATATTTTCTCCACAGAAATACATTCAATTTCATATCTCTCCCAGTAAGCAGTAGGCAAAAACAATTTAACATCAAGAAATATATATTTTGAAGATGTTTACTTTGCTTGTAAAATGGAGATATTTTTCTTGTCTTTTTTTGTCACTGAGAGGGTAATGTTACAAAAATTTTACCTAGTGATTTAAAAGCTATTATTGTTTGTAAAATGCAATATTTATTATTAAAATTAAAATGTCAACATTTCTGTAATTTATTAATAAATCACTTTTTGACATGATAGTTTTTATTTGAATTAAATTTATTTCTAATGAACAAACATATTAAAATTGCACATATTAATGTGGTACCACTGCAATTTCAATAAATGTGTATAATTATAGTTTTCAAATCAGCTTAAACATATCTGTCTCCTTAAGTATTTGTTGTCACTTGATAATGAAAATATCTATATCATTTCTTCTGAATTTTTTTGAGACAGTCTTGCTGTGTAGCCCCAGCTGGTTGTGAACTCACAGCAATCTTCCTGCCTCAGCTTCCTGAGTGCTGGGATTCCAGGTGTGTACCACCTTGCCTGGTTGTTCTGGATTTTTGAAAGATAGTTGCCTGTTGTTTTCAATAGTCACCCTGCAGCTGAGTAACACACACCAGAACTTCTGGTTCCTGTTAACTGTAATTTGGTGTGTACTGCTGAACTTTTCCCTTCACCCTCACCCTGTTACTCTCAAGAAACCATCATTCTGTATTCAACTTCTATGAGATTAACTCTTCTAGATTTCATATGAGTGAAATAATTTGGTACCCGTCTCTGTGCCCCTAGCTTCTTCCATTTAATATAATAGTCTCCAGCATCCTACATGATGCTGCAATTAATAGGATTTCACAGCTTTTGGTGACTTAATTGCATTCCAGGAGGTATATTATCATGTGATATAATACTGTTATTATAGCAAAAGAAAATTTTCAAACAAACTACATACCTCACAACAAAATAATATCCTATTACTACTTTTAAATAAATTTAAGTTTCTGGGAATTAAAAATGAAAATAAATTTTAAAATATATCAAAGTAGAGATGTTCATTGTGAATTTTGAAATCAGTGGCTTTAAGATGGTCCAAGTATATATCTCGAGTAATAACCTTTATTTAATATGCCCCTAGTATATGAACTTTGTAGTACGTTGGCAATCTTACTTTCTGTGATTTCAATACATTTAAAAAGTGAGGTTCCTATATGCTGCTAAATATAATTCCTTCTACATAATAGTATAATGACCTAAAACAGCTTTACTCCATTAACTTGAATCTCTTGTATAACTGTGAGAAAGGATAAAAATGACAACCTCCCATTTTAACTCAGCTTTTTTGAAACTAAGAAGCAATCAAAATAGCTATTTCAAAGAGAAGCTAAAAGCTGGTGTGACTATCGTGTCTCAACTGAGTTCATGTGCAACTTCTAAAGCATATATAGCTAACTGAGAAATCTCTAAAAATAGAGACCTATAAAGAGAAATGCTGGTGAGCTTTAACTACTGAGTTGATTGTGTTGTTACACTTTCTAGACTTTGAAAAAAATTCTAGATGATTTTTTGATTTGTTAAACTAGAGAACAGCTAGGGAGAAAAAAAAAAACAGCTTGTGGTAGAAAGAGAGTGAGTGTGTACAGTTAAGAGTAATGTTTAGTTTGGTTTATCAAGTAGTATTTGTGATTTGCTTTATGAATCTTACCAATTTAACAAAGGCAGAGAGTGTAGGAAACTAGGAGACTAAAGACATAGAGCACACAGATTTGTATCACACCCTACATCAGTAAGTACCTTCATCTGTGAGGATGAAGACAATGTATCTAGAATTTGGATATGATGTAATAGCAAATACATACATCTTCACTATATTAATATACCTTCACTATATTAAATGTTATAAATAATTTTATTATTACTGTACAAAATATTTATTTTTTCCTACTGAAAATATTTTTTGTTGTTATTGCTGCTGCTGTTAGTTTTGATTTTTTTTTCTTTTTTTAGTGTATTTAGTGTAGGGTCTCACCATGCAGCTTGGATTCATAGTGATCGTCCAGTTTTCAGCTTTCCCAGCTCTGGGATTGCAATCATGCACCACCATACACAGATTTGGAGGCTGACTGTGAGCACTCAGAGCCAGCATGGCATGTTGCACTGGGGATTGAACCCTGCTCTCCGTGCTTGCCTAAATTGGTGCTTTATCCACTAAGCTATCTCGCTGGCCCAAGTTTTGATATTTTCAAAGGCAGGTTCAAGTCTGAAATTTTCATTTCTAGTTTCACTGTACACAGAGAAGTAGATTCTACCAAGCTAAGAGAAATTGAGATTCTTAATTAAAAAGATTAGTAAGATTTGCATGAATGGCCACTGAAAAGAGTTTCAGTGTTTTACTGAAATACTCTGACAACTGGAATATTTTTAAATTCATTTGTTCAAAAGGTAAAATACTTATATAAATATCCTAAATTCATCAATTTGCCATTGCCCATGGAAAACGTTGACATCTAGCTTGGCATTCAAGTAGCTGCCTATCTTTCAATGTATTTCCATTACAATATTTCCACATATTAATCAAGCAGCCAAGTGTCCTAATTTCCACAGAAGGGGCAGTATGTGAAAGGCTAGTGCCACGGGTGTGAAGAAGAACTTACCAATAGTTAGGGAATAGTGTACATGAATGCACTGCAAGAGAGTGGGATGGGGGTCCAAGAGAGGACCACATTGTGAAAGTGAGAGGTTGAGATTTTGAGTTTGATTTTAATGTGAGAATTGGGCCTAGAAATATCCATGGAATGCTCCCATCAGTTCATCATGGTTCTAAGTTCTATTAACCATTTGTCTTAGTTTTTAAGGACAGGCAGATGTTCTTTGAAGACTAGTGCTTTGTTTGACAGGACCCAGTATCCTTGGCATTGCTAGAAATAGTCTTTCTAAGAAAAATTAGTGAGCACATAGCCAGTGATTGCCTAATGCAAGTGGTCTAGGGATCAGAATAAAATCATTGGGTATGTTTGTACTTGAGAGGATTTTCAACTTTATGATGGGATAAGGGAAGAAATGGCATCCTTTGTCTACTAGTGATGAATAGTTAGATCATCTAATGATGTTTGTTTAGTTTTGTCCATACCTTTCAAGGTGAATACTTAATGTTCTACTACTCCCTCATCACTCTGCTGCAATGTGGCTTTAAAAAAATAGCAAAATAACCATGACTCTGCACACGTAGTTTCCCCATCCCCACCAGATTCTGAACCTATTTAATTCTTGCTTGTACAATACTTTGTTTTCCATTCTTCATCTGTATTTAACCAACACTTCTACACTTGCCTTGAGTTTCTTCTTCATGAAAATGACCTATTCACTTTATATAATCTTTCTCTTCATCAAAAGCTTACCACTCTCCTGACTAGTACTTATTATTATAGGTATTCCTCTTCTCTTTATCTGTATTGCTCTAAGTATATAGAGAAGCATAAACTAATCTATTGAAGCTTTGGGACTCCTCAGGAACTCATACTTTTTCTTGAACAAGATGGTAATAACCATGACAACCAACCATACTATAGACCAACTGTTATGTGGACGAAATATGCAGAACTGAACTTAAATCCAAATTCCATGATTTTTTGAGCCTTAAAGTTTTGATCAAGTTACTTAATATTTCCAGGACAATATATTAAAGATTTCACAAATGTCATCCCATTTACTATTCAGTATAACAATGTGGGACAAGTTTACTAGCAAAATTTTACAACAAGGATGCAAATCATAGAAAACTAATGTCAGAAACAAAATTACAACAGATTGACTCTCATTTGCAATTCTGGCATTTGACAGTATTTCATTCTGAGTGCTCTCCTGGGCATGACAGAACAATTGTAAAGTAGAAACAAAGAAATAACTAGAAAAATTCAGACTGGGGGTTAACACTAGTTTAGCAAATAGTTTATTGCTATTATGAGGAGGGTCTCTAGTTAATGGGAAGGTCTGAGTTAGAGTTGAGTGACTAACCATACTGATAAAAATTAGGATAAAACAATAACTAGGACTTTAGACAAACAGTGAATTTCCTCAGTCAATATGAGATCTATCCCACTCCCTATTGAAGGGGAACTGCAGCCAGTCCTTGCCAAGCTAAGCAATTTTGACTGATTTAAATCCATTCTTCTCCCTTAAGCAGGATGGACCACCCCCACTCTCTACTAAAGGGAGGTTCAGCCACTTCTTATTAAGTTGTTGAGTCCTGAGGAAATTACCATGCAAATCAATCAGTTTTTTTCTAACACCCCAGTTTCCTGTCAACCTTATATGTTGAAGAACTGGGTTAGTAGCCTGAATTCCAATTGATCATTTTGACATGGGATAGATATAACTCCACACAAGCTGGATGACAAATGTGTCAAGTTTGTGTTTCCCAGAATCAAAAACTGAATCTCATAGGACAAAGAAAGTTAAAAGTATGAAAGGTTTATTGAGGAATAGAGCTGCTCCTGAGAGACAGGAGGGGTCTCCAGTGGTTTCCAACCAGGTCATCGCTCCAAGAATGTTTTATAGGACAAAATCAAAATGAGAGTACAATGTGGTTGAAACTATAAGCAACCAGCAAGATTACAAGCATAGCCACTTAGCTATTATTGACCCAATAAGGATGCATGAAAATTAGCAAGGGCATGTGGATGACATTATTAACCTTGGCTTGTCTCTGACTTCTAAAACAGGAACATTTTGGGAATGAATGGGTCTGGTAGTGTTCTGATGACTCATCTGGGTGTCTGATGCACATGTGGTTTTAATGGACTTAGTGGTATCAACTACAGTATAATCTCAAATTTCCAGTCATCCCATAGGTCCCTAAAGGATATAAATCTGGCTATTGTCACTTTAATCTTGAGGTCTTACCTTCTTCAGATCTGGTTTTCAGCTACAAGTCTGATGTGTCCATAACCTTTCACTGAAACTGCTAAGGACCAGCTTGGTGTGGTTCAGAGTGGGTAATGATTAATGTTAATAAATTGGCACAAGAATAAATCAAGAGTCTACATGACTTGTGATAAGAACTGCAGCTGGCTTATAGACAGGTTGATGTTTAAGCCAATATTCAGAGTCGAGACTAGCAAATTGTCTGTGAAGTTCTAGTGCTTCAAAGCAAGACAACATGGCAGCTGAGGACTTTGACTCATCTAAATTTCCTTAGTTACTAGTTAACCATGACTGTTTCTCTTCACTTTTCAAAAAAAAAAAAAATGCATGGTTCCTCAATCTTTCAACATTGCTGATGTCAGTAGCTCACCCCCCCACTTCCTGTAGCCACCAGAACACCCCTCACAAAACAGGCTGTTAAAGGCTAAGGACACCGAGGCTCTGAGTCGTAATAATTATTGGTCTTTAACCACCCTAGTGTCCTTTGTAAATTTTTTTCTGCCATTATACCCCTGAGCAGAAGATTGCTGCTTTTGGACCACTGTCCCCATACTTGAGACCCCAGTCTCTGGTAGTATTTGTTTTTCCAACTTAACTCCCTATAATAATTTTAAATCCACAGAGCCACCTGCAATAGGTGGCAACTAAACAATTGAGAAATTCTTACATCCTATTTATCTACAATTATCTCTGTATCAAAAGGCTATGTGACTATCCATTTGGTTACCCTTCTGGAAATCCAGGAGCTGTTCTTCCTCTTAATATTTCCATTAAAACCTCTTCTCATGTCCTACTTTGGTTCACAACTCATTCTTTGACTTCTGCAGAACTGGAACAGATAGAATATTGAGGCTAAGGAATTCATTTTCCTTCACACACTTGAGATCAGGTACTATCCTAGGGTCATCCCTCCCTGATCTCTTCGTTTCATCCACTTGAGTTTAGGTTCCTCCCTAGCAAAAGTCTACATAACCCCAGACCAAAGCACATGTGGACCTTTTCTTCTTTCTTGTTCTTTAATGCGAAAAACTGTTTTATCTGCATGACATCGATTGTTTTTTCCTATCAACCTGACACCATTTCTGTGTAATATCCCCATTTTAATGGGTAAGGAGTTAACTCATGGGCAGGTATGAAGAGATAACATAATCTAATTTCTACCCTTATTATCTATGGATTTCATCATGGAAAATGTCATAGCTATTCTTTCTGATTGTAAGAAACAGAAAAAGTGGTCAGAGGTGCTTCATGTTCAAGCATTTTTGAGACTTTACCAGAGGTTTTCACACTAGAACTACTCCTCCCTCAGGGTTTGATGCTGGCAAAGTCTCCTTTTGTCAGATTCTGCTCCTTACAAGCTACCTGTACACTGGTCTCCCTGGTATCTCCTGAGCCACCCCACACCAAGTCTGGGTCTGCCTTCCATAAGTCCCCAATTTCAGTGAACTCAATCTGTAGGGTAGCCACTGTCATAACCCTTCAAGAAATGTGTGTAATGATGGTCTTCTTTAGGTACAAATCTACTTTTAAGTCACAGATATTGAGAAATGCAAAGAAAGCCTGAGTATATTCTTTGAAGGCCCTCAAGATTTACTGATGGTTTCTATTTCTTTCTACAAAGCAATAGATAGGAAAAAGATTATAGGAACTTCTAAGCACACCCATAATGTAACATTCCCAGCTTCACACTTCGATATAGCCAACTGTTATAGTATTTAGGTACCAAGAAGAGCCCAAGTGGTATTATGTTACGGGTGGTAGAGAAGCTAAACAAAAGTTATACATCAAAGCTCATTTACAGGGTATGCAATAAGTTTACTATGCACTGCATAATGACACCCTGTGTCAAATACATAAAAATAAAATAAAATAGTAAAAGATACAGCACAGAAGTTGGCTGACTACACTATTAAAATCTGTAGAGAATTATCTGATTCATAAATTCCTGGCTAAATATGTGGAATTTGGAAACTTTGTTACCATCTTGGACATAGACTTTATTAAAGCTTTTTGGTAATCTTATTTTTCAGATCTTATATACTTGATCTCTTAGTCAAATTTGTCTCTTTTTGTTCAATAGCCATCAAAATGTTGTTTCATGGTGGATTTGACAGACTTAAAGTTTTGGGTACAGTAAATAATGAATTGCAAAGCATACAAAAACCTGTGAACTACAATAAGCTTAGATCTATCAGTCAAAGATCTGATGAAAATCCAGTTGCTTCTCAGCTCCTACTCAAAGAAGTACTCTATAAATACTGTAATTTAGACCCAGAGTCTAGAGAATGTCAGATTGTTCTAGGACAATATTTGTCAGTCAGTTCTAGACATCAGGAGAAAGCTCCAGAAATTCCAATAAAATGAAACCAAAGAATGGTGACAGTGTTTGCTTGAAAAAGTAAAGTGACTCTCCTTAGGCACAATATACATCAATCACATGGAGAGAAAACATTCTCTCAGGCTTTCACAGAGAACAAATTGGTCAAGCAATGGCTGTGACTCATCCACATGGCTGACACTAACGAAGGATCTACAAAGTGTGGTACAGGGTTACAGGGTAGATCCTGAGGGTACTGGACTGAACTTATCAGATACAAAAGTTACATTTCTTAGTATATAGGTCTTGCTTTATCTTGGTCTTGCCATCCAGCAGAAAAGTATAAAAATGAGGTATATAAAGTAATGCCATATTAATATGCTGAGCTGTGAAAGGCTCAAGTCAACAACTTCTGCGGATAACCCACTACTATTGTGGACTGCTGGACTGTGTTGGATTGTTTTGCCAAATTCACACACCTATGGTATTTAGATGCCAATGAAACACCAATCTCTGACAGGACTAAATAAAAAAAGGGTATACAAAGGAAGGACCATTTTGTATTTGTATATAAAGAATAGTTAGAATAGATATACAGCTGCTTTCACTTAATTCAATGAGATGAAAGATTTGTACTAATAATGTTTGGACAGGCTATCCTGTCTGCTTCTTGTACTATGGATAACTATTGAAAAGGTAAAAATGTACAATGTATCAATTATTGAGCTGTCCTATTAATCAAAAAGAAAAATAAAGGCTATGTACCAATAAAAAAAGAAAAGAAAAGAAAAGAAAAAGTAAAGTGAGGAAGAAACTGTCTTTAAAGAATGATCTTGACCTAAGAAGAGGAAAAAGCAAGATAAAAGTATATCCTGGAGGATACAGGTGCTCTTTCATGAGTAAAACCATAACAATGTGCTCTTAATTGCATCCATGTCTTTTATCCCATCCATCTAAATCTTACAGAACCCATGACAGCCTCTGTATGAAGGTCTTGAGAGGTGGTACTGGGATCCTGTGCTGCTCTTTTCAGCCAGTCTAAGTCACACCCAATCTCGTATCTCACAGTGATTACTTGTTCAAAACCTTGAAACTTATTCACAGATATATCCTATCGTCAACTATCTAAGAGCTTGACAGACAGCTTTGGTGAACTTGCCCAAAGTATTGCTATACTTGGAGACCAAATGGATTGCTAGCATTGGTGGCCATACACCATTATGAGGGACTAGATTCCCTAAACACTAAAACATAGGTGTTATGTTTGACTGCTAAAAGGAGAATGTAGTTCTTCTGTCAATCAGTCTAAAACAGTAAGAGAAGGGCTGGTGAGACAGCTTAATGGACTAAGGGCCTGCGTAGGCAAGCACAGGGACTGGCTTCAATTCCCTACACCTTATGCCATGCCAGTCCCACCCTCTGATGCACTGAGGGGGCCACCGAGTCTGGGCATCATAGTGTACATCTGTAATCCCAGCGCTGGGGAGGCTGAGAACAGGAGGATCACTATGAGTCTGGGCTGCATAATGAGACCCTGTACCAAATACATAACAATAAAATAAAATACAATCTTTGTTGTAAGAGATACAACAAAGAAGCAGGCTGACTATGCTTTTAAAATATGTAGAGAACTATCTGATTCATACATGCCTGGCCAAATATGTGGAATTTGGAAACTTTGTTACCATCCTGGACATGGACTTTATTAAAGCTTTTTGGTAATCTTATTTTTCAGATCTTATATACTTAATCTCTTAGTCAAATTTGCCTCTTTTTGTTCCCCAGCTATCAAAATGTTGTTGCGTGGTGGATTTGATAGATTTCTAGTTTTGGGTGCAGCAAGTAATAAATTGCAAAGCATACATACAACGGTACAGGAAAAGAAACTGCTTTTTGAAGGTCACAAAAACAGAAATAACTGACAGTACTCAATGAAGACAAATGAGTCTTTTGGGTTCAAGAACAGAAAAAAATTGTTTTTTTATGTTCTCTGGTCTGGAATTATATAGAATGCTCCTAAAGTGGTTCTAAGATCTGGGGCTAGTGAGATGGCTCAGTGATCTAAAGCACCTACTTAGAACAAGCTTAGCAAAGTACAGGGACCACGGTTCAATC
>NW_004524606.1:1991468-2005480 GCF_000260255.1 Octodon degus | reverse complement strand
TTAATGAATAGAATGATTTGTTCTAATAGTGTTTGTAAATAGGATCACAAGTCCACTTCTTGTACAGCAATTAACCACTGAGAAGAATATATGCAGTGTATTATTTGTTGAAACTGTACTTCCGATTAGATTTGAAACTGTCTCATTGCTATCTGTTTATCAATAAAACTTTGAAAAAAAAAGAAAAAGAAAAAAAAAACATAACTGTACAAATGTCTCAGAAATTTGACTTTAAATGGGGGGAAATTAAAATAACACAGAGCTTTCTAAAAGGTCTTTAACAAGATACCTTGGGAGCTGAATTTAAAAATAGTAAATGTACAACACAAGTTTCAGTGTGTCTTCAAAAATCTTTATATGGTGATTTAGAAGATCAATCATGGATGAAAAGTGTTTTTCCATGTGTATTTCATGTCTACAAGCCTCTCAGTTGTCATAATTGTCTCAGTAATTCTCTCCTGAGTATCAATCATAGCCTCCCTGGCTTCTGCCACTGTAGTCTCTGGATCGCCCATAACCAGATATAGTCCATGTCAAATGTCATACCTGCCACTCCCATAGCCCTGGTTCCAAGAACCTGTAGAGTAGTTGCAACCATGTCCATGGGCCCCAAAAGCACCCCCTCCCCTACTTCCCCAGGAAGATTTGCCTGCATGATCCACATGGACCTGGTGACCATCCAGGGACATTCCATTCATGGCTCTTATGCCATGGCTTATCCACATGGCATACAGTGTCCTTTTTCTTTTGTCTCAGCACCATTTCTGTTTTTCACCTTCACTGAACATAGCAGCTTTTCTCTCATCATTTAGTGTATGCATTGTAATTCTTTCTTGCCATACACAAGAGCTTGGAGTCTATCTGTCAGATACACAATATAGATATAAAACCAGAAGCCTGATATGTACTGAGCAGATTATGGTGTGGTAAAGCTGGTTGGGGAAGTAGGTGTGACCTCTTATTACAAAGTCCTGGAATTTATGTGCAGAATAGTACTCAAATTTCTGCATGTGGACTTATTATAAGAATTTGAGCCAGTTTTCAATAGGATAGTCTAGATTATATGTCAGTCTGTGGCATGGACACCCATACTGCCTCTTAGAATGCATATACAGACATTCTTGTGAGTTTCCCCAGTACTCAGACAGCATAGAAGGACACACATGTTGTTAAGGCTTGTATCTAGATGTTCCTCCAAAGGCATCATGTTGTCATGGTAGGACTTTACAGAGGTGGCTGGGTTTAGGGGTTGTGATGCTGGAATTAAATCTGTGATGCTGGGATTAAGTGTGCCTTCCTTTGGTTATGAGTGCTACCCACAGTAGGGTAGTCTTTTGCATAGTCTTTAGGGCAGTCTTTTGGGTAGAATGTAAGAGACAGAAAGAGGGCTATTGTACCCACTTGCTGCTTTGCTTCCTGATGCTTTTCCTGATTTTCTATGCACTGTTCTCTTCTGTAATGACCTTCTACAACGTGACTCTTCCTTGGAGCAAGAGGATTATGGACTGAAGCCTTCACTGTGAGCTAAAATGAACCTTCCTTCCTTTACTGTTTTCTGCTGGATATTTTGTCTCAGCAATATAGAAAGTAACTAAGACAGACACCATGAAGAGCTCACTATCACTCCATGATATCACACCTGTGTCCTCCAGGGTGTACCTTAATTTTGCTTTTTCTATGTCTTTTTTTTAAAGGTCCCCTGAGTTTAAGTGACAAAACATTTTGCTATGAGCTTGTATGGAATGATGGGCCTAGACATGCCTTTTTCTGTGTTCAATAATTGGAACCCAGATAAGGAAGGAAGAAAAAGTCTAAGATCGTAGCTGCTTCAGTTGGCATGATTTAAACCCATTCAGGTTGTTGTAGGCAGATAAAGTAGATAGAAATATTATAGAAAGTCACACAGGGCCAGGCTCTCAAGGACAATATGGAAGACAAAATGACTTTGCAACTTTGGAACAGACACTCCAGCTTTGGGCCAGACCTCAAGACAAAAGTAAATAAATGCGGCTACATACTTCCCTAGGGATGGGCATTAGTGATTGATATTCTAAATAGGTATCAATCACCTTGAAAGAGCCCCAAAGAGTCACTAAGCCAACCTTCAGTCTCAGGTATGCAGACTCCCTCTGCACACTTCCTCATCTGATGCTGTGGCTGACCAACATAAGCCAATCTTATAATTTCTTATATCTTTGTACATCTTGTGTTATATCTGTTCCTTGTATTATGTATGTTTCTCTAGTAAAACTCTAACTAATACAGCACCATATGGAAGATTTAAACAAATATTGGCCCAGTAGATACCATATGGATTGGATTTAAGTCTTTCCTAACAATTCAGAAAATGCTACAGGTGAGTCAAGCAAATTCTTACAGGTGTGTACAAGCCTAGTCACTTCAGAGTGACAGTGGACCTTCTTTTACTTCTCAAGTAATTCAAGGAGTTGCCAAGCTTTAGGAATAAAGTGTGACCTCCACTCCTTTGGGCAGCCTCAGTCTTCTGGAAAGGTAGAGAGCCAAAAAGACTCTAAAGCAAAAACTTTGCCTAGAGACATCTGAGTCCTGGCTCCAGTTGCTCCAAGTGGTGCTCATGAGGGTATGTAACATGCCCAAAGCTGGGCTAAGTTTGAGACTACTTGAGGCATTGTATAGATGTCTATTTTTATCCTGTGATATGATAGTATTACCCAGAGACTATGTGGGTCTTAACATCTCTCTTTAATTAGGGCCAACTGCAATAGGCTATCCAGATATATAGGAACACAGTCCTGCCATCTCATCACTCTTGAGCAAAGTATACTGTCCATCTTAGAGACCAAATGCATATAAAAACTTGGTACACACACTCACCAATTAAAACCAAGCCTTTTGTCAGTGATTATTGACACACTCACTGCAGGAAAGAGACAGTGATAAATAACTGGATTAATCTATATAAAATAAAGCCACGTCCACCTGAACTGTCTGAGGGATAAGATAATCTATGTCTGTGAGCCTGTGAACCTACTATGTAGCCCAAACTGGCCTCAAACTCATGAAAACCCTGTTGCCTAAATTCTCAAATGCTAAGAATACAGGCATGTTCCACCATAACTAGCTAGTCTTCATTTTTAAAGTTATGATTTTATTTGTCTCCTTTCTGCCTAGTTTTTAATTTTTCTATTTTACATCAAAACCACATTCAACTTGCTAAGTGCTATGTAGCCCAGGCAGGCCTTAAACTCATGTCAACCTCTTGTTTCAACCTCCCAAATACTAAGAATACAGGAATGCACCACTATACTTGGTTAGTCTTAATTATTTTTATATACTTAGTACAGAGTCTATAGGGTTTCACTACACAGATTGGACTCATAGTGATCCTTCTGTTTTCAGCCTCTCAGCAGCTGGAATTATCAGCGTGCATTACCACACCCAGTCTTAGTCTTAATTTTTGAAGTAATTATTTTCTGTCTTCTTTCTGCCTAGTTTTTAATCCTTCTATTCTACTTCAAAACCATTTTCAACTTGCTCTGCTGTCAACAAAGGTAAGAGATATCTTCTCTCTTACACTGCTACATGGGGCCTACTTAGTAAAATTAGCTCTCAAGGTCCCCCAAGTCAATGAGGACATGCCCTTAAAAAGCATGCCTGATAGTCAACTACACATTGTTACAAGGATAGTTTATCTGCAACTACAGCTGAGCATTTGAAGTTGAAGCTGCTTTCTAATTAACAATTCAAAATGAAAGCTGAACATATAAAGGAAAAACAAGGAAATATCTCAAGTACGTTTGCTTTTTAATAAATTTGCCCTTTATGGGCTTGAATTTTGTCACAGGCTATGCCATGAGAAAATCCAGAATTGAAATTGGAAAGAACTAAAAATATGCAGTACAAACATTGTGATTGTTAAATTACTTAAACTTCAATTCAGCTCAGAAATCCTAATAGACATACCTATTAATTAGCACCCCACATTCCCTAAGCTGTGCTAATAGCAGTCTTTTAGCTACTGCCCTCCTTCTGCTCCCAAGTGCACTCCTGCTAGGCAAGTATTATCAGACCTCTTTTGTCATAACCTTAAAGTAAGTGTTAAGGGTGAGAGTCATGAGTATATTACTCTAGCATAAAGCCAACACTCTAAGTGTTCATACATGTAGATCCCATGTTTGCATAGAAGCCAGTGACTCGATAGTGTGCTGTAGATGTCAAAGCAAGGAAAGGCTATTTAAATGTTATCTCTGTTAGGGATAAGTTGTAGAGTCTTTCCTAAAGCACACCTACTCCTGATCTCAGTTTTCAAATCTGTGAAATAAAACTTACTTTGATTAAATCCAAAGACTAATCTATTTAACTTTACAAATCTACCAATCATGCAGTTTCCATAACAGTTAATCTCTTGATGTGCATTTTCTATCATTTTTTTTTAATTCTCTTCTAGTTACCATGATCACTTCAGGAATTTTTTTCATCCTTTTTATATTCATTAACAATTTTCATTGTACCTATGTTTTGTTCTACATTCACTCATTTAGAGTATTAAATTGCAAATTATTTGGTATTGCGCAGTATGTTTTCAATTTCAAGCATATCATATTTTTTCTATGTTATGTGTATTGGCAATAACATAACCAATTCCTGGGAACTATTCTCTTTGTTTTTTAGAGAAAGGGCCTTATTATATAAGTCAGGCTATACTCACTATGTAGGCCAGATTGGCCCCAAACATTCAGCAAACTTCCTTCCTCAGCCTTCTGAGTTCTGGGATTATAAGTTTGTGGCACTATACCTGGTTTAGTGCAGCATTCTCTTACTCTACTACATTCTAAAATTTCTCAGGTTCAGAGTCATTTTAGACTACTATAGCACCTTTGCAGTTGATTCATACATATGTCTTATTCTTCCCATAAGCTTTTCTTATTATATTTCAAATTGCCTGTGTCAATAAAAGTCAGCCATTGAGCCTGAGAACCAAGACTACTAATGTCAACAGGACTTAGCTATTTGCTCAAGGAAAGTCTTCCCAGGCATATAGACTAATCAGCAGGCAACTTCACAATTTGTGTCAGGAGGAAACAAAATTATTTTACATTGTTTCCTGATTCTGAAGTTCTGTGTACACTTTCTAAATCCTTTGATGTCCTAAACAAAAAAAATAGGGCAAAATATGCAAATAAAGATAATGATGTTGCAGGCCGCCGAGTTAGATAGAAATATTATAGGCAGTGAGACAGGGCCAGACCCTTGAAGGAAATACCACAGAAGACAAGATATCTTGCAACACTGGGATGAATGGATGCTCCCACTGTGGGCCAGACCTAAAGATGAGAGATCAAACAAATGCTGACCTTCCTAAAGATTGGCATCCAAGATTGATCATCACCCTGAGGGAGACAAAAGAATCATTAATCTGACTACTATGGATGGCTACCTGATAAAGTCCTGTTCTACATTCATACCTGCTTGCTGCATGACTTGCTTCCCCATTTGGTCCTGAACATAATCAACTTTACCTGAGCAACGGTGCTTGTAATCTCATTGGTTGACCATAGTTTTGTCCCACCCCACATCCTCCTAAGCGAGTTCCCATGTTCTCCACCACCTTAGACCCGCCTCACCACATGGTTGTACTCTACAAAAGTCCCTGGAAGAGATAGCTTTGAGGAACTACTTGTTCAGGCCCCACTCCTGTCCCTCTCTTGGACAGGAGCTTTCTTTCCTTTAATGAATATATTCTGCTCATAACCCCATTTGTTCCTAAAATTCATTCTTCGGTTTTAGAGAACATGAACTCATCCAGGTCTGCTAGGGAGATCATTTTTCTCTATGTCATTTGAAGATTCCCTATATCATTTGGAGGTCACCCACCCAAGATCAGTTTTTCTCCCTGTATTAATGAGATTTTACTTTATTAAAAATAGAAAAAGAAGTACACTCTGCAGAGTGAGTTTGGGCCAATTAAGTTAGCAAAAGAAATAAACTCTATAGAGAATGGCCCACTTGGAGGGTCCATTGTGGCCACAAGTTTAGTGGCAGAGTTCTTAGCTGCATGATATCTCTTTATTCAAAGGACATTTAGTCCACTACTAAGAGTTACCAAATTCCTGACAGTTTCAGCATTCCTGAAATGTTCAAGTTCTCCTGAGATTTAAAGCAAACTCTTAGATACAAGTCTTTGTACAAATGCAAAGAAAGTTAAACACTTCCACTGTTCAATAGCAAAAGATAGACATTGCCATTTTGAAAGTTACAAAGAGGGAGATAGCACAGAATAGGTATGAAATAAGGTCAAAATATGGTAAAGCAAATATTGAATACCATAATTCCACTTCCAGCATCCCTGGCAGCTTATGGCAAAATGTACATTGAAAGACTTGGATGGTTCTGCCCAAACAGGCCTTCTGGGGATTGAACCTCCTATGACTTCCTGCACTGACAAGGTCTCTCAATCCTTGCAGTTTTCCTTGGATGATCCATGTTCCTGGCTTCTATATCCTTATGAGGTCTGAACTTTACTATCAAATTCACACTTACAGCTTCATACTCTCCCCTCCCAGAAGCATATTACCTGGCTTCTGAGTACTTCTTCTGAAATCTGGCTAGAAGCCAGATTTCAACCACAAATCTTCTGTTCTACATTCACATAAAACCCATGCCATGTGAATGATGCCAAGGTCTGATCTCAGCTGTAGAAGTACCCAAGCTTCTTTGTCTTTTGACTGTAGGTGTTCAGTGCATATGAACCAAATCTCTTAGAACAACTTCCCTAGGCCACCACCATTCTAAAAACTTATGAACTGGGCTCTCCCCCAAACCAAAGTCTTTCACTTTTGCAATTTTAAGACTGTAAAAGGTGTAATCTTGCTGCTTATTGTGATAGTCTCAGGCCATCTTTTATATTCTGCTCCTTTCTATCAGTTACTATCTCCTCTGCTTTATCTTTACAGTCCACAACTTTACTGTTGCTCCCTTTGTGGCAAATCTCAAAATATTTTAAAAGATACTGATAGGCTCTTTACTCCTGATTCTCAACATAAATATAGCTAAAAGACCTTAACCACAGTCATGACACTACCTCAACATTAGACTGCTCTGAAATTTCTTCTGCCAGATTAATAACTACCACCCTTGATCTCATTCCCAGTCTCTGAAATTAAGCAAAATGAAGATCAATATTCTGCCAATGCACAACACATGTAGTCTGTAGTCTAACAACCAATGCATTCCTTCTTTCCATCAGACACTACCTGAGCCTTTTCTTTACCAGTGTAATGTCTATTGGCATTTTGGTTTTCTGAGCTCTTTCCTCAATCTTCTGTCAAATACAGCATCAGGTGTTCAGTTCTACTTTTTCAGCTAGCATCTTTAAACCTTTCCTAACTTTCCCTTCACATAAACCAGGTACAAAGGTTCCTAAGCCACATGGTCAGTTACAGTCATCTTGTGAATGACACCACTTTACTTGTACCAACTTCTGTTAGTTCCTTTTCCCATTACTAAGACAAGATATCCACTATCCAAAATGAAGGGAGGAAGAAAAAAAATAGATATGAGCATGTAGGGCCGGGGAGATAGCTCAGTAGAGTAAGTACTTGCCTGGCAAGTGCAAGGGTCTGAGTTTAATCCATGGTTCCACAAAAAAAAAAAAAAAATACTGACAAAGTGAAGAGAGGAAGAACTTATTTACCTCATAGATTGTAAAGGTTTCAATCCATAATTGCCTGTCTCTAAGGCAGCATCACAGAGGAGAAACAATCCATGGTAGGAATAACAGCAAAGCAACAAGGAATGACCACATCCCTCTCTGTTCCTCATATCCAGAATACATAAGGCAGGTAACACACCCTTAATCTGAGTGTCCTTGATCCTAGCATTGTACCATATCAGTTCTAGTATCATACACTATAGATCAAGCTCCTCTGAAGAAGCCCTACATGTGATAACTTGAGGCTTTGGGGGCATCTAAATGCAAGCATTATACTTACATACAATGAATATGGTGGGATCTCCAATATCAGAGCTTCTGCGCTATGGGATTTTATTTAGAAACAAATCCTTTCAATGTTTTGGCTTGTAGTGGTGGATTTATACTCAGAAACTCCTAAACTCAAAGCCTACCAACAATGTGACCCAAAAGCCCCAGATTCCTTTGCCTAGAAGGGAACCTAATGTTCTCATCCCTCTCAACTTATGGCTCACTCTGGGGCATACTACCCATTATTATTGCTACCTCTGTAAGAAGGAATCTGGAGGTTAAAATGTGTACTAATGCCTGAAAGTGATCTGGCTGTCTATATCCCTAACAGAATCACACCACTCTCCAAAAGTGGCCTAATGGTGGCAGAGGTGATAGCTTTAGTGGGTTCTCTGTTTATCCTGGCAGGTGAAAGAATATATGATATCACAATGTCCAATATATGCACTTTAGTAGAAGAAATACTCAAGCGAACAGAAGCAACTTGCAAGATCTCAATACTTCTCTAGATTATTTTGTCTGATTGCAGTCCACCAGGAAGCTTTAGATCTAATAATAGTTACAGATGTGGGGGAGTCTGTGTGGTGGCTAATCTTCTAGCTTCTGGATTATTAAAATGAGTCAGGTGGATTTTTTGACCCATTAACTCTTAAACAGGCTATCTTTTCAAGGTAACCTTTCCCAGTGAAACTATAAGACTGTGGTGTGGGATGGGGCTATCTAGCCTTTCCTGTTCTCCTGGATGTCACAACTCCTCAGACCACTTTTGTTTGCACCCCTTGTTTTCCTCTTTGGACCTTGCCTCCTTAACCTTCTTGTGCATGTTGTGTTTTCCTGTAAAGCAGCTGTGAACCTGAAGGCCATCTTTAAAACAGAGCTACCAGCTGGTGCCAGGAAAGCAGTATTTTCAAGGACCTCTGAACTGATCACACACCAGCAGAGCGCAAAGAGTTTAGCACCTGCCCTGCAGTGCCTCTTCTCAGCCAGAAGTAGCTAGAAGAGTTTCAATGCTCCATACTCTAGAGAATCAGCAGCTATTTCTCCTTGAGGGGATAAGTAGGCACACAGATATTAGTGGTGGGGAAGATGCCTTTAGGTATTGAAGCAGAGCCCTAATTTTCCACCTTGAGAACAAAGAAACTTCTTTGCATTTACAAATATGCAAGAGGAAAGCATGGAGCTCCCTAAATGTGACAAGCATTAGAAAATAAAGATAATAGAGGCAAAGAAGCTTCATGTTGGACCTGGTTTTCTGTTCCATCTTTCCTATTCTGAAATAAACTATTTTCTTCAAAAATAACACTTTGTGTGCATGTGGTGTCTCCCTACTCAAGCTGGACAGGCTATGTGAAATCTTTCCTTTGGGCTACCAAGAACCAGGAAAATTAGAGCCATATAACTATATGCATGGGCCATGATGACAAAGTTGGACACTATATCTTTAAACAATTTATAGTTTTTTAAATGGTATACTATGAAATTTCTACACAAATGTTATAGACATTAAATAATTGTGACCATATATATTTTATTGTTTTAATTTTACATCTCCCTAAACATAATTCACTTTAGAAATTGTACTAAAATAGGAAAGATGCCAAGTGTAATGGCTTGTGTTTAGATATCTCCTAAAGTCTCATGCTGTCACATGTGGGGCTTTTTCACAGCTGGATTGATCTGTAGTGTGTGCTACTGGAATTGATATGGTGCAATGCTGGTTATTTTTCATGCCACTTGAAGTATTACATTTCTAGTTTTGAATGTTAGTTCATTTCGTAAAGAAAATTATCTGAATATAAGTATCAGGGATAATTGAGACAATCAGAACTTGTGTGAGTACATATGGAATAAAGGATTTATTATAGAAATCAAGCTTTACACAGGTCAAAGATATACTTGAAATAGTAAATATAAAGGCCAGGGGACACACTGAGAAGGTAGTTTGGAAACTCAGCAGGTTCAGTTGGACAGGATATTAGGGTGTAGCAAACGTTCTTGGTGAATGTGATCTGTCAATTACAGAGATCCAGCAAAACAGCTCTAAAGCTCTGCCACAATTTGAAAATGCTATCTTAAAGTCTCCTGGCATGAAATGAAGCAGAATCTGAATAAATCTGGAGGGTACAGAATAGAAAACAAAATGGCAACTCACCTCATGGTCATTATAAGCTCTGTCAGTGGCCCACTCTCATCCTGCAGAGCATCCTTTTTTTCCTAGTTTACCTGGACCCTACTCACTCTGTAGAGCACATTTCTTTTCTTTGACAAACATTAAACCTCACTGCCTTTCATGCATGTCTTGGCCATTCTTTGTTCAGGTCAACAATAACTTGATTCTAGAAGGACCCACAGAAACCCAGTAACACCAGCCAATGAAATAGATCTGTGAACTGTGAGTGTAGAAGTCACCAAAACCTTTTGCCTGGCTGAGTCTTCAGCCAGAAATCTGATGATTAGGTTTTAGTCACTGTTGGTCCCAAAGCTGTTGGTCCACCAACTAATATCTGTATTAAAGCTAGTGATAGAGTAGACTAAGGACCAATTGACCTCTCTTCTTACCACCTTTGTGTCTCATGTTACTGCACAATAGAGACTTAACACTTATTGAGAAAATAAGTGTTACAATTAACTTCTATATTCTAAATCTTCTACAAATTCCCCCTTTAGCTAGGATAATTGAAGCCATTTTTAAATTGAAGTCTCAAGAACCAGAGTGATGATATTTGGCTCTCAAACTGAATTGCGAGAGTAGTCTGAGAGCAAAGGATAGTGGGTTAGAAATGGACACAAACTACTGCTTCTCCATCAATGGTTAGAGGTTGTTCTTCCCTTAAACAAGAATTGGCTTTAAGAGCAGCTTAATTTTGTAGCATATGTGAAGCTATTCCTGGTTGTGATTTACCCCTTAAAGACCTTATATCACTGACTGGTCCCTCAGCTTCTGGGCCCTTTGTCCATCTCCAATATCATTGACAGACCTCACCTTTCTCCTATGGCACCTAGCAAATGGCTAACCCTGGTAGGGGCATTAAAATCAGTCCATTCCCATGCAACATGGTAACTTTTTTAACTTATAACTTTTGTTTGAGGAGTCCATTTTTGGTCTGGAAGACATAATTACAAAATCATGTTATCTAAAATACCTAACCTTTCTTCCATCTACTTTCTTAAAAAGGACCACCTGGGTGAATCTCTTTGAAGGAAGAGCAGTTATCTCTGTTTTAGCTTAACCTAACCCATTTCCATGTATTGATATGTACACAGCTGGCTAGGGGTTTCCTTATCCCTTCAATTGGCTTTAAGCAATGCATATCAGTCAAGTTCAGGTGCTGTGTATTGTCTTTGGGAAAACAGGCAGTGTTTCCATGGACCCCTCAATAGCTTGTGTGAGCCAAGATGAGGTGGGATAATGAGCCAGAGTTCCACTCTGTTGGCTGGGTTTGAGCATTGAGAGAGAGGTTTTGACTTCCTAGAGTTTAAAAGATTACACATCAGAGCTAAAGTATTGAATCTTAAAACATAGATATTATCTCAGCTGTGTTATGCATATTATTCACACTGCATATTGCAGAGGTGATTTCAGGTCCCCTTCCTAGCCTAGCTCACAGCATTCACCTGCTTCTCACCATTTTTACAATCACTCATCCTCTAGCCATGCCTTTCTTCATGAATTAAAAAAATCCAGGTTTTGCACTCAGTTTGTTCCAAAGAGCTATCATCATGGCTAGACTTATAGCCCTTTGGTATCCCATAATTTCTTTTAAAGTATGCTTTAGTGCCTTTATTCTCACCATAGTTTGCACTGGAAGTGGTAGATTGAATTTAGTTCACTAGAATTCTAACAACTTTACCATGTGCCTGGTAATCTGAGAAACAACTGTGAAGTTAATAATATGCAATATAATAATCATTGATAATATCCTGTCATCTTGTTTTGAAATTCTGTATTTTATTTCTTTTAAAAATTAAAAGAAAAATGGGCTGGTGAGATGGCTCAGTAATCTAAAGCACTTACTTAGAACAAGCTTAGCAAAGCACAGGGACCACGGTTCAATCCCGCAGCACCACATGCCAGCCAGCCCCGCCCCCTGGTAGGCTGAACTGGCCACACACACACACACACACACACACACACACACACAAATAAATAAAATTTTAAAAAACTAAAAGAAAAAAATCATACTAAAATCATTTATTTATGATTTATGCTAAAATCATTTATATCTGCTTTTTTGTTTAGTTTTGTTAAAGAAGGGTATTCTATTGTCATTTAGTATTATTGATGCATGAATTTAGCAAAATATTCCATTATAGTCCAGTAGTCCATAATTATAGTGGGTTTTCTGTAAGACAGGCAATGTCAGAAGTTGTTGACTTGAGCCTTTTACACCTCAGCATATTAATATGGCTTAACTTTTTATACTACAATTTTATACTTTTCTGCTGGATGGTTAAGACCAACATAAAGTAAGACCTATATAACAAGAAATGTAGATTTGCATCTGATATGGTCAGTCAAATCCCTTCAGGATTTATCCTGAAACCCTGTACTGCAGTTGGTAGATCCTTTGTCAGTGTCAGCCATGTGGATGAGTCATGGCCATTGTTTGACCCATTTGCTCTCTGTGAAAGCCTGAGAGAATATTTTCTCACCATGTGACTCTCCTTAGGCACACTCTACATAATCTTTCCTCTGTGGCCTTATAATCTCCTTGATCAGAAAATTTGGGACACAACTGAGTTACATGATGTTACAGTGTAGGTTCTGCTATGTTCTGAGTCTTCACTGACCTTGAAAGGCTAGGGCCAAAATGTTGGCTGTCCTTGCAACCCTCCTTTTTCCATAATTTTTGGTCTGCAAACTTAGGTTGTTAACCCTCCAGAAGAGAAGCTTATTGTTATTATCCTATAACCTAGGCAGTTGAGCATAACCTCACTGTCTGAATATCTAATATCTTAGGCATGACATGGAAGAGGTGTTTTTCATCAAGTATTGATATGTTAAACTTTAAATCCCTACAGAATATGAAAAAAAATTTTAAGTAATATATTTTAAAACATATGAAGAAACAAGTACATATTTTTACACAGAAGTTTAGAAATCTAACCATATATAGCATTGTAAGAGGACAGTCCCGCAACACCTCTTTCTTGTCTCCTGCCTTCATTCACCACCTCCTTCCTTTTAAACAAACATCTAACTGAGAGACAGCACAGCTTTAACCAGGATGTCATGAAAAGCAGCACGTATTCAGAAGACCAGAATGACAGGCATTCCAAGCATGACCCAACTATTCACATTGCTAACTTCAGTGCAGTTGCTTAGTTCACAGGTATCAGCATATATAGTTAGTCAGGGTGAGAATCCTACCAATTAACCGCTAGTACCGAAATCCTGCTGAAGATTCTCAGGATGTTTGCCTTACCCATCTTCTACATATAAATGTATGGCTTTGTCCCTAGCATATTTCCTAGCTGTTTTCCTTCCTCTCTCTTCATTGTCTGATCCTCAAATTCTGGTTTTCCTTTTAATTGTGTAATAGATTTCAATATATTGAAAGGAGACTATATGATATTTACACAGGTTTGTCTGGGTTATTTCACTTATATCTTCATGTAGCATCAACTTAAATATGAAGGCTTTGACTTTATCATTCTTAATAGCTGAATAATACTCTATTGTATAAAAATACCACATATTTTTCCACCATTCTTCAGGTGATGGGCATCTTGGTTGTTTCCAAGATTTGGCTATCACAAATTGTGCTGCTATATAGGTACACATATATCACTATGATATGATTTTTTTTAGTTCCTCTGGGAAAATTCTCAGTTGGGGAATAGCTGGTTTGAATGGGATTTCCAGTCCGAGTTCTTTAAGGAGGCTCCACACTGATTTCCATAATGGTTACACCAATCTACATTCCCACCAGCAGTGGAGAAGGGTTCCTATTTTCCCCACAGCCTCTCCAACATTTATTTTTGGTTGATTTCTTTAAGATAGCCATTCTTTGTGAGGAGAAATGGTTTCTCAGTGTTGTTTTAATTTGCA
>NW_004524606.1:1990500-1991368 GCF_000260255.1 Octodon degus | reverse complement strand
AAATAATAAAAAAAATTAAAAAAAAATAAAGTGGTTCTAAGATCAAATGGGTTAAAAGGAGTTATTAGGGAGCGAAGGCCTTGGGATGGAGTTCAAATAATTGGGTAGAAGGGAGGAAATTTCTTAGGCCCCAGTATGCTATCTGGTGATAGACCTAAACCATCTCACCTCTGTGTTCAAGTCTCACCAAGAAACCCTTGGAGAAAGAACTCAGCCCATTTGAATTCATAGATCAAGGCAAGAGTTCCTTTCCCCTCACATAGGTGGGGCCAGTGCCCCTCTTAGCAGAAAGTAGACATGGAAGGTGGTCTGTCCTTTTTCAGCACCCCTCAGTGATTTTTGGTGAGCAAGCTTCTCAGGGGCAAATATTACAGATACATTAGGAGCTGAAGAATTCACTCACCTCCACCATCCTGAGCCTGTGTGGTATCCTAGGACCCTCCCTCCTTATCTTTCTTTACCTATTTGATCTCAGGCACACCTTAGGACAATCCCTCCTTAATCTCTCCCCCCCCCCCCAAGTTGATCTCAGGTCTCACCCTAGGAGCAGTCTACATAATCCAGGTGAAAGCACATGTGGCCCTTATTTTCTGTTTTCTCTTAAGCCCAAAAACAAAGGCTGGGGATATATCTCTGTGGCCTACAGCCAGCCTGAGAAGTACGAGATCCTCGCTTCAACTTCTCTTTTTTTTTCACCTTTTTAATCAGTTCTGAATGATATTCCAAACAGGAGACATGAAAGAATAATTTTTCTTCCAGTATTAAAAAAAAATAGATTCACAAAGATTTTCAAGAAGCTCTTATACTCATGATAGATCCATCCAGCTAGTCCAGGAGCAGAACATCTCGCCACAGGGGCACAACAGGT
>NW_004524606.1:1980064-1984024 GCF_000260255.1 Octodon degus | reverse complement strand
AATAATACATATGTTACAGGTTTTCAAAGCAAGAAGAGATGATTAGCAATGATATATTATCTATTTTTATCTTCAAATCTGTTACTCAGATTAACAGATACAGAAAATATCAACAAAATAGATTGATCTCTTTTTTTTTTCTTTTTTTGCGGAACCAAGGATTGAACCTGGGCCCTTATGTCTGCGAGGGAAGTGCTTATTCTACTGAGCCATTTCCCCAGCAGCAGATTGATTTCTTAAAAAAGTTTGATACCTACAAATGCTAAGAAATATTAAATGAATACAGCATACAGCTTTCCCAAATAAATAACTTGTTAATAGAATAATAGTCATTGAGCATTTACAACAAAGAATATATATCATATTATCATTTCCAGTTAATGCTGTATCCATGGGATTTATTCTTTTTTATTAATTTTATTGAGAAAAATAACTGCAAAGTGACAGCTTCAAAACAGGTTGGTAGGAGACTTACAACAATAAATAAATTTCATATTGTTTTCTTTGCAGTAAACATTCATAGCACAAGATGTAGACATGATATCCTGTCCAAACACAATTAGTACAGATCTCGCTTCTTCAATTTCTTCCTCTGAGAAGTGGGTGTTCATCTCGGATGCTCATTTCTAGATTGGGTCTTTAAATTTTGAGAACTTAATGTTTCTTAGTTCTTTCTAAATACTAGAGAGAAGACCTTTGTCTGCATGTTTTTTACTTAAGATATTTTCAAAATTTGAGGGTTATCTTTTCACAATGTTGATAATTTCTTTTGACGTACAAAAACTTCTGAATAAGATTAGGTCCCAGTTGTTAATTGTTTCAACTGTTACCCGTGCGATTTGATTTCTGTCCATGAACTCTTTGCCTACCCCTATGTCTTCAAGAATTCTTCTTGCTTTCTCTTTCAGGTGATTTAATGTTTCTGTTTTAATGTTTAGATCTTTGATCAAGTTTGACTTTACCTTAGTGAATTGTCATAGACCTGCATAAAGTTTTAGTTTTCAGCATGTAGAGGACCAGTTTTTCCAGCATGTTTTGTTAAAGAGGCTATCTTTCTTCCAGTGAACATGTTTGGCCCCTTTGTCAAAGATAAGGTAACTGAGTGTGTTCGTAGAGGCTTCTGCATCTTCTAATCAATTCCATTGATCCTCAGATCTATTTTGTTGCCAGTACCATGCTGATTTTTATCACAGTAGCCTTGTAGTATAATTTCAAGCCAGGAATTGTAATGCCTCCTGTCTTGTCTTTATTGCCCAGGTTTGCCTTTGCTATTCTAGGTCTTTTCTGGTTCCAAATAATTTTTAGGAATGATTTCTCTAGCTGTGTGAGGTATGTTCGTGGTAATTTGATAGGGATTGCATTAAATCTGTACAGCAATTTTGGGAGTATGGCCATCTTCACAATGTTGGTTCTTCCTGTACAGGAGCATGGAATAACTTTCTATTTTCTGAAATCCTCTACAATCAGTTTTTTAAGAGTACTGTAATTTTCCTTGAAAAGATCTTTGACTTCTTCAGTTAGATTAATTCCAAGGTATTTCATTTTCCTTGGTGCTATTGAAAAAGGTACTGTTTCTATAATTTCCCTCTCAGTATGTTTGTTATCCGTGTAGAGAAATGCTATTGACTTTGGGGTACTGACTTTGTATGTTGCTATGCTACTGAATTTCTGTATTAATTCTAATAGCTTCTTGGTGGAGTGTTTTTGGGTCTTCCAAGTAAAGTATCATGTTGTCCGCAAATAATGATAATTTAACTTCTTCTTTACCTATTCTTATTCCTTTTATTTCTTTCTATTGTCTAATGGCTGTAGCTAATGATTCCAAAACTATATTGAATAGGTGTGGTGATAGAGGACATCCTTGTCTTGTACCAGATCTAAGAGTAAAAGATTTCAGATTTTCCCCATTTAGAATTATTTTACCCGTTGGGTTTTCATAAATGGCTTTTACCAGATTGAAGTAGAGGCCATCTATCCCAATTTTCTGTAGGACTTTGAACATCAATGAATGTTGGACTTTATCAGAAGCTTTTTCTGCATTAATTGAGATAATCCTGTGGTTTTTAGTTTTGCTCTATTAATATAGTTTATTTGTTCCCGTCCTGTTTTCCTAATGTCTGATTTCACAGCTATAAATTTCCTTCTGAGAACTGCTATCATTACATCCAACAAATTCTGATAAGTTGCTTTTGAATTTTCATTGAATTGTAGATATTGTTGAATTTCTTGTTTAATTTCATCTGTGACCCATTGATCACAGATGGCTGAGGAGGGTGCTGTTCAATTTCCATGTGTTTATGGCAGTTTTCTGGGGTTTTTTGTCATTCATTTCCAGTTTCATTGCACTGTTGTCAGATAATATGCATGGGATGATTTCTGTTTTCTTGCATATACTTAAGCATGACCTATGGACAAGTATGTGGTCTATTTTAGAAAATGACACATGTGTAGTTGAAAAAAATATGCATTCAGATATAGTTGGGTGGAACACTATGTATATGTCCTAAGTCCATTTGTTCCAAGCTCTGGTTCAGTTTTGTTACATCTTTGCTCACATTTTGCCAGCTTCTCAGAGAATGAAATTAAAGAATCGAATAAATATATGAGAAAATGTTCCACATCACTAGCCATACGAGTAATGCAAATTAAAACAACATTGAGATATCATCTCACCCCAGAAGGAATGGCTATCATAAAGAAATCAACCAAAAACAAATGTTGGAGAGGCTGTGAGGAAAAAGGAACCCATTTTTCTAATCTCTATTTTTTTTGTCAGTGTCTTCTTCATATGCAGTTATTAATTCCTTTACTACCATGGTTTTTTCTGATTGGGTTTCCTCCATATTTTTCTGCATTTGATTCTTTACTTCAGATGCTATTATTTCAGAGACTTCCTTTTAAATTTCAGAGTTTATTTCTGATCAGAGTTCCTCTATACCTTTTTGCAGTTGTTTCTTCATGTCAGAAACTATTTATTCAGATATTTCAGCTGTGTGATTCCCAATTATTTTGTCCTAGTGTCCTCTGCAGCTGTTCTGGGGCTTGAGATTGCATTTTGCTCCTTCTCTTTGTCCTTTCATATAGCACTGACCTCTGACCTTTGGTGTAGAGCTTTGGTTCATTTATAACCTTAGCACCTACTGAAATGTGGGTGCAGATCTATTAAGCTTTAGTTCATCCGGGTGTGCCTGCCTTGGGTCTAGCTGTTGTGCTCAGCTACTTCTTCCTGCTGCCTTTGGAAATGAACCTGTTGTGCTCCTATGGCAAGATGTTCTGGTCCTGGATTAATTGGTTTGTTCTGCCCCTTAGTCTCTCAGTAGGGACTTCAGCTGCAGAGTTTCACCTCAGGCCTGTATTCCTGGCCTGATCTGAATCTGGAGGTATCCGGGGGCACAGGGGAGTGTAAAAGCTCTCCCAAACACTAGCTGAGCCTGGGCCGGGTCTGGGGAGTGCTGAGATAGTGGCAGAAGTTCTCACTCACTTGCGGGTCTGGGGGTGGTTCTGGAGGGATGGAGGTGTCCTGAGAACATGGCAGAGGGTCTCACTTATGCAGTGTGCCTGGGTTTGGTCCAGAGAGGTTCTGTGGGTGCAAGGGAGCTGGAAGCTCTTCCACACACTAGCTGAGAGAGCAGTAGAAGTTCTCACTCACTCTGTAGCCTTGAGGGAGCTTCCTCAATAAATATATTTTTAATAAAATGTTCATTTATTAATAGTTATGTTTTTAAGAACTTCTTTTATAAGTGCTCTGACTTATATCTAGATGCCTTTGAAGGGTTAATGTTAAACTAAATGTGAAGAAATTACTCTGCTCAACTTTCTGATACCCTGCTTCCTTTTTTTTAATTTTTTTTTATTTTTTTTCTACAGTTTTATTGATAAACATATAGCAATGAGACAGTTTCAAATCAAATCGGAAGTACAGTTTCAACAAATAATACACTGCATATATTCTTCTTAGTG
>NW_004524606.1:1971493-1976019 GCF_000260255.1 Octodon degus | reverse complement strand
GGACTGGTCCCGCCAGCACAGGGTAGCAGGAAACTCTCCGCACACTCACGGGACCTGGGCTAGGACTGGGTCTGGGGGCTCCCGGAACTCGGCAGAAAACTACCCTGCTTCCTTATAAGACCATAAGGAGGCTTGGGGTACCATGGATGACCATTTAATAAATGGAATTCCTGGAATGGATCTACAAAATAAAGTAAGTAAAATTTGAAATATTTCTAGCTGTACAGAGTAACTAAGGTGTTGCTAACCAACTGGAAAGCATTGCTATGGTAATAAACAACTGTGTCTAACTCCTTGTGATCTCTGTGTGAAACCACTCATATGTAGAGGTATTGTAAGTGGGAAGTGGATCATGCCTCCAGAAAGAATGTATGTTGAACAATGGTCATACCATCCCTGAAGGAGCTGTTCTGTGGTAGATGACAAATTTGTTTACAAAGCAAGATGTGGTTTTTGCTTTAAAACTTCTTGCTTCCTGTGTTAGGGACTGATCAGGCTTCTATGTGATAAATGACTGATGGCCTTGAGCTCAGTAAACAAAGGCTCAAATTCAAATTCCAATGTGGTTTTTGATCTGGTTCCTATGGTGAGTGACCCATAACATTCGGGGGCTCATCCAAATCACTTTTACTTGAATTAATCATAGGAACCAAAGTTTTCGGAGACCGTTTCCCTGGGGAGACTTTCTGGCCCCAAGATTATCTCTGAAAGCTCACAAATTCTATTATTCAAACTGACCAGACTGAACCATCTTAAAGATCTTACTGGTAAGACATCTGTATCTGTTCTGTTAGGATGCCCCTCTGGGAGTACTAGGAGTTGTTGGACAAAATGATAGCTCCTGGACATGACTCCACTCTATGATGGCAGATCGGAGTCTCATGTCTGTTTCATTTCTGTGTGTTTGGCTGGTTGCCATTTGTCTAATAATATGGGCCAGTCTGCTTCTGCTTCTGCATCTTTGCAACCCCTAGGATGTGTTCTAAATCATTTTTCAGATTTCAGACAATAAGCTTCAGTGTATGGGGACTCCATGTCCCCTGGAAAAATATGAACCCTTTGTGAATTGGAATGGTCTTCCTTCCCCAAAGCCACTGGGCCTTCAGAAGGCTCCTTTAACCTTTCTCTTCCTTACCAGGTCTGGAGAATGATCTTCAGAAATCTGGGACACCCTGCCCAGATCCCTTACATTCAGGCTTGGATTGATCTTGTCCATGACCCTCCAAAATGGCCCAAAGTTTGCTTTTCTGAACACCATATATGGATGACCATCCAATCCTACATGGTTGCACTGGCAGCTCCAACCAGTAAGAAGCTCCCCATGACTCCCACCATCACCCTCAGAACCCACTCATTCTGCCTGCCACTTGATACACAAATAAATTCACTATTCAGTTGTTAAAATGTTGATCAAAATGTGCTGGCAAATCTAAGTTAAAACATGGAAATGTAGGGCTGGCCAAATAGCTCAGTGGATTAAAGCACCTGTAAGCAGGTGCAGTGGCTGGAGGTTTGATCCCCAGGCCTGCTGTGCTGGCCCCACTCCCAGGGTGCACTGAGATGGCAATTGAGCCTGGGTATGGTGGCACATGTCTGTAATTCCAGCAATTGGGAGGCCGTAAGGGATAAATAAGGGATCAGTATGAGTGCCTGTAATCCCAATTCTTGGGAGGTTGTAAGGGATAAATAAGGGATCAGTATGAGTCTGATCTAGTAGTGAGACCCTGAACACCCTGTAGACCCTTCCCCTCCCCCCAAAAAACCCCAGAAATGTTATAAGTTTATAATATTTCTTTAATGGAACATTTTATGACTGTTTTGTATTGTATATGCTGCATTTGAACTAGTTGCTAACTGTACTGATATTCCTTACTTGACTTTAGACAATAGCACTAGAGAGAGTAATGTTAGTAAGCCTCCTAGGGGTTGGGGAGATAGCTCAGTAGAATAAGTGCCTGGTAAGTGCAAACGCCTGATTCAATCCCTGGTTCTACCCCCCCCCCAAAAAAAAAATTGTAAGACTCCTAGTGGACTTTATGTAAATTTCTGAAAAATGGAACTTTCAAATCTAGCTCAGACTTAGAAAATATACATGTCTGTATATGAAACACAGGACTCCCTTTTCCAGCTAAATGACAGTAAGTTGGCAACTGTTCTTAAAGACTTTAAGGACAGGTTTCACTGGGACAGACTGGCTCTGATCTCCCTCTACATGCTAGAGGAAATTTCAGACCTACTCTGTTTCAGTTTCCTTTGAATTTACTCCTAATTTTTCCAACTCTTTGTACTTTCCTTTTTAGAGGCATGTAAAATTAGGATGGACTTTAAAACCTTTACTGTAAAGTGCTAGGTAATCTTGTTTAAGCTTTTAACTATCCCTTATAGAAATTGGAAAAATAATGGTTACTCTGCCAACTAGTAAATTCTCTTAGAGCAGCTGCCACTCTTTGAAGCAGAGGACAGGATTCCCCAACCGTTCATTGGTGAATCTCCATGGGAGCCAATGGCTGATGGAATGTTGTCTAGAGAGACAATTGGATTCCTTTCTGTAGACTGATCCCCAGTTTTGTGGGCAAACAGAAACTGATAACAACTGAGAGATCATGGCCAGTGCTACTCTATAGTGGATACCTATAGGTACTTGGTAGAAACTGCTCTTGACCACTGAAAGATCTCCACTTAACTATTGTAGTTTTTTCTCTCTCTTTCTGCTAGCAAACTGGGAATTCTATCTGAGATTTTCAGTAGAACCCTTTAATGATTCGCTTCCTCAGAAATCTGGCTGAGGAGCTTACACTAGTTTACATTCTACAGCAGCTATCAGGGAAATGATTTACATCTGTACCAATCAGTCTTCTCCTGGAGAAGAATTGACTGATGGCCCTGAGCTCAGTAAATAAGGGTTTAAATTCCAATTCCAATTTTTTTATTAATTTTATTGAGAAACAAATAGCAATGAGACGGTTTCAAAACAGGTTAGTAGGACAGTTATAATAAATAATACATTGCATATTGTTGTCTTCATAGCAATTACCCATATTACAAAAGGAAGACATGATATCCTGAGGAAGACATGATATCCTGAGGAAGACATGATATCCTGTCCAAACGCTATCAGTACAAATCTTTCTTCTTGTTAAATTAAGAGAAAATAGCTGTAGATCAGTCATAACTATTTTGTATATACAGATACAAAATGGTCCTTCATCTGGCTTCTGATCTGGTTCCTATGCTGAGTGACCATAACAATGCCCTCTTCCCCAAAGCCACATGAACTCAGATGTAGGGTATGTTTTCCTGGGGTTAAGGATGTGTAATATTAAAATAGGCTACTGATTGGTTTAGTATACATCCAGGTGTGGATAATGGGAAGGCCTGCCCTGGGTGTGTGTGCATTAATCAATACGCTTATAGCCTGTACAGAGTATAAGGGGACTAAAAGAAGGCAAGCTTGCTGTCACTGCTTGACTGCTTGCTCCTCACTGCCTTTTACTTCCCATGCCATGGACTGATTTTCCTCCTCAATGCCTCTGTCATGACTTTCTTCCCTGGAACCAGTTGACTGTGGATCAAAATCCCTACAACTTAAATGTTTTTCCTCCTTTAACTTTGGGTGTCAGGTATTTTGTCTCAGCAATGAGATATATAACCAGGATAATAAGCATGAATTAGAGGGAAGGAGATTTTTCTTTGTTCAGATAATATATTTATACGTATTTTTCTTTTTGGAAATAGTGTGATGTATATTTTAGTAATGAATAAAGACTTTAGATTCATCTATTTATAATGATCAACAAGTCTTTTCTGAGAAGCAAAATATTCAGCCATGAAAACAATAAATCAACAAAATAATGATCATATACTCAAGACATATTTGCTATATTACACAAAAAATCTACATACATATGTAACTAATAGTACCATGGGTTTAAGTCCTAATTACTCCATCTTTTCCATCTGTATTTACTAGTGGAACAGTTTGGCTGAAAATTAAGACTGGGAAATGACTGCATTTAATTAGTGTTAATAGAGTAACATGTAAATGAAGATCAATAACCAGCAAAGATGATAAAAATAAAAATACAAACAAAAAACAAGATAGAAGGAAAATTTGAATGGTTCAAAGAAATAAAAAGTGAGTATTTAATGTGAACCAGGCATTTTCAAACTGATAGCCTAATAGTTACCAGGTTCTAGGGTCTGACTATAGAGGTGTTTTCTATACTTTCTTATCCAGGACAACAACAACAACAACAAAAATGGATAAAACAAGCACAAAAGGTAAGGAGGTTTGACATTTATGAAAGGTGGGGAAAAAACAGGTTAGGCAGATGAGACAAGACCAATTAAAAATAAGTAAAGAAGTAGGCTCGACATCATTGGAGTGGACCACTGTGGAAAAGAAACCATGGTGCTTAATAACAGCCATCTTTGGCATCTCCCACTCCTCAGGCTGGTGTCAGGTGTAGGTGTCCTAACAGAAACCTGCTTGAGGGGGCTAGGGAGATGGCTGAATGGAATAAGTG
>NW_004524606.1:1878708-1971304 GCF_000260255.1 Octodon degus | reverse complement strand
AAAGAAAGAAAGAAAGAAAGAAAGAAAGAAAGAAAGAGCAAGCTGCTATGAACTAAAGATAGTACTTTCTGGTTGAAACTGTTGTCCTCCCTGTTCTGGCATGTCCAGTTGCTCAGCCAGTGTGTCACACCCTAATCTCTAGCTTTGTAATTATGTCCTCAAAAACTATCAGCCCACCAGAAAGCTATTTTGAAACTGGGAGCTCAATGCTCAGAGAATCTGACTTCCATGAGCTCTGAATATTTTTACATAACAGAGCCAAGATTCATAAATGATTATAGGTTCTCTAAGCATGCTAACTTGTTGAAATTAAAAAAAAATTGAAACCAGTGACTGTGAAGAATAAATACAGAAAACAGTTACATCTAACAAGTAGGACAACGTTGTTATGGTTTGTGTATAGGCGTCACCCACCCAAGCCTCAAGCAGTCATGGGGAGGCTTTACATTGATTATTGTGGGAGTGGATGCTGCATCTGACCTGGGGCAGGCAATTTGCATTGCAATATAAGGACAGAAATGAGGATAGCTAACTGCCTGAGCTGCTGACCCTCACTTTGCTCTCTGCTCTTTGCCACTGCCATGAAATGTTGCCCTCTGCCAGGTGCTGCTTTGCCTTGGAGCCAGCTGTGTATGGACTGAAACATCCAGTCACTGTGAGCTAAATAAAAAACTTTTCCTTCCTTCATTTTGAGTGTTGAGTAATTGTCCCAGCAATGAGATGAGTAACTGAAACAGACATCATCTGAAACTTTAAGATTGCAAATTCATTAAGTGAGAGAAACCACCTCATAAAGTATGTAACCTAGAAATTGTTGTAGGCAGCTCAATTAGATAGAGATATTATTGGCAAAAAAAGGGAAATAAATATTATTGGCAGTTGGATAGGGTCAGGCGCTCAAGAAGACAATATGGAAGACAAGGACACTTTGCAACTTGGAAGAGACAGACCCTCCCTGCTGTGGGCTAGATCTCAAGACAAAAGAGGAAATAAATACAGCTAGCTACATACTTCCTTAGGGATGGGCATCAGAGATTGATATTTTAAATAGGTATGAATTACCTTGAAAGAGCCCAAATGAGTCATAACCCAATCCCCAATAGGAAGAGATCTTGTCCTGTATTCATGACCCGTGGCTAAGTGACTCACTTTCTCATTTGGTACTGGATTTAACCAATTTATGGGAACAATGGTGCTTGTTAACCTCATGGGTTGACCACAATTTTGTCCCACCTCATACACCCCTAAGTAAGTTTCTATGTTCTCCACCACCCCTTAGACCTGCCTCAAGTCCCTGGAAGAGACAGGGACCACCCGCTCAGGGACAACCCACTCAGGGCACCACTTCTGTCCCTCTCTCAGACAGGAGCTTTTTTTCTTCCACTAAATATATTCTGTTAATAACCTCCATTTGTTCCTAAAATTCATTCCTTAGTTTTAGAGAACACAAACTTGTCCCAGGTACCTTTCAGGTCAGGAGTTTCATTTTTCCCCCATATCATTTGGAGGTCATCCACCAAGATCAGTTTTCCCCTATGTTAAAAACATAACAAAATTCTACAAAAGGTACTATGAAATTCAACATAAGTAGCTGTTTTTTCTTTTGTTTCTCAGTTTTAAAATAATGATTCATTTATTCTTTTTATGTTTCAGGAACATCTTCTATTTATTATCTCTCTAAGTCCTCAACCAAAGATACAGTATAGGTAGCACTTTAACCCCACCTTACAGGGAGGATGTATGAACCATAAGTGTTACACGACAATACTTAAATTGAGTTGGAAGGAACAGACTCAAACTAGAATTGAGCAAAATTCCAAAGTCCGTGTCTGTTTACTTATATTCTTACTCATTGGTTTTTCAAGACAAAGTTTCACTATATAGGTTTGACTGGCCTCAAAATCACTGTGTCACCCAGTCTGGCTTCAAACTCACTGTGATTCTGCCTCAGCCTCCCACATTTTGAGATTAAAGACATATGATACCACACATGATATAATTCTACTAATTTTTAGTTAAATTTACTTATTATAAAATATTTTATAATCACATAATCCATGTTGTAATGTCACCAATTAATGTCAAAGTATTTTTATATATTTTAAAAGAAAAAAAATATACTCATACTTTTTTAAATGCATATGTAATTTCTCCCTTCTAGACAAAAAGTACCATACAATTTACATTCTTCTACTACTTGAATTTTTCTTTTATTTTTTTATGTTTTTAGTACAGGGTCCATGGGGTCTCACTATGCAGCTCAAACATGTAGTGATTCCCTTGTTTTCAGCATCTCAAACACTGGGATTGTAGGCATGCACCACCACACCCTGTCTCAATTGCCATCTCAGAGCACCCCAAGGGTGGAACCAGCACAGAATGCTGGGAAACGAACCTCATCTGCTATGGTCTGCCTAAGCAGGTGCTTTAGTATACTGAGCTATCAGGCTGGCCCAATCACTTGAATTTTTTAGACATTTGTGAATTTTTGATATCAACTTAGAAAATTTCTGATTTTTTTAAAGGATATTCAATTTCCATTATGTGGACTTACATCATTCCAGGTTGTTCTGCTCTCAACAATATACAATGTGGCAATCAATTGCCTTATACTGGGCCAGAGAGATAGCTCAGTGGACTAAGCGCCGGTTAGGCAAGCTCAGGGACCAGAGTCAATGTCCAGTACCACCTGCCATGCTGGCCAGGCCCCAGATACACTGACAAGGAGTGGCGGCTCACGCCTCTAGTCCCAGTGCTGGGGAGTTTGAAAACAAGAGCATCATTATGAATCCAAGCTGCATAGTAAAACCTTGTACCAAATACATGAAAAAAAAATATATTATACTTACTTTATCCTACACTTTTCAAACTTCATAGGCTTATTCCTATACCCTATCTCCACTACGGGTGGGGCAAAACTGGTATAATTTTAAAAGAAAATAAGATTTGTTAGAAACACACCAGACTCTCATATTTTTCATTTGTCAAATGGTCTAAATCTGAATGTTCAATTAAAAGTATTTGCTAACCTGATCAAATGGGCTGGGGCTGACACAGGAAGGAAACACAATCTGTATATGCAAAGTTGGGCTGGCAATTGAGAATAGATATCCAGAGGGTTTTTTTTTTTTAATATGAATCTCTTGATGTATTAGGAAAATTTTTATCATAGTTCTTTAGGCACTAATATCCCTCAAAAGTTATACCAACTAATTCTTTCACCCAATATTTGTGTGATGTAAAGAGCCCAGGAAATTACTTGTCATATTTTTTCCTCACCCAAGTTAATTACTTATTTGGCGGTTCAATTTGTTAAACTGAACAAATATCTGCAGCAAATGCATTTTATTTTGAGCTCTTTGGAGAATACTTGTTAAATAAATTCACATGCTATAAATAATACTATTCTTATTAATGACAAAGCCTTTGGAAATTTTCATGCTTTTGCTTTGAAGATATTTATTAATCATATCTGCTATGCTGAGATTTGTTCCTTCTGGTTTCTTTGCCTCTTGTTATGCCAATTCCATTCTGATGCAATCTTATCTCACTATGTTAAGAAGAGTAAGCATTTATTAAAGCTCTTTAAGGGTAGGTCAGTGGTGTGAAGCCTTTGTATATTAAAAATCAGTGGCTTATAGGATATTCAATAAAATGAAATTTGTCCAAAGATAAGCAGAAATTAAGACAGAAGAGCTTTTAGCCTTATTACTCAACTTCTGTTAACTCCTAGTAACACTGGACTCACAAGTTTCCAATATTTTATTCAAGCCACCAGTAAGAAAGCATTTTGTGTATCTTAGTTTAGAAATCTCTATGATATACAAAGCTGCAAGAAAAACAGCTCTCAGACAGGCTTATTTGCGTATACTCTTGTCCTCAATTAAATGAAGATGTTAACTGAATGAAACTATAATCTAAGGGATAAAGGAGCACAAGCTGTTTTCATAAATGATTGAACATAGAATATATAATCTTCCTTCAGCTTGGCATGGTGGCACATGTAATTTGAACACCTGGGAAGGTGAAACAGTTGGGTTGCTGTGAATTCAAGGCCAGCCTGCATTGAAAAGTGAGTTCAAAGCTATCTTGGAATATATAATAAGAACTTATCTCAAAATGAAAAAGAAAATAACTTCCTTCAGGTATCAATATTATCCAGTTATCATCTCAGTTAAAGATTCATCTCTGACAAAACTGAACACAAAAAGGGATATAAATGAAGGACTATTTTGTATCTGTATATTCAAAATCGTTAGGATAGATATACAGCTACTTTCTCTTAATTCAATGAATAGAAGGATTTGTACTAATAGTGTTTGTGGACAGGATATCATGTCTGCATCTTGTACTATGAATAACCACTAAGAAGACAACAATATGCAATGTATTAATTATTGAAGCTGTCCTACTAATCAGTTTTGAAACTGTCTCATTGCTATTTGTTTCTCAATAAAATTATTTAAAAAAGATTCATTAGAGGAAAAAGTTGTATATATACACACACAAATAGACTGTGTGTGTGTGTGTGTGTGTGTGTGTGTGTGTGTGTGTGTGTGTGTGTGATTATGCAGAGGAGTTACCAGGTACACTGTTAATTGACACCTGAGGAGCCAGGTTTAAAAATACGAAATATGCAAAATGACTGTCTGCATGCTGAATAACTGAAGGATCTAGTCAAAGGTGTGGAACCCACTACAGAGTCTGAGATGAGCCTGCACTGATTTGTACTCAAAGACTAAATATTCTGCTTAGAGCCTGAAAGAACTGGAGACAAACATCACATCCAAAGGCAATGGTGGCAGACATAGGGTTTGCACTGGTGCCCAGTACCACCATTTAAGAACTTAGGCAGACCATGGGTGGCCACAGGATTCCAGTGAGTTGCAACCCATGGGCCCAAGCACATAGGTGCAGTCACTGTGCTGGCCTACAATTCAATCATCTGAGAATTTAGGAGGATGTCAGGTAGCCTCAGGATTCTGATGAACAGGCCCATGCCCACACCTCTAACAGAAGCTTTTTGAGTACTGACCAGATACCCATAGCAGTAGCAAGAACTTTGTTGAGTCTATTTTAGAGGGGAATCTCACTGACACATTCCATTTCTTTCCCACCACTGCTGAGCCAGGTGATCAAAGGTAGCTTTGAAAATGCCAAAATGTAAGAGTAAAAAACAATCTCAATCCACTACTCCATACAGAACAAGTCCAAGAGACAAAGGCACAGAAGAATGCAGAAGTCACACCTGAAACTTCTGAAAGGATAGCAACTAAAATAAAGAAAAAGTCCATCAGTCTATAGAAGAAATAAGAGCAGAAATAATCTCTCAGGTCAAAAAAGAAATGACTGCAATCATCAAAATATTGCCTAGCACAGGTAAAGAAGACATAGGTTTAAAAAAAATAGTGGAGAATAGAAAAATGATGCAAACACCATAGGAACAAACAATACAGGAAAGAATTATAATGCATGAAATAGATTCAAATAGATATTCAGGAAATTAAGAATTGCTTTGAAATCTGGAAAAACCACTTGAATGACACTGAAGATAGACATCAGACCTTGAAGACAGTGGTGCAACAAATGAATGTGAAAGAAAGATTTCTTAAAACTAACAAAGAACCAGGAAATAACAATTCAGCAGCTATAAGACAACACAAAGGAAAAAAAAAAGAAGAATAGGTGTGGACAAAACAGCAGGACTCAGCCCACATGACATAGAAAGACTATTTGCAGAAGAAATTACAGAAAATTCCCCAATCATGAGAAAAGAATCTGACATGCAGTAAGACATATAGAACTCTGAATAGTGATAATAAAAATGAATCTGTACGCACAGACACATAATTAAGACCCCATAACTTCAGCAAAAGAATTGAATATTAAAAGCTGTTATGCACTGGGGAGATACCTCAGTGACATAAGTGCATGCCTGATTAGAGCAAGATCCTGAGTTTGATCTCTGGTATTGCCCTCTAGACCAGCCCTGGAACACTGGGTAGGCCATGCTGACCACAGAAACTGGCATGGTAGCACATGCCTGTAATCCCAGCAATGGGAGGCTGAGGCAGGAGGATCATTATGAGTTCAAACTGCATAGAGAAACCCTGTCTCAATAACTGTGGGAGGCTATAGAACGCTTCTGTTATATTTTCCCTTATTTGGGCAAGAAGTGCTGCAGCACCAATCCCCTCTTGCCTTGACATCTTCCTGTGGTCCTGAACCTCCACTACCAATCCACAACTAGTCCCACCCAACTGCTTCCACTATACAGCTATTGAGACCCTGTTCACTTCCTCAATAAACGAGACTTGATCAGAAAGCCTGTCTTGTCTCCGTCTCTTGTGTCTCTTGCCCTGTCTTGTTCATCCCCATTCCTCCTCCAGGTCATTACCCCACGTCTTGATTCGTGGGCCGAGTCAAATAACATAAAATGAAATAAAGCTCTTATAGATAAGAAACAAAGCACATATCATGGAAAGCCCATCAGAATCATGGAAGGTTTTTCAACAAAAAATAATCAAATCAAAAGCTTGGAGTGAAGTATTTCAAGCCCTGGATGAAAATATCTTCCAACTGAGATTGATCTACTCTGAAAAGCTATCAAATTAAATGGCAAGAAAAGATTCTTCCATGACAAAGAACAAGTGAAGAAACTCATGACCACAAGACAACACTACAGAATACTGACAGATATTTTAGAAAGAGGAAGCAATGACAGCTTCAAGAACAACAGAAATGAACTATCAAACACAGCAAGTAGTTAAAAAGAGGGAGTAAAGTATGGGATCCACAGCAGGAAAATAATATAACAAAGATAAGCCAATATATATTAGGTATAGCCATCAATGTAAATTGCCTCAATTCACCAGTCAAAAGAAAGATAATGGTAGAGTGGATTAAGAAACAAAATTCAACAATGTGCTGTGTACAAGAAATACATTTAGCTCAAAAGGAAATCCACAGACTGAAGTTCAAGGATGGGAAACAATACTTTATGCAACAGAAACTCAGATGAAAGCAGGGGTAGTTATTCTGATTGCTGACAACATCAACTTCAAACCAAAAATCATTCAAAGATATAAAGAAGGTCACTACATGCTTGTTAGGGGAAAACTGCAAGAGGAAAAGACAGCAGTTATAAATATATATGCATCCAATGTAGAAGCACCTGTCTACAGAAGAAAAATTTTAACAGACATGAAAAATCAAATGGGCAATAATACAATTGTAATGGGGGACTTAAATATACTACTGTCACAAACAGGTAGATTGAAGAGGCAAAAAATCAGCAAAGAAATAACAGATCTAAACCAAAGTTGTGAAGAAATGGACTTAGTAGAATTTTACATACTATTTCACCAACCAAAGACAGAATATACATTCTTCTCAGCCAGACATGGGACATTCTCCAAAATAGAACATACACTAGCACACAGTACATGCTTAATTAAGTGTAAAAGAATTGAAATTATCTCATGCAACTATCTGCCCATAGTGCAATGAAAGGGGAAGTTATTGATAAAACAAATGATGAAACCCTTCAAGCCAACTATTCTCCTCCTGAGTATTTTTCTGGAAGAACTGAAAACATTATGCCTCAGAGATGTATGAACACCCATGTTTAAGGCAGCAAAATTTGCCATAGCTAAATCTTGGAAGCAACCCAAATGCCCATCGATTGAGGAACAGATAGAAAAAAAATGTATATTTTTACACTATGAAGTACTATTCAGCTATCCTTTAAAAATAAATTTGAGGTTTTATAGATAAATGTATGCAAGAAGAGAACATAATCTTAACCGAAATAAATCAAATCCACATGGACAAACATCATATTATCTCCTTAGTGTGAGAATCAGAAAGAAAATAAAATCTAAAGGGTAAATCAGATACTGGGAAAAGGGAATGAACCTGTACAAAAGAAAGAAATTACTGAGTTGAGGAAAAGGACAGGAGAGGGAGTGGAGGAAAGGGATATAACTATATATGTAAGCACAATGGTTTGGACAACTGTATTGTGGATTCCTGCTGGTCTATAGAAAGCAGCAGTTATTCTTTAATTTGTTTTGTTTTCTTTCTTCAATTCTGTTTCCTTTTTCTCTCTTCTTTTTTTTTTTAAATTTTATTTATTTATTTATTTGAGAGAGAGAGAGAGAGAGAGAGAGAGAGAGAGAGAGAGAGAGAGAGAGGCCAGCTCAGCCCACCAGGGGGCAGGGCTGGCTGGCATGTGGTGCTGGGGGACTGAACCGCGGTCCCTGATGCTTTTGCCAAGTTTGTTCTAAGTAGGTGCTTTAGACCACTGAGCCATCTCTCCAGCCCTCTCTCTTCTTAATTATTATATTTTTTCTTTCTTTTCTTTCTTCTTCCAGTTTTGCATGCATGTATCTGGTGATATGAACAACTAATTTTTTAGTATATGTGTTGCTGAAGCCAGTGTATGAACAACTGAACTGAAGAAAACACTATGAAATACAACAAATACTGTGTAATTAATATTATTTTGTTAGGTCAAATTGTTATCATTTGTAATCTTTCTCTTTTAATATTACTTTGTGCTCTGTCTTAAAAAATAAAAAAACAACAAATAAAGGTAATGGCAAAGACTAGAGTTCCTCCAAAAGGAAGCCATTTACTTCCTCTTTCTTTTTATATTCTGCCCAAGCTATGTGCTTATTGGTTAGTGCCATCTTCAAGGTGGCTTCTCCCTTTTCAGTTTGCAACCCACCTGTCATTAATCTACAAACACACCTTTACAAATCTGCTAGGCAGTTCTTACTCAAGTCAAGTTCATAAATCACAATTAAACATCAGTTATGAGTTTATTAATCAAACCATTATCCTGGGCCAAATTTGGGCCAGATGTAGGTACAGTAGGTAAAGATTAACTCAGCATGTTCTCTTTTTCTGTCTAATAGAAAACATGCAAATGTCATAGAATACTGTAGTCTTTATAGTATTAAAGTAACTAACAGCTGGAGTGACCAAGACTATTCATATTCTGAACCATGTAGATGGTGGTATCTTCTGAATATCATTTTGAGGAATTAAAGGGAATCATTGATGCTCTGAGTTGGTGACCTGCTATATTAGTCGATACTTATTATAGTCAGATGTAGAAAAATGCAAGACATCTGTCTTCATTCTGGAGACTAAAAGGATCTTCTCAAGAGCTTGTGGTCCATGGCACTGTCCCATGTAAGTCCATATCAATAGGCTGAAGGATCTTTCCTTCAGAAGATAGAAGGATCTGTGTCAGAAAGGCCCAAGGGCCTGTGAAGGAAGCTGACATGTTTGTGCCAAAAGGCTGAAGGATTTGAGCCAGAAGGCTGCATTATCTACACTGGAAGCCAGGAGACAGCATTCAAGGTAAAAGTGAGGACCAAAGTTCCAGCAAAGAAAGACACCAGCCAAACCTCCTTTGAAGAAAAACTGCCAAAACATTTCTGAAGAAAAGCAGTTGCAACGAAGCTCTTCCAAGGAAGATCAGCTGAAATCTTACTCTCCCATTCTCTTTATTCCATTCCAAAGTCAAGCCTCATTAAGTGGGTCTTCTGTGCCCAGAACCATGTGACTCAATCCATCTGGTGTTACCCAATCAAATTGGCAAATTTTCAATTAACTACCATGCCTGCTATAGTTCTGGGACCAAGGGTCAGCCTACATGTTGCCTATTTGTTACCTCTGCTATGGATTACAGAAAAGGTACAAAGAGAAAAATATTTCACCCTTGGTTTTAGAGAATGGTTGACACTTGTGAAGAGTCTTAAAAATTGGACATAAATATGGGGAAAGTGGTAAAGAGCAAACAAAGCACTGGAATAAGTATGTCAATTACTTATCCCATTATGTGTTTGCTGGGCATATGATACATAATCCCCTAGGCTAGTGCTCTGGAAACTGTGATCTGCAAGACACCTACATCAGAATTATCTGAGGTGCTCCTTAAGGCAACCAAATCAGAATGTCTGAATACAGGGCTAAGGATCTTCACTTTTAACAAGCTCTCCAGGTAACTCTTAAGCATACTAAAAGTTGAGAGCTCACAGTAGGAAATGATTATGCCACGATGATAAAACTTTGCAGGAAATATTCATGCTGAGCAGTTAACTCGTGTTGTTCACAAATATTTTCCACTCTAGAAGTGGGCCAAACTGGGGCTTGTTATTGGCACCTGCATGCATAGCCTCTCAAAATCTCCTTCATAGGCCAAGTTCTACAGGTATTTCCAGCCCATTACTTTCAGTTAGGAAGAACTTTGAGCATAGCATATAAATTATATCACTGGAATCTAATTGTAATGAGAAATATATACCCAATTTAATTTGAATTTTTTTTTGTAAATTGAAGCAAAAGGAAATATTTCATCCTAGGTTCAGAAAGATTTTTTTTTTGCTGTATAAATAAAAAGCTTTAGCAAAAGAAAAACACAATGTCATTGTCACAGGGTCCACATGACAGCTAGGTTTGCAAGTCAACTTCTTTTAGCTGTAGACATTTACCAACTCATTATAGGGAACAAAGGGAATGGAACCACTTAGTTCAATAGAAAGACCTATCCTAGTAGTTAAGTAGCACACAACTACGTAGGATTAGTTTCTATTGTCATACATCATGCAGTGTATACTCTAGTAAGTCTGGGGGTTTTGTTTGTTTAGTTGGCTTTTATGCAGTCTTGTAAAACACAGCCAGACATGACTGGAAAAACAAACAAAACAAAAAATCTTGGAAATTGTGATTTCACTACTCTATCAATTTTTTGTCACTGTTATTATCTTACACACTATAGAAAATACTCATTTGCTTCATAACATGTATAGATGCCTGTTCAATCATTTTTAAATAATATTTATCATCATATTGCTAAGTAGTAGGGCAACAGGACAGGCCCAAAACACTGTTTCTTACCCATCTAGAGTTTCTGTCTAGCAAAGTGTCTAGCTAGGTGTTAAGCAGATAACCAGCTCAACAGAAACCTCACTTTAACTGTGATAAATGCTTTAAAGAGAAATTACATGGTGCCATGTGAGCACCAGACACAGTAAATGCAACATGTTTTGGGAGTTAGGGAAGATTCCCTAGGACTGGCTGGGGAGATGGCTCAGAAGAATAAGCGCTTCCCTGGCAAGTGCAAGGGCCTGAGTTCAATCCCCGGTTTTGCAAACACCCAACTCCCCACCACCCCCCCAAAAAAAAAAAATTCCCTAGGACTGATTCTTGGTTTTGAGTTGTGAACTCACAGAAATTATAAATTTTGAATATGGAATAGATTCTGTCAGGGAAAAATTATATTTGTGATCTGGACTCAGTCTCAGCATCCAGCATTCATTTGCTGCGATGCTCAGAAGGCTGCTTGTTGATAAGAAGTTCAGTTCTATTCCATTTATGTTCCATGACCAAAGCTGCTGCCTCCACTACAATTAAGGCATTTGAGGGCCAACCAGACAGCTCAGAGGATTAGAGGGCCTGCTTACACAGACACAGGGACTGGGGTTCGATCCCTGCCATGCCATGCTGGCCCTGTCCCCAGGACTCATTGAGACTGCTATTGAGACTGGGCATGGTGGCACATGCCTATAATTCCAGCGCTTGTGAGGCTGAAAACAGGAGAATCACTGCAAGTCTGATCTGTGTAGTGAGATCTTGCAGACCCTATACCAAATTATTAAAAATAAATAAATACATAAATAAATAAATAAAATTAAGGCATTCACTGGAACAAATTTACTCCAATGACTATCTTCAGGATGGTGAAGTGCAAACATTCTAAGTGATATACCGAGATATAAAATCATTCAGTGGGATAAGTTGATGATACTTTATTTAGCTTTGAACAATCAGATTAAACAATCAGCACAAGGTGCTGAGTTCAATTCTCAGTTTAAAAAAAAACAAAAGATTTCAATCTGTTTGGCAAAAGTAAATTTTCTTTATCTGTTCTACTTTTTCCTCTGAACTTATCCCCTTCAAATTCATCTTTCAGCCTGTTGCAGTGGTGATCCGTAGAAAATGAAAATTCAATGCTTCATTATTTTCTACAAATAAATTCTAGGTCCTTAGCCTAGCACAGGTTTCTGAAAATATGACCCATGATTAGGGTTCAAGACTTTACCTTCATTTTAATAATTCATGAAGCACTTTGTATTACATTAACTGTTACTCCAAAAGAATTGAAAATAGATTAATGAATGTGAATGCCAGAAGTGTGTTGCAGTAACTTGTATGCAGTTAGACAAAGATCTATGGGAGACAAAGGGAGATGGTCGAGTACTAATATTTAGCTCAATTAAAGGTTAATTTGATGGCTAAGAGTAATGGTAGGTAAAAGCAGATGACATAGCAATCTGAATATACATGCTACCTCAGTAGGACAATTAGTACATGCCCTCACTATACAAGAAAGAATTTTAGAGTAATTATGCAAAAATATTTTGAAAACTAAATATACCATGACACCATACATTAGTAGTCCTTACCTAAAAATGTTAAGGGACTTTTACAAGAGTTTATCTTAAAACTTTCTGCCAAAATCAGTATTTAATTTCACTAATACATGTTGGGAAAGTTGAAAAAGTTATAAGAAAAATTTCCTTAATCTCATGTAATTCTGTTAGAGTAGATGGTACATACAAAAGGTCTATCTTTGCTCTAAGAATACTAGTGAGTTGCACAGACATACATTTGCTGTGCAACATACCACATACGATTTTCAATAGATTAGGATTGATGTTTGCATGCTCAGACTCTCCTACACTCATGTGCTGTAGAACTGCAGTTATTGAAGCATAAATCTGTAGACACAGAAATAAACATAAAGATAAAAATAAGTTATTCACATTTAATCTAAAGAACTGAGATTTGTGTTTTAATTTTTAAATATATTTATCTTAACTTTCAAATCTATATTTCCTTCATGTTTTAGGAATTAAAGCACGTGTTAACACAAGTGTTCAGCATTGCTCAAGTATTTAATTAGTTTAAAGACTGACATTGTTCCAGCCTATAGGCAAAGATTACATTATTTAAGTAAAAGTGAAAGAAGAGCTGAACAGTAAGTGAGTAATTCAGAACTCTATGAATCTCCCTTCTGGAGCATCCATTCAAACCCTTATTCTTTAGCAGACTCAGGATTTAGAGTCAGAATTATGCGGGCAATTTCCCCATCTTGCCACTTTGCCATCTGTCCTAAAATAATCATTATGCTTCTACAACAGCAGCATTGTGAAATCTTCATTAAGGAACAAACCATTACTTGGAACAATTAAGCTGGCATTGAGCCTGTTGGCCCAGCAAAGTGCATTATTCACAAATCCCACACGTTTCACATATGTTGGACCTATTGCAGAAGAAACTAGAAGTCTATAGTTTTAGCCTGATTTGAAAGCTTGGAATAAAAGACTAGCAAATCAGGCAAATCAATCAAATAACAGTTTTAAATAAAAAGCAAAAAGCAAGTCTTGTGAACACTCATGTACTGTGGGCAGCCAATAGAAAATTCAGTAGTCACTTTACCACTGGGGACACTGAGGATGGTATTGTTTAACACTTCCCATTTGATTCTTCCTCTTCTCTTTTGTATCTTGCTCTCAGAAATCACAGAGGTCTGTTGAAATGGCTCAAAACCACTGAAATGTATGAGAGATTTTGTGTTTGACAATCTAGTAATGTCATGTTTTATTAATCTTCCCTCAGCATTGAAATAATTTGAAATAAATTGTATACTAAGAAAAATAAAGATCAGATTGTTGTTCACTTTATTCCTTAGTTCTATAGCATGGATCAATGTCTGCAGTAGCATGTATGACAATTTTGAAGACATCAAAGCACTGCCTAAGCAATTGGGAGATAGTTGTGCTGCAGTATAGTGTAATAACAGAATCAAAATAGGTTAAATCAAGCTATTGTTGCACTAATTTCTGTTATGCAATTTGCTCCCTTGGTTTATACTTTTGCTTCTGTTTGGTAATAAGAAAAAAAAATGCTACAAAAAGAGAAGACATTTTCTGTCCCTAAATTTCCTATGAGTTGCTTTTCTTAAGACCCGTAATAGTATTTAATCCCAAGTATTCAGGATCCTTATGGCTGACAGAAATATCTGGGATATTTTTGATAGACTCAGACCTAGAGAACACCAGGTGAAAGCAACTAAGAGTCATCATATATCTTCTATACACTACTTTGTCATCTATAGTTTCCTTTCTATGAACACAAAAAAAGCTAATGATCTTCCAAACCATGTAAATATTTTAATAAGCAATATCAGGTATCAGGATGGAAGATTTATATTCTATATTTTCAGGGAAAATTAAAAAATTACTTATTCCTTTCAAAGATTAGTAAAGATTCTCATTTCATAAAACAATCAGCCAATGTATTATTTTATTAAGATCAATTTCCCTACATGGAAATGGTGGAAACATAAAGTCCTTTTGTTCTTTTATTTCTAGCTGTGCTAGAGTGATTCAACCCAGGACCTCACACATGTGAGGGAAGAACTCTACCATTGAGCTGTATTCTCAGTTCCCAAATAACATTTTTTTAATATATATATATATATATATATATATATATCTTCAAGCTTAAATTCAAACTGCTATCAATGTAGGCAAAATAAACTTCACACTCATTAAAGAAGACTTCACATCCCTTTGACCCACTGTCAAAAACCAAAACTAGGTGTTGACAAGGATACAGAGGTATTGGAACACCTTCATACTACTTGTGAGGGTATAAATCAAGCTAGCCTTTTCCAAAGATAATATGATGGTTCCTCAAGAAACTAAAAAAATATAATTTAGAGTATGATTCTATTACTGGGACCTGGAGTGCTGTACTCTTTCCTGGGATACTTTCCAGCTTCTTGTTGTCTTGCACAAAAATTGATCAAAACATGCACATAATGTTTCAATCATATATGTTTATCAGAGGTAGAAAAAGAAGTATGCTTTGCAGAATGAGTGTGGTCCAGTTAACTGTGGGGGAAAAGAAGTAGAGACTGCTATTTAAAAGTTTGAATTTAGACAAACATGTCCATTTGAAAACATTTTACTGCACATATTACAAACACAAAGCGAAAAAGCTCTGAGAAGTGGGAAACAAAGTGTTAATGACAGCCATTAATATTTGTTCTATGAATTCATGTAGCTTTTAATTCTGTCTTTAATGAGCATCCTATGATACACAGTTGAAAGAAGGGAAAAGGGGAGGCATTGTAGTTACTGTTTTTCTATTGTATCATACAGACTTCTTAATAATTACGGATTGCTTATATTAATGCCTCATTTCCAAACTGAAAGATTCTTCTCTGAAACAATTGTCCTCCATAGGTGTCAACAATGAACTTTATTTAATATCATCTCTAAGTTTAATTACTGCATGTTTATCTTCTCTCTGTGGTGATTTATGTGAGAGAGATTGAATGTGGTATCTCACACTAAATTCTTTAGCTCTATTAGCTCTTCTTCATTGATAAAGAATGATCATTATCCTGTGTTGTGTTTGGATCTAGTTGTCTCCCTAAAACCTCATGCAGTCATGAGGTGGCTTCTAGAGCTTGTGATTGATTATTGTGAGTGTGGGTTCTGCATAAGGAGGGGAGAGAGGCTAGCTGGCTGCCTGAGCTTCTGTCCCTCCCCTTGCTCTCTGCTCTCTGCTGCCACTATGCGCTCTCTGCCACGTGCCACCCTGCCTTTGTGCCAGCCAAGTACTGATTGAAACCTCCACTGACTGTGAGCTAAATAAACCTTTCCTTCCTTCACTTTGAGTGTCTGATATTTGTCCCATCAACAAGAGAAGAGTAACCAAGACACCCTATAACTTTTCCTTCATCACTCAGTGAGCTTTAAATTTACAGCTGTGTCCAAAGGATAGTGCAAGGCCTTCTTCAAGAGATATAGAAACTACTTAACATCTTTGTATTCTTGTGCAGTACCCTCTTCAAAACGTGCTATGTAGGTGACATACAAGCACCATAAGAACATTTAATCTTCTTAAGTCAGTCACTAAGATGGTATTGTGGGTACAGCTCTTTCCTGATGGGAATGTTTGGGAAACACCGGTTTGTTCTGAGAGGTCTAATAGATAAAAACCAGGAAAGAGAAATTTCTCCACTTATCTAGTTAACTTGCCCTGGGTTGCCACTATCACCACCCCACCCCTTGCAAGTACACACAAAGAATTGTTCTGGAGGAGAGGTGATGCTGAAGGTTGCAGAGAATCATGGTTCTATGAAATGGATTTGTTGATGGCCATATACATAGTATTTGTGAACTTGATTTTTAGAAACTAGATTGAGGCTGCCAATAATCTGAAGCTTTTGAGAAATAAAGTGCTTGAATATACTTTTAATTCTCTATATTGCTTAGTTTTCTCTGGTGTAAACATAGATCCAATCTTTCAGCATGAAAATAAATGATTACTTCAATTAAATTTAGTATTTTAAACCAAAGGATAATTTCTTGTTCCAAAACCCTTTTCTCTTTTTCTCTTTCTTCTTCCTTTCTTCCTTTCTTTCTTTCTTTCTTTCTTTCTTTCTTTCTTTCTTTCTTTCTTTCTTTCTTTCTTCTTTCTTTCTTCTTTCTTTCTTAAATGTATTTGGTACAGGGTCTCACTATGCAGCTCTGACTCATAATGATCTTCCTGTTTGCAGTCTCCCCAGTGCTGGGAATACAGGTGTGCGCCACCACACCCAGATGTCTGGTGCAGTGTGTGGTACAGGGAACACACCCTTCTTTTTAGAGGACAAAAAGTATGCAGTGATTATCATTCTCTTTAAAATAAATGATAGCATCTGAGGAACATAGCTAAGCAGGATAATGCCTGCCAGACAAGCGCAAGGTCCTGAGTTCCATTTCCGGTATAATAAATAAATAAATAAATAAATAAATAAGGCTGAGGAGAAATTAGTTCATGAAGTTCTTAGGTCTAAGCCTGGCTAGCACAAGAACCTGAGTTTGATCCTGGGTACCGCATGCCATGCTGGCTGTGGAAACCCAGGCCTGCTGTGCCCACTCAGGAACCAGGCATGGTGGCATGTGCCAGTAATCCCAGGTTGGGTCACTGAAAATCACTACCAGTTCTGATCTGTGTAGGGAGATGCTGTGTCAAATTAATTAATTAATTAATTAATTAGTTATTTTAAAAAATGAATAAAACAAATAGTCTCCTCTCATTTTAATTCCCACAATTATATTATACTTACATTTTTTCAGGGATCTCTCTATATTGAATTGTGAAGGATAAAAGTTCATTTACAAACTTTTTTTTTCTTTTTTGTATTTTTTGCTCCTGTTCCTTTTATCATTTGTTATGTAAAGACAAGCAGGCTACTGACATCAATTTGCTATAGAGCCTCCATTGTGAATACAATTTTTCTGCATTTTATTTTTTATATCTCAAATTTTACTGAAAATTAATGGACTCAAATTAGTTCATGAAGTTCTATTGTAAAATGTCACATGTCTATGGATATTGCCCTAATATTATTCTCTTAAAGATGATGTGTTAATGTAAAATGATACCTTTCATGTTTGGGTTTTCAGATATATAAATATACACATGTGCACCTATTCCTACATGCACACACCAACTGAGTGCTAGTTCTTCAAGCCTTTGTTTCTCAAAATGAATAACTCAGACTACTGGCACCAGTATCATGTAGAAACACATTAGAAAATTCAGACTCTCATGATTCTCCCTATACATAATCTACCTTTTAATAAAATTCAGGAGGATTTCTGAGTACACTAAAATTAAGCACCTTGAACTATATCTTTGATATTATACATAAATAATAACACACCAGGGGCTAGTGAGATGGCTCAGTGGTCTAAAGCACCTACTTAAAACAAGTTTAGCAAAGCACAGGGACAGCGGTTCAATCCCCCAGCACCACATGCCAGACAGCCCAGCCCCCTGGTGGGCTGAGTTGGCCACACACACACACACACACACACACACACACAAATAAATAAATTTTAAAAATAATAATAATAATAACACTCCATATTTTGAATGCATCTGTTATGTTGTATCTCTGCAAGTGTTATCTTCTTCCATATTCACAATAATTCTATTCGGTGGACACTATTATTATCCTGCACCTATTATTCCATAGTCTGTCTCAGTTTCTAGTGTGACTAAGTGGAAAAGTTGGAAATTAAATCTAGTTCTTTTGGATGTCTGATCACGAGCAATCAATTATTTTATCTATGTGCGAAAGGAATAAAGCCATTTTGCTTGGCTGGTAAAACAGATAAGTGGTAATGATAATACCTTGATGAGATCATTATAACCTATTCTAGTAGTGTTTTCATGCTTTAGTGGAAAATGCAAAGTCTCATTAAGTGTAAGGAAAAAAAACCGTTTATATCTGTGGTCAACTGCACTGAAAATATAGATATGCTGTACTTCACTGTTAAACAGTAATACGATCTGTTCTGACTCCTGAAGAGTCAGTTGCTGAGATGCAGCACAGCACACAGGATGTGGCCGATATTTTCTGTGCTGTTTCTCAAGACATTCCCGCCACTATCAGCTAGCTGTCCTCAGTGCTATCAGATCAAGTGTAACATGTACTTTCCTTGAACTATCTTTTGAATTCCTTTCTCATTTAATGTCATTTGTTTTCAATTAGTGTAGAATACCTTCATTCCCATTATGTATATAAGACAGTGTGCTCCTTTAACAACAGTGATCATTGACTCTCTCCTCCTTGGTCCTCTTTCTTCCATCATGTAAAATGAGTCAGTGCAATTATTCCCAATAATGACTGAGAAATTCCAATATTAATTGGAGACCATATTTAGGTCCTCAATTAATATTTTAAGATGTACTCTGGATTTTCCTCATGCTCAAGTTACTGTTTCCTGTGCAAAATAAATTTCTGGTGAGTTGAACTTGCTGTATTCCCACATTTGCATTACTATGGTCAATTCAGGGTCAAAGTGTCAAATATGTGAGATCTCCAAGGATAGTGGTAAGCATAAAAAAAATGAGATCAATGGGGCATTTAGGAATGTCACCTTTTGCATCAAAGAGAATTGAAAATGCATATAGAAATTATAATATGAATGAATAACATAGAAAAGAAAATATAAAATAAAAATATATGGAAAGGACAATATCAAATGGAAAAGAAGCATTAAAGGATTCCAAAGACTAACAGTTTACTCGAACATAAAAAAATCATCTTAATAAGAAAAACCACTTTTTCTATAAAATTAATGTGGAGCCATTTAAATGAGATAGTACTTACAAGAAGAATTAAAAGTATGTCTAGGGAGAAGCACCTGAGACTCAGCAGTGAACTTGGCCAAAGGAAGCCACGTACCTGACCAGTCCCTCTACACCAGGTGGGATATGCCGGGACTCAGAAACCCGTTAGCCAGAGGAACTCAGTACTTGGCTCATCCCCCTGTACCATGGAAAGCAATCAGCTGGTGCAGAGGAACCCAGGGTAAATCAACTCTAAAAAAGAAAAACATTTTTCACACAGACTCCTACTTTATGATTTATTCTGTCATGTAACTATATAAATTGATCCTATGGTCTGAAGTACAAAATCAATAGTTACTCCAAAGTTTGTCAATTTTTAAATTTTGTTTGTTGGTATTATTGTTAGTTATACTATTGTAGCTATAATGCCATATCTATTATAATCATTTGTTCTCTCTTTGGTATCAACATTGGGAAACACTAGGGTAATAATTTCACCACAACCTGATACATAAAGACTGAACACAGAGCCAAATGAAAGCCAATATCCCATTTTCACATAATGAGACAGACAGGATCTTGGATAGACACAAACCAAGAATCTCTAACTCACATAAGTTAACCCTGCAGAACAGACTTCCTAGAGAGTCCTTGATAACAGTGATACAGCTACCCACTACCAAAATTCACAAGGATCATCACAGAAATCAAAGTAAAAAAATTTTGAAATATAAAAAGACAAAATGCAGGAAAAAAAAAAACAATCTCAGACCTCCAGCAAACCCAGAAGAAGTCCAGGAGATGTCAATATAGAAGAAAAGTGAAGTTGGATGCCTGATCAGCCTACAATGGTGATGGTCAAACCCATTCATTGGATGCCTAATAATTTATTACTTGAAATTCAGTTCATAGTATTCAGCCATCCAGTTACTCAGAGGCCTCTGTTACCATAATACAAGTGAGCCTGACAACTGCCCAAACTGACAGCAGACCTTGGCATTATGTACACGTTCTGTTCAGAATGCAAGAGTTGTGCAGTTAAGAGGGCTTGCAACCAGATTTCAGAAGATTTGGAGGGCAGGACAGTGTTATGTTCAAAGGGCAGTTAATGAAGCTATATGAGTAAAGCTGAACATTGTAGGGATCTGTTGGTTTCACTGTGATCAGTTCTTCCCAGGGAGAAACAGTGACAGGAATGAGAAAAGATAGAGAAGAAGACAAAAGCTGGGCTATGTGATCACTGGTCTATCTGACAGGCAAGACTAACTTGCCAGCACAACAAAACCTATGTTTATCTATACTTTTGCAAAGTTAGTAACATGTGGCACAAGGTTGTCTGACAACTAATAGCTGACCCTAACCAGACAGGATGTTTATCCCAGGACTGAGGTAGCTTACTTGATTTTGACACTGAGTCCTAGTCCCACCTATACACATTTGATGATTAATTTCCAATTGTCCATGGCTCCCAAAAGAACATGCAATGAAGTCCCCAAAAAGTTGGAGAAAGTAGGAGCAGGATCAAATGAGGAAAGCTGGGAGGATGGAGCAAGCCTAGCCCAAGAGAGAAACCGTGAGAGCTACAAACACCATCAATTCTTTAGTGGTAAGACTGTCCAGGCCTCTTGGAGTTCATGTCTTACCAAAATTTGTCTACAGTGCTGGGTTTGGAGCTATAGGATGTAATTGCCTTGCAGAGTTTTTGTTTTGTTTTGTCCTCATTCTCTTTGATTCCATTTCTCACTTTTGGAACAGGAATGTTTGTCCTGTGCCATTGAATATCAGCACTGTTCAATGTCTTTTTTATATTCATAAGGGGTCACAGCTAAGAATTTGTCTCAAGGCTCAGAGGAGATTTTGGACATGAATATTTCAGCAATGCTGGATTGTTAAGGCTTTGGCAACTCTTAGAGATAGATTAAATATATTTTGCATAAAGTGGTATGCATGAGACTTTGGGGGGCTGGGGTCAGGATGTTTATATGTAGATAACCTACTAAAGCATCATGGTATTATAGGTGGGACATTTGGTAGACGATTGGATTGTAAGAGTTTACAGATGATATTATGTTAGGACATGGGCCTGGTAGGAAGAGGTGTGTTATGGAGGACAGACCATGGAAGTCATAGCATAAAAGGGTATACCTCCCTTCCAGTTCCTTTCTTCACTATGTTCCTGCATGTCAGGAACTGAGTAGTTTTCCTCTACCATGCCCATAAGCCACACTGTCTTGCATTAAAACCAGCTGGCTATGGTCCAAAGTGAACTACATAAACTGCTTTAATTTGCAGTTTGTATCATAACCATCTTAGTTAATTTCTTATCACAAAGACACAATGACCCATATAGACAGTTTAAACAAGGAAAGATTTATTTTGTTTATAGAGGTTTTCGTTATAGTTGGCTGCTTGCAGAGAAGACTGGCAGAGAAGGCTTGCTCATGGAAGGCATGGCAGTTAAAAAGCAAAGAGAGACCAAGAAAAGAGGAAGAAGATACAACCTTCCAAGCCATGCCCCTCATGTCCCACCCCCAACTCGGCTTCACCTCTCAACATCACAGTTAGCTATAAACGCATTGGTGGACTAAGCCAATGATTAGTATCATGTCCCATGAGCCAGTCACCTCTAAATGCCTCACCTATGAGCATGTGAGGCTTTGAGAGTCTACCTGTTTGCAGACCATAGCAAAGTTGCAGAGATAAAGATAGCAACTAATCCAACGACTAATATAAATAAAGCTTCTATTATATTGGGAAGTAGGAAAAAGATGTTCAATGGTAAGAGGAACAGAGAAAGGAGGAGGGGAAAGGGAAGAAAGGGAAAATGCAACAATGGAAACAAATCTTTGTAAATAAGAAGGATTGAAAGTAGGGGAGGGAAGTGGGAAATAAAAGAAGACTTAAGATGTATTATGTACAGGTACAAATTCCTAATGATGAATACAATCATTGTATATATCAAAAGGGTACCAATAAAATTAATTTTTAAAAACCTCAGTTTATAAAATTAATTATATGAATACATAGTTTCATTATTCTTTGATAAATATGTAGGAGTGGAGCAACTAGGTGTACATTAACTTTTTAAAGAAACTGCCAAGCCGTTTTCCGAAGTGGTATACCATCTTACATTTCCATCAGCAATTTATAAAAGTTTCAATTATTCTACATCCTTAATAGTACTTCAGTTGGCCAGTCTATTTTAATTTTTTTAAATTTTATTTGTGTGTGTGTGTGTGTGTGTGTGTGTGTGGCCAGCTCAGCCCACCAGGGGGCGGGGCTGGCTGGATGTGGTGCTGGGGGATTGAACCGCGGTCCCTGTGCTTTGCTAAGCTTGTTCTAAGTAGGTGCTTTAGACCACTGAGCCCCGAATTTTTCATTTTAGTAGGTTTATTGGCATATTAAAGAGTAATTTAAATATAAAATTTTATAATAATTAGTTATAAAGAGTTTTACTATTGTTAATGTAAAGCAACTACTTTGGTTTAAATAAAATAAAAATATTTCATTCTGAGCCAAATATGGCAGACAATGGCCTGGAAAAATAGATTCAAGTTACCCTAAATAACACATTCCAAAGTGAAAGACGTTACTTGAATTTTTATAGCTAAAGCAAGAAGTCATACATCAATACATTTAACAGTACATTATTGGCTCTAGCTAGACAGGATACAGCTAAGTGGGAAAACCTTTCCTATAAATTTCAGATGTTACAGCATTCTTATCTTCTGGCAGTCAGTGCTATAAACTTGTGATGCTTAGCAATAACTTTTGAGAGCATTACAAGGTAATTCAGGAACACTAAGCCAGATACAGAAGTTAAGTTAAATGGCCATTTTTCTAAAGAGCCTAAAATAGGCTCTAAATTCAGCCCTCAATCTGCAGAATTCCACCTCTCCACAAACATGATATTCTCTTCAGTCTAGGTCAAATAATCCACAGTATCATCTATCTATCTATCTATCTATCTATCTATCTATCTATCTATCATCTATCTATCTATCTATCTATCTATCTATCTATCTATCTATCTATCTATCTATTTTTGAGACAGTGTCTCAGATGTAGCTTAGGCTGGCCTTGGTCTCACGAGGGCCCTCTTGGCTGGCCCTCCTGAGTGCTGGGATTACAAGCGTGTACCACCACACCCAGTATATAGTATCTTTAATGCAGACGTTGCTTCTAAAAGAACTTCATTTTAAGTATCAATATAACTACGTTTGTAAAATGTCTGCTAAAGTCTTTGCCCATTTTTGTTTGCTTTTTGTTGTCATGTTTTTGAGTTTGAAGTTCTCATATTCTGTATATAAGTTCTTATTTATGATTTATAAATATTTGCTTTAATATTTGCTGATTCTTGAGTCTCTTAATGGTATCATTTATAGGGCAAATTGTTTTAATTTGAATGACATATGTGTCATCACTTTTTTCTCTCATGGGCATAATATCAGCTTCATATGTAAGAAATCTTTGCCTAATCTAGATCCCAAAGCTTTCTCCTTTATTTCTACAGAAGTTTCATAGATTTACATTTCATGCTTATTAATTTTTAAATTAATCCCCATAAAAGATAGGAGCTACATAAAAACTTTTTCTCCCTATTTTATTTAAAAATATTGTTATTGCATATTTATTAAACAAAATACCCTCTCTCCAGTAAATTATTTTGAAGCAAAAATCAGCTGTCTAAACATTTATGAATTCATAGTTGAATACTTTATTGTTTTATTGATCTACTTGCTTTTTCATTTTTTGGTACAGGGTCTCACTACGCAGCTTGGACTCATAGTGATCCTCCTGTCTCAGCCTCCCCAAAGCTGGGATTATAAGTGTGCAGCATCACATCCTGTTTTGGTGACTGTCAGGGTGCGCCAGGGGTTCCGGGGCCCATACAACATGTGGTAACCGGGGTTGGAGCCCAAGCCTTTGTGCTTGCCAGGCAGGTGCTGAGACTGCCAAGCTATCTCCCCATCCCCTCTACTTGCTTGTTTTAACTCCACTATCACATTAATGTTAATGATTTCTATCACTGTAAAATAAGTTTGGAAATCATATAGAGCTACGCTTTCAATTTCATTGTCTCTTTCAAAGATGTTTTGATTATCCTGGGTCCTCACGAATTTTTAAATATGCTTGTCAAATTCTACACCTAAAATCTAAGAATTTAGCTGATGACTAAATCTATAGATCTACTTGGAAAAATGGACATTTTACCAATAGAAAATATTTGGACTAGTAAAAATGAATCATTAATTCAAGCCTTATAAATTTTCCTAGTAAATTTTGTATATTCTGGTATACAGACTTCACACATTCTTGTCAGATTTATGCTACATGGTTAAGAGCACATAAAAGTAAAACGAACTTTCTGAGCCATAAGAACTACACATTTCATTTCTTATGATGAGGAAGGAAACAGACAGAAGTCCTCATGCAAAGAAAGCTGTGTATTAATGAGACACTAAAATCTCACATTGATGTTAACACAATTTGGGGGAGAAAGGAAGAACAGCAGCACACTAAGGCATAAGACTGAACCTTCTTGTGAAGGATTTTCATTTTCAGAACAAATTCTACCAATCTTTTGTGCATACAACTAATAATTTTCAGTGATTAAATTTTATTAAAAATTGAAGCCTGTCTTCAACTGATCTACATGGCCATTTCTTTCCCTTTGGTAAGGTCAGACTGATAAATGGTTACTGTAATCTTGTAAGGTTTATTGATCATATAAAATAATTTCTCCCATATTGATTAATACCAGGCGAGGTTTCATTCACTGTTAGTATAATCCTCACATTTGGCAACAATTAATGACTATTTATAATGGATGATGTGAGCACTGTCCTTCCTACATAATTGTAGAGCTTCCTGTGATAACAGAATTCTGACCACAATTAAATAATAATAATAATATTGAATGAGAATTCATATAACTCTAGCAAGGAGGACTGCTTGAGTTCACAATCTTAGTAGTTTTCTTTTTTGCACAAACTCAAATCACCTTAGGCCAAGGGGAAAATATTTGGCACTGAAATGCCTTGCAACTCCGTGAACTCCTTTCAGTGACAGTTGGCAGTTCTGAAAGGCTGTGGCCTCAGAGGCTGATGGGGTTCCTACCCATCCTGAATTCCGAACAGACAGAGTTATTTTTATATCCACTATCAATGCACATGACTGTCCTTGCAGGGCACATGAGCCAAACAGTGTCTATTGCTGAGTTGAGATTGTGGCATAGCCAGTAGTTTCACATGATCCCTTAGGACAGTGGGAAGTTCTGAAAAATGAAGGACATCTAAAAATAAGATAAACATGTGTTTTAGCAGACTTATTCAGGCATGCTACATGTTGACTGAGGGTGAAGTAAGTAGTTAAAATGATTAATAATGTCAGATTAGCTATAGCAATCCTTAAGTATTCTGGCTATAACTAACATTCAAATGTTGATCACATAGGATGATGGTACAAGAACAATTTAAGGAAATTCCTTTATACCATTTGTTAGAGAAATGTGTCACCCTGGTACAATTTTTATCTCCGTAGAAAGCTTTATTCAACTCACACATCATCTAACTATTCATAAATCACTTGGCTACCAATTTCATACTTTGTTTCTTTTAATACAACTTGCACTATGAAAATAGCATATGTAAAGCATTAAATTTAGGCTGGCAGAGATTCTAAGATAGATTTCCCACAGCCTTCATCCTTCAAGGAAGAGAGACACACACCAACAATTTCAAAACAAGGGAATCTGTACATATTCATACTATTATGTTATGAAAAGAAGACTAAATCCTAGTTTTATTCAGGGGGCCTGGAATAACCTCTTCTTACTCTTACTGATAACTTTAGCAATCTCTTTAGAAGTTTATTTTTGCTCTTGATGTTATAGTGTATTACCAAGTAGATTGTATCAATAATATGGATATGATAATAATTATTACTACCTTAGTGCGCAAAAGCTTCTAAGTGAGCAAAATGTCATTAAAGACCCAGGCTCAATTTTTATTTTCAACTGACACATAATAAGTCTATATATAAATGGAGTAGAGTGTGGTATGTCAATATTTGTATGTAAAGTATAATGATGAAAAAAGGATAAATGGCATATACATTCTCTCAAATATTTAAAATTTCTTTGTGTTAGTAAACATTGAAAATTCTCTTTATCTGTTCTGAAATACATGATTAATTATTGCCAACCGTAGTTACCTATTTTGCTGTACAATTAAGTCATCCCTCCTCCTCCTGTTTAACCACTGGGTCATGCTCGTTGGTTTTCCTCTTCCCATTTCCTTCTGTTCCTTCCTCTTTTCCATGGTTTATGAGAAGCTTTTCTCACATACACATGTAAGAGAGAATTGCTGTATTTGTCTTTCTGCACTTTATTTATTTCATATAATGAGAGTTCTCCCAAATATGACAAGATTTCATTCCTTTTTATGACTGAATACTATTTCATTATATATAGAAATAATATTTCCATATGGAAAATGGAATGTCAGATCATAAAATGGATTAATAGCATTTACTATATATCACATTTTCTTTATTAATTTATGTTTCAGTAGATACATAACTTGATGCAACAGCTTGGATATCCTGAACTTGCTGCAGTAAATATCCATGTGGAGATGTATCTTTACCAGTTCCTAAATTTGTAAGCTCTCTACTCTGCCATCTTTAGTACTTGACATTTTATCATTTGAATTTTTACCTCATCATACAAGATAGCTGTCTCAACTCTGAAAACTAAAATACATTATCTATAGCTAAAATGAGAAGAACAGGACCTGATTTTGCATTTTCTTTTAGGGAGACTACTGCCCAGTAGCCCCCAAGACTGTTCTCTTTCAGTTTATATTGAAAAAAATCACTTGTCAAACATGACAACACTCACTTTGTCTTTGACCAATTGTAACTCGTTTCTGGACTCAATGGTGGGCCTTTTTGTGTGTGCTACTCTGCAAACAAAGCAGAATCAATAATCCCAAAGTGTCTGCCAGCACACAAGCATATGACTAAGTACTCAGATTTACCATTATCCAAACTAAAATGAGGACAGCATCACTAAATTTAAAATAATCTTAGTCAACAAAACAATTAAGGGCAAGGAAGGAGTAAGAGTAGAGGGCTAGTGGTAACCTCATAGTTCATTCAGGAAGGCTGGACCATGATATTATGGGACAAGCACAACCACATACCACATTCCAATTATTTTGGATTCTTTCTAATATGTTAATGCTAAAAGCACACTAAATAAAAATGTTAAAATAATAATCACTAATACTAGTGATCCAGGTCTCTGGACAATCTAATTTTCAGACAATTGATCCTGCCTATGGCCCAATATCTTCTCTTTGTTTTTATTTTTGGTTTTGGTTTGTTCCTTATTGCAACCCTGAAGAATAAGTGATCAAAAGAGTCTAAGTTGTTTCTCAGCATGCCTAAATTTTAAGAAGTTTTCTTCTTAACAATAGGCTGCTGATCTCATCTTTTTTAGAGTATTACATTAAAATAATGTATTTAAATTTTCTCTTTCTTTTACAAATTTATGCAAATATTTTCCCAGGATCTTGTAAGCTTTCTAACCTAGTAAATGTCTTGTTGAATAATCCAGGAACCATTTCTTTAAAAATTAAATGTTGTGTGGGGATGTAGCTCAGTACTAGAACATTTGATTAACATGTGCTAGGTCATCAGTTCAATTCTTGGCTCTGCAGAAAATAAAAATTAAGTATGAGAGGAAAGAACACCTATTTTTCTCTGTACTTTAGACATAACTTCCCATTTGTTAGGCACCAATTATCCAACACAAAAGACCTAATCACAGAGGAAAACATTTCCAAATTAATCAAAACTCATTATGCTCAATACATCCCATTGATCCACATTCTCTTATTATCTTCTAGAACTATGTCACTAGTCCACTCCAACACTCAAAATCTTTCTGCACTTTGTCTCAACAGATCTGGGCATCTGAACTTAATCTATAATTTCTCCTTTATTTCTAAGCAATAGTATTGAAATAAAACAAATACCAGCTCATCTTATTTACAGTGATTTCCTCATGTAAGAATTTACATAACCACAGCTAAGAATTTACAAATGGGAATTTAGGAACCCCACTCTCAGTCCATTTAACCTCAGAATTTTGTTTTCCCATAGGTGAATAGGTGTCCCTTTAAAAATAGCTACATGAATCAACAGGGATAGAAACACACTGTCACATAAAATGAACACTGAAAAATTAATGGTTTCTTTTTTCCCCTCAGGATAACATGTGCAAAGAGAAGGGTTGGAAGTCTGTACTCCAAGTTTTCATTTAATTTTAGTTCTACAGGGCTACCCTGATCTGTTTGTCAATGTAATCATCCAGAAAAAAAGGGACCAGGGAGATGGCTCAGTAGAATAAACTCTTGCCTGGCAAGCTCAGGGATTTGAGTTCAATCCCCGGTTCCGCAAACAAAAACAAAAACAAAACAAAAAAGCAAAATTCAGAAAAAGATTTATCATTTCATGTGGACTGATATGATAAGCCAATTTATAATCATCAAGAAAATTTTTACTTTATATACCTCATTTTTATACTTTTCTGCTGGATGGTTTAGACCAAGATAAAGCAAGACCTGTACAACAAGAAATGTAACTTTTGTATCTGACAAGGTCAGTCAAGTACCCTCAGGATTTATCCTGTAACGCTGTACTGCAGTTTGCAGATCCTCTGTCAGTTAATATGCTGAGTTGTGAAAGGCTCAAGTCAAAAACTTCTGTGGTTAACCCACTACTATTGTGGACTGCTGGACAGTGTTGGATTGTTTTGCTGAATTCACACACCTATAGTATTTAGATGCCAATGGAATATTCATCTCTGACAGGACTAAACCAAAAAAGGAAATATAAAGGAAGGACCAGTTTGTATCTGTAAAACAGAATAGTTAGGATAGATATACAGCTACTTTCACTTCAATGAGAGGAAAGATACTAATAATGTTTGGACAGGATATTCTGTCTGCATCTTGTACTATGGATAACCACTAAGAAGATAACAATGTACAATGTATTAATTATTGAAACTCTCCTATTAATCTGTTTTGAAACTGTCTTATTGCTATTTATTTCTCAATAAAATAAATAAATAAAAAGGAAAGGAAAAAAAGAAAGCTTTTTTAAAAGGAGATAAAAAGTAGGGATCAAGAGTTAATTTACATTACAAAGGCAATGAGAGGATGATCTGTCCCTTAAGGTAACAATGGAATATTCAGGTATGTGTGATTTGGTCATTTGCTCATTGCTGAGAACATATTCCCAAAAGTCAAATTTAAAAGAAGAAAGATATTTTGCAGCTCACAGTCTGTAGAGGTTTTGGTTTATAGTTGGCTGGCTCCAAGCCGAGAAGGCATGGCAGAGGAGAGACAGTTCCCGGAAAGAAGTCAGAAAACAGCAAGGGAGCTAGCAGCAAAGTGGCAGGACAGCAAGTGAAATCAGCAGCCCTCCTGCTGTGTCTTGTGTTCTCTCTAGGCTACATGTCCTTGCAAGGGGGAGTAGTGCTCACACCCAGGGTGGTCTGGAGAATTAGTATAGCTCTGAGGTAGGACAGTGAAGGGGTATTGCTGGCTGAAAGAAAATTGTTTCTGATGGGCCTTATGGACAGGTGTGGAGAAGAAGGCATTTCACAAATCCGTAGCTGTACACCAAGTACTAAGAGGTAGTACTAATCTACTCAACAAGGATACCTTATCTGGTAAAGCAACTGCAATCAGAGTCACCACTTGATTCAGTTTATGGTAATTCATTGTTATTCTTGAAGACCCACCTGTCTTTTTCATAACCAAAATGAAAGAATTAAATTGTGATGTGTTAGGGCTGGAGAGATAGCTCAGTAGAATAAGAACCTGCCTGGTAAGGGCAGAGTCCTGAATTCAACCTCCAGCACCACCAAAAAAAAAAAAAAAAAAAAACAATAATAATAATAATGGTGGTGGTGTGTTAGAAGCCATTACCCTTCCTGGGTTTGATAGTGCCATTAATCACTGCAATTATTCCAGAGAATCAATATTGTTTTGGGTTTACTGTTTTATAAGCAAAGTAAATTAACAAATGCCTTTTGGCTTTTCCAATCATAACAATACTCACACTATAGGTTAGTACCCAATGAGAGGATTCTGATAAGTACTACATATATCTATCCCAGTTATGCATTATGAAACAAGAAAAATGACTATAGAATGAATTTGTGGACCTGTTGGATCTTCTGTGAGTCAATTCTTTGCTAAAATTTTATTTATTACCTGATCTCCAAAAGCCCTTAGAGGAGGGCTACAATGATACTTTGGATTCCTTAGAATTGGTGATAGTTCAGAAACAGTGCGCAGTAGTCCCTAATATTTCTGATTATTTCCCTTCCTCTAGGATACAGTTATGCTTATAATTGTCCTTAGGGCCCTTTGGGGAAGAATAGAATAAATACTAACTATAATTTTTTGTTTGCTCACTAGGGTTCTTCCTCAAGGGGACCCAGTCAACCCACTTCCTTCAAAAGGTTCTACCTCTGTAAATTGGTTCAAATCTCAGAACTGATTGATGGTCCATGATCCTGTTATTATGATTTGATGTAGGTTTCTGTTGATTTATGCTTAATTTTTTTCCATTATATAAATCTAGGTAAAGTTTTGTTGTCTCCCTGTCTATTTCCTTTTTGGGAACACTGTGGCTAATTAACCAGTGACATGTGTCAGGCTATTCTGATCACTGTTCTGATTCTACTGTGTATAAGTGTGTGCACCTTGCCTTTGGTGGTTAGGTGCTGCTGCATGACTCCCCCACTCTGGGTGCCAATGAAATCCTTAGTATTCTAACTAAGTAACCCCAGTCCCTAGTGTAAGGTCTGGCATACCAGATGCCTTATGAACATGTGGCGTGCTTTTTTGTTTTGTTTTTAGTTTTTTGTGGAACTGGGGATTGAACTCAGGCCCTTGTACTTGCCAGGCAAGCACTTGTTCTACTGAGTTATCTCCCCGGTCCCTGAATATGTTTTCAAAGGTGTTAGTCAACAAAACATTTTCTGGATCATCTCAGTATGGAGAACTAGGTTTAACATGACAAATCCATTTCTCTGATCTGTTAACCACCTTTTTTAACCATGGAATATCAAACATCTCTAACTTTTTCTCAGCGAAACATTTTTTGATGTACACTTCTGCCAAACATCCCAATAGACTATTCATACTTTTTTTGTTCTCCATGAGCTCCAATATTAAGTTCAGAATTGATACTTAGTGCACCCATTTTGACAAACTCAGCCTGCTCTAGGTGTTTTTGTAGTCATTATCTCACACTCATAAAATCTATTGCTATGCTTGTTCACCAGGCCTCTGTTCATAACAGTCCTTAAGAAGTTCTTTGAGAGAATAACAAGCCTCCTCATGGATCACGCTGTTCACCTCATCCATCAGAGCTTTCTTCAATTTAAGCTTGGTTATAGGCATGGTGGGTGGTGAGGGAGTTCCTGATAACTGTCGGTTTTGTCGCTGTTATACTTTCCACTCTGTCAAAAGTGTCATATATGGGGTTGCTAAATTCCTTACATTTCACAAGTGGTGCATAAGGATAATCAAGTCCATCTACATTGCATGTTACTTTAAACATTTCACACTGAGGACCATCTATATTTTCCCCACTTTATCAGGATAAAGCATGGCATCTTTAGGTTTCATTAAATTAGAAAGACAACTCCAGGAACCACTAAAACCATTAAAAGAATTACATCTCTACAATTTTGTCTTACTAGATCCAGTCCCAGTAAAAATCTATATCAGTTGGTGCTTGCTGGAAAAGTAGATTTAATACAAGTCACACAAAAATATAAGAATTTGCAAGATTGTCTTACAATGACCACCTGCAGTGTCAGTTATTGAAGAGTACAAAAGGGCTATCTGCATGCTGGAGATCAAAAGGGTCCACTCAAAATGGATAGAGTGCCTGGAGTTCACTGTAGTATCTCATGTTAGCCTCTATCAGGAGGTGAAAAGGTGGCGTCAAAAGGCTGAAGGGTCTGTGCTGGAAGTTGAAGAATCTTTACTGTAACCCAGGAAGCAAGGTCCAAATGAAGGTGAAGACAGGAGAAACAGAAACAAGTCTTCTTTCTTCATTCCCCTTCTACACCATTCCGGCTGCAAACCTACTAGTGCCACCACTGTGGTTTGTCTCTAGGTGTCCCCCAAAGCCTCATGCAGTTATGGGGAAGACTTTTAGATTTTGTGATTAAGTCATGATCCACTGGAATTATGGGTATGAGTCCTGCTGGGATTATGGGTCTCAGTACTGCTGGGATTATGGGTGTGAATACTACAATCAGCCTGGGGCAGATAGCCTATATGTAACATAAGAGAGACAGAGAGACAGACTTGCTCTCTGTTGCCATTGTTGCTGCTACTCCTCCCTTCTGCTCTATTCTTTGCCACTGCCATGAAAGGTTGCTTTCTGCCAGGTGCCACTCTGCCTTGGAGCCAGCCAAGTATGGACTGAAACCTTCAGTAACTGTGAGCTACAAAGACCTTTCCCTCCTTCATTTTGGGTGTTGGGTTTTTGTACAAACAATGAGAGCAGAGTAACTGAGACAGCCACTCACAGCCAGCCAGGGTGAGTCTTCTGTTGTCAGTGAAACCCTTTAGCCGCAGCCAAATCTCTTCTTTTCCAATTTGGTTAGGTGTTTCAAACTCATTGACAAAACCAGTTAGTGATCACAAGGTGAGTAACTGAAAGAAGCATTTTTGAGAAATCCAAGTAGGTCACACCTGGAGGGATTTGTGTAAAATTTTCCTCATCTAACTTTAAAGTCAATTTATCCTCTATTTTACCAATCAACATGCTTTTAGAAAACATGTCAAATTTAATTTAGATTTCTATTTTCATTAAACATAAAGTTATCTAAATCTCTAGGACCTAGTGAATCTTCTGAGCAAAGCCAACTGCTTGCATTTCTGAACATCCTTAGTGCTGCTTGTTTCTAACAATGGAATGATTTTATTTGTACTCTGTGATCTTTGTGACTCAGCCAACAAATTAAATTTTCAGGTTTGCCTAAATATGACGAGTCAACTTCCATCCTGTTACATAAATTTTTCAGTGCACCTGTTTACTACTATTATCAAAAGTCACCACCATTGTTTATCTGAAATAATACATCTATCTTGAGGGAAAAACAGGGTGAAAAAGTTCATTTATCAAGGAAATATAAGATTAAAATATAAAACTATATATGACCTTTGCTCAAGACTAACATGGTTGAAATATTTGTGGTGAGTCGAAGAGCCATATTTTTTATCTAATCCAAAGCAATGTTTATTTATAAGATATCTGTTAATAACTACATCGTGCCCAGAATTATAAAGTAGGTCAAGGAAACACAAACTATACACTGACTGAACTACATTCTTGCAGATTAGTTGAGAATATTAATGACTACCACAGTTACCACCATAAATTAATTAAAAGAAAAGTGCTCTGTAAGAGAAAGATCCTTATTTGCTTATAAGAGGCCCAAGAACACATAGCAAGGATAGACCTTCATTGAGGCTTTGGGATGACATTCTAAGCCAATGACAGGACAGACAGGAAGATTTGAAGAAATCAACCACAAGAGATTAACATTAATTCATATGAAAATGACTATCGCACCAAAACTATAATTTGAAGGATTAAAGTGCCTGCTTAGGCAGATGCAAGGGCTGGGAGTTTGATCCCTGGGCCTGTTGTGCCAGCCCCACCCCCAGGGGGTGTACTGAGAGGGCGATTGAGACTGGGCATGGGGACCTAGGCCTGTATTCCCAGCACGTGGGACACTGTAAACAGGAGGATCACTAGGAGTCCAGTCTATACAGTGAGACCATGTAGATCCTGTAGACCCTGTCCTAAAATACAAAAAAAAAAAAAAAAAGCAACCTGAAAACAACCTTAATTTGAAAACAAAAGTTTGTGGAAAGAGAAGCAATTTAGCCTTCAGCCACAATTTAATTTTTATAATCACAAACAATGTAAAAGATCATAGTTACACTAATAGGGAGAAATAAAATATGTAAGTGGTGGACACACTCTTAGAAAGGTTGCTTATGGCCAAACTTTTAGAGGGAAGTGTACTTCCTCCCATCAAGTATGTCTATCAAGTTTTCAAGCTAAGCTTGGCATTTAATGCGTGGAGGTCTGGTCTGTTTCCCCAAAAGATCATTTACCACTGTTATCCAGCATCTCTGTTGTCAGGCATGTGGCATCCAATATTATCCCATAAGTACACAGCAAAGTTTGAAATAGCCTTAAATTTTTATGATGTTTTTAAAATTTTAATAATGTTTTTAATGTGCTACTGTCAGGTAGTAAAAAAGTGACAGAGAAAAATGAAGCCCTAAGAGAGACATAAACCTGACTGCAGGGATCTAGGAGAAGAGTATTAATCTCTTATTGGTTGCAAAATCACTTTATAACCCTGAAAAAAAACCTCACTTATTTTCAGTTTAAGAAGGATTCTCACCTATAATAACAGGAGGAATTTGTTACTTTTTCCTTCCTCTCACTCTTGAGGATAGAATAAAACAACCTCAAATGCATCAATGCAAGAAATATCTTCTTTGCTCTGTTTTGATTTTCACATATCTTAATTTTATTAAATTTATTTTTACCTGATATATAAAAACCACAACATTGTATATATGTGGAATATACTAAGTATTGTAGTGTTGCATGTATATATTGTATAATGTTTAAATCAGGTTAGACATACATATCTTTTCAGACAACGATCTTATGGAAAAATACAACCTATTTTCTTCTAACATTTTGAAATGCATATTACACTGTTTATCTATACTCATCTTATTGTACACTAGAACCCTTGAACTTCTTTCTCCTACTACCTAAAGCTGAGTATCCATTGATCAATCTCTCCCCATCTGTTCCCCTACTCCCAGTTCTTTTGACCTCTGATAGCCAACATTATACTCTTAACTTCCACAAGATTCTTGAGTCTATATATGAATGAGATTGTATAGTAATTACATTTTTGTGTCAGGCTCATTTCAATTAATGTAATGATTTCCAGTTCTATCCGTACTGTTGCAAAGAATGTCATACCTTTTATTGGAAGAATATTATTTTGTTTTGTATCATATTTCTTTAGCCACTCCTTAGTAAATAGACACTTAATTTATGTCTATTTCTTGACTATGGGATATATTTATTTCATTTTCTTTGGATATATATGTAGTACTGGGATTGTGTGGTCATTTGGTATTTTAATCATTTTCTCATCACTGAGATCCCCAAAATTGAAAGGAAGAGAAGCTTATTTTGGCATCTAGCTTTTAGAGGATTCAGCCCATTGCTGGCAGGGTGGTGGCTACTCATGTCATGCCAGGTAGGAAGCAGAGAGCAAATAGAGGAGCAGGGAGTGAGATACAACTTTCCAGGTCAGTCCCCCTGTGGCTCCATCTTCTAACAGCAAATCAGATAAAGCACAGCTAGGATCCAGTGTCCTTCCAAGATCCCTACCTCTGAGTAAATAAGAGTTTGGGGAGATAGTCTAGATCCAAACTATATAATGTGATAGTTCCATTTTGAATTTTTTTAGGACTCTTTATACTTGTTCCATAATGGTTGTGATAATTTATATCCTCATCATCAATGTGAAAAGGTTCCATTTTTTCCATATCTTTGCTGAGATTTGCAGTCTTTTGATATTTCAAAAGTCATTTCACTACAGTAAGCTAATATCTCTTGGTGGTTTTGATTTATATTTTTCTTATGAATAGGAAAGTTGAATATTTTTCATGTACTTGTTGGCCATATATGTCTTTTCTGTTTGGATAAATGTCTACTCAGTCTGTTGGCAATTTAAAAAATATGTTCATTTGTTTTTATGCTACTGGGTTTTGGAGCTCATTATATGTACAAGTTATTAATCCCTTGTCAAAGTATATAGTATTCTAATATTTTCTCCCTTTCTGTAGTCTGTCTATTCATTTAGATGATCCTACATTTGCCACATAGAAGCCTTTTACTTTAGTGTAATCCAACTTACCTATTTTGGTTTTTTAATGTATTGTTGAGATTGTGTACAAAAACCTTTGCCCATTCCAATGTCCTGTAATGTTTCCCCTATTTTTATTCTCTAGTAGTTTTATAATATTCTGTCTTACATGTAAGTCTTTACTCCACTTTGTAACTGGTGAGATAGGGGCCTGATTCATTCTTCCTTGTGTAGATATGAAATTTCTCCAACACTATTTATTGTAAGGAAACACTGTCTTTTCACCACTGTGTGTTCTTAATATCATTGTGAAAAAACAATTGGGTGCAGATGTGTGGGTTTATATTCGTGATTCTTATTCTATTCCCCCTTTTTGATATCTTTTAAAACTAATAGATTACTACCTTTAGTTCTGTGAAATTTTACTTTCGATCCCTTTATTCCACATCTTCTATTATTTAATAGAAAACAGGTTATTTCATTCAATAATCAAAATAATTCTATTTCCAGTTACTATTGCTAATTTTTCTTACAGAGGAAAACACAGTCTTGAAGAGATTAACTCCTTAAGGTGGTAAATTTAGTAAGTCTTGGCATAGATTTTTACCTCGGCCTTGTGTTCTGAACTGTTCTCTACCTATGCACCTGTTATGAGGTTCTGTATTTATAAATACAGTTTTAAAAAGTAGATTTATCATGTGGGAGGAAATAATAAATTCTCAGTATTTATAATCCTAACTATCCATACTAGGAAATTCCCAGATAACCATTCTTTAATACCATCATCATTCCAGGCATTATGAAATAATTCAGCTACAGCTTGACATCCCTGCTCAAAATGTTTTAAGTATGGGCTCGCCATCTTAGACCAAATTTTCTAGAGGACATTCACTTCTGTCTTGGACTGGTATACATTTCACTTTCCTCCCAAACATTTAAAATCAGAACTTTAGGGGTTTGAACAAATAAGCTAGAAAGAAATTAATTAGCAGTCCCATGTTCTTTAGCACTTTTTTGTGTGAAAATCACAGAAAATTCCCATGGAAGAGTAAAAATAGTGACGTCCACACCCACTTCCCTGCCCTTTTAACAAATTCCCTCAAGAGAATTGGAAACCATAGTCTCAGCTTGCACAGCCAATATTCATAAGTCATTGAAGATGTTTTGAAAATTAGAATACATTGTTCCCTAATTTTTGTCTTTCAAATATTACATTCCATATACTTGCATAATTTTACAAATGGTGAAATTAGTTCCTGAGTCTGAAGATTCAAAACCAAAATTGTTTACAGGGAAAAAATGTTAAATTACTTTTAAGGTTTATATTAAGCAATTCTATGCTCACCTACTAGACAAAATAAGACCATGACCACTGTAAAAGGACAAAAATTAGTACTTAATTCAAAGATCTTGTTTTAAATTTATAGTTAGCTATGCTATCAATGTATGCATATAAGGGTGGTATTATATGATATTTTGGTGTAACTACATAGTTACATATATAATAATATATATTATTATATATAATATATTACAATATATAATAATATATATTATTCAATATTAAACTCTGCTAAATACATTTATCTTCTTAGATGTTTATAATTTATTTTTTATTTTAAAGAGAAAAGACAAAAACAATAGAAATGATACCAAATTTTAAAACAAGATGATAAGAAACTAAAAATGGTTGTTTTAGTACATATTGTCTTCAAAGTAGTTGTTCAGATTACCAGATCAGATATAGGCATACAAGATTGATCAAACAATTAAATATTACTTATTCCTGTCATTAGTAGAAATTAGCATTACAATTGTCTTAGCATATATATATATATATACATACATACATACATATATATTTCTTCACAAAAAAATCTTCCTCCCTCCTTTCTTTGAGCACCTTTACATGTCCAGCACATGATTGTCCCCTCCACCCCTTTGCGGGCTTCCTCCTGACTAGCACTGCCCTTGCTTCTCAGTCCTTCTGAGCTTCTCTCTCTCTTCGGCTTCTGGGATGCACCATTTTATTCTGATCTTGTGTGAGAACAACTTTTTTTAGACTGAACATTTTTATGCTCGAATTAGGCACCATTTCAGTCCACAAAATAGAGTAAGTGTTCCAACCGGCTGAGCAGAAGTAGCTGTTTTTATAGACAGATAAAGTCTAAAAAAGGAAAAGAAAATATCAGAAACCAGAGTGGTCATTTCAAAGTTTCTTTCTTTATATGATAGGAAGAAGGACACAGAGCAACAGAAACATAACTGGTTAATATTACATTACTTCACATATTTTTATATAAGAATTAAGACAAAGTGATCTTTAATTATAATATCAACTAAAATTAGCCCATTTGATTAATTAACTTTTTCGGTTCAGATATTTCAAAGATCAGATAATAATTTTATTTCAATTTAGCAGTACGAAATTTACTATGGTGATTCTATTTTGATTAATTCTAGTCCCTTGGAGATCAGTTTAAGAAGACAGGCAAAACAATAGCCACCTATAATATTTATTTAGCAACACCATTATCTGTTCAGTTTCCAAGAAACTAGAGAATATAAACAACTATTGAGCCAAGAGCTCAGGGTGGAGATTCTGATGCTATTGTGTAGTTCAGGGATACTGAATACTGAGAGGTGGAAAAAGCAATGTCTTCAATCTATTACTCCTTCAGTAGCAAACATCCTGGGGTGAATCTGTTATGAGGCAATCAATCTGCTAATATGCTTGTAATTGTTATTTGACTTTATGAGAACATTGGTGCTTATTATATATGATCTTCAACTAGAAATTTCACTGCAGAATAATAAACAGTAAATTAGTTTGTAATTTAATGGTTACTTTAGTTTTTTGCTATTTATGTTGCTTTAAAAAGGTAATGAACTTCCTATGTGTCATTCACTCATTTGTAATATAAATGCAAATAACACTCATTTTCAGAGTTGCTAAGCATTAGATAAAGTAAATATGAATAACATAAGTTGAAACCCTCCCTCTGTCCTGTATTTCTTTATATCCTATTCAGTATTTTAATTCTAAAGGTTTTCCCCAAAGACTATCAAATGTCAATTACAATAATTCATCAATTGTATTGTCCCTAGAGGAATAATTCATAACTGGTAGTTCTTATTTATATAATATTGCTATTGGTATCATCCCTCACTAGTTTCAATTTATATCTTCGTGTCCATAATTTTATGAATGATAGCCTGCTATCCAAGGTGCTGAGCAAATAAATTACCTGAAGAATGCTTAATCGTTGAGATGGTCTATGTATCACCTTAAGAGGATTTACTCACCTTCTTTTACCCCAGTGAAGGCCTAAAAGCTCCTTTCACTTAGGGCCTGAATTTTAACTAGCTCTTATTGTGAGTTGTTGGAGTACTTATGAACTACTGAACTGAATGGGATTCATGTAGTCACTCAACCATAATCTATGAAGTATTTATCATGTACAGGAACTATGGTAAATGTAAGAACATTATACAATACCCAGGCTGTGTCATAATTTTTTTTTTTTGTGGTAAGTCCCTACTTGGCACCAATCAAACAAATCCCCTTTAATGTCCCAGAGAGTAGTAAAATTATAAAGATTAAATTAGCAATGGATTAATCTCAAAGAACTGACAGAACTGTTAGTTCCGCCATTATTTAGGAACTGAGGTTTACAGCAGTAGGCAGAGAGGGGAGGTGATAACCACTATTCTTATGGCTGTGCTCTGGAAACTGAAGACACATTTAAATATGACTCACTCTCCTCAACAAGCTTTAGTTAGGGAATAATTACACAGGTTGCCTTAGAATAGAACAAAGAGAATTAACCCACCAGCTTTTTCCATCTAAGTAATGCACTTATGTGGACATGAACACACATTTTGTAAGAAAACAGCCCAGACGGCTTCAATCAAATTTATGTGGAAATTACATGGAGAGAGAAGTGCTTGCTTCCAATGTCAATCAAAGGGAAGAACACTGGACAAGAGTAATGGACACACACCAGTGCCAAGTCCCCCGCTGTTCCTCATTTAGGGTTAATAGAAAATCCACTTTCCTCCTAAATACTTCCGTTTATTTTGAGGAAAAATAACTTTATGAATCACACTGTATGCTGTGTGTTCTGAAAAGTAATACTATTAGTCTTTTTGCCAGTCTTTAGCAAATACTGTAGAAATTTATAGTAGATATATAGTAGAGATTTTTAAAATGTCTTTGACCTTAACTTTGTATTAATTCAGAGAAAAGTAAGAAAAAAGGGTAAAGTGTGCTTTTGAAAATAAAAACAAAGAAATTATTTTTCTCTTCATCTACTCTCTTGGTAGAATTTCAATCATGATGTTAACACCTTCAAAAGAGTTTTGTTTTACTTCTACTCTAATTAATAAAAAAAATGAAAGTTTCATCATTCAGTTTCCAGTAGTCAATATCTTAGAAATTACTTCTCATAATTTAACTTATAGAAAGTACCTGTTTTCTTTTTAAATCAAATTATCACTGTGACCTCTACTTACTGCAGATAGTCTCATTTTTTTAAAAATTTTATTTGTGTGTGTGCGTGTGTGTGTGTGTGTGTGTGTGTGTGTGTGTGTGTGTGTGTGTCCAGCTCAGCCCACCAGGGGGCGGCCCCGAATGGCATGTGGTGCTGGGGGATTGAGCGGCGGTCCCTTTGCTTTGCTAAGCTTGTTCTAAGTAGGTGCTTTAGACCACTGAGCCATCTCACCAGCCCAGATAGTCTCATTTTAATTGATATAGGTTTTTATTTGTTTATCATATTTGTCTTTTGCACAATTTCTTCACTTGTCACTGTATCACTATGCCTGACGTCTAGTAAATGAAGCAGTACTTGTGAATGACAGGACTAAATTAATTTCTATAGAACTCACTTTCCATATCCAATACAAGGGTAATGTAAATTCCATCAGTGATATTTAATTCGTGTGACTCATAGTAAATATATGCTAAGATCAAAATTTCTAATAAAAGTACAATATCAGAAAATCAACTGGTAATAATCTTTTTATATAAGTGGCATCATTTTGAAGTCTTCCACAGAATAATTGTTTAGAGCACTATTTCTAAAGTTGAAAGATTTAGACAGAAGTTCGGACTTAATCATTTATTGTCCCCATAATTAATATAAATAAAAATTTTATAAGCCTTTCTTTCATCACCTGTGGTAAGTATTTCATAAGGTTGTAGTGGTTTAAATAAAATTATCCATAAAAGTGTTTTATAACGTTGCATAGTCCATGGGCAGTTGATATCTAAGTTATGTGTATTACCATTTTATCTTTTTTCCCCATAATTTTATTGATAAACAAATAGCAATGAGACAGTTTCAAATCAAATTGGTGGGACAGTTTCAATAATTAATACATTGCATACATTCCTCCTAGTGGTTAATTGCTGTACAAGATGCAGACATGATATCTTATTTACGAACACCATTAGAACAAATCCCTCTATTCATTAAGAGAATGTAACTATATATCTATCCTAATCACTTTGAATACACAGATACAAAATGGATATTCATCTGTATACCCTTCACTGACAAAGGTTCTATAATCTGAGGTACAGGATCTCAGGATAAATCCTGAGGGAATTTCACCGACCTTCTCAGACCCAAAAGCTACAACTCTTGTTGCATAGGTCCTGCTTTACCTTGGTGTTAACCATCCAGCAGAAAAGTATAAAAAAGAAATATAAGAAGTAAAGCCATGCTGTTATGCTGAGCTATAGGGGACTCAGGTCAACAATTTCTGACATTGCCAGTCAAGCGGAAGACCCAATACCATTATGGGCTACTGGACTCTTTTAGAATATTTTGCTGAGTTTACTCACCTATAATATTCAAATAACCAATTTATCTTCATAAGGGGAGCTACCCAGTAAAGATGTGTTTTTCTGGTGACTAGAGGGAATCAGATCAGACTTCACTGAATGTTTGGAGACCTGGCCAAACCAACCTAAACTGATTCGCTCAAAAATGCCTTAATTCGGGCCAGGGAGATGGCTCAGTGGAATATGTGCCTCCCTGGCAAGTGCAAGGGCCTGAGTTCAATCCCCGGTTCTGAAAAAAAAAAAAAAAAAAGCCTTAATTCATCACAGATCTAAGCGCTTCTGCTCCAACTCTTTTTTTCATCTTTTGTGTACCTCAGAGAATTGGAAAAGGCATCAAGTGTAGATAATGTATATAGAAACAGAAGAAATGCAATGAAAGAAGAAAAGAATGGATGCTGCTCTAAACAGATCAGAAAACTAGAATTTATGTACTTCGATATAAAGTGGCAATGCACACTAATTGTACCATTTTTCTCCCCCCTACTTGGAGGCAAAGGTGACTTGAGTTCTTATTCCAGTGTTGGCAATATCGACTTGGACATTAACTTCAGATCTTTGGATCTCTTTTTGACTCCCATGAAAAAGTAAAACGGTAAATTAAGTTGTCCCATAATTAATTTCATCAAAATGATGTACTTTTAAAAAAGTTTATTAGTCCATGCAGTGACATTTACACTCACAGAAGGCACACATACATAATACATCTTGATTCTGTATGTTTTTATAAGTTTCCTTCACATATTGTCTTCAGAATTGAGTCATCCTACATAGTTCTTATTAATGCCAAAAGTATTAACTAAAACTTTAATGGTTATTAATAATTATAACCTCATACAGTAAATATTTTATTTATAGGCAATCAATATTACCAACTTCATTTTTTAAGTTAATACAGTAACTACACTTCATTATTCAGACAGAGGCAGACTGGACTTGAACTTACTGTGTAGTCTAACCTGTCCTCAAACTTGTGGCAATCCTCCTTCCTCAACCTCCCAAATACTAAGATTAAACATACATGCCATCACATTCAGCAATCATTATTGTTCTTTTAATCAATATCACTATTGCTGATTTCATTGCTTGCAGAATATTCTATATTAAATAGTTTTGCTATTGTGGATAAAAATAAGATCTTTTAGGAGTCAGCACTGGATAGATGAGTCATTGGCTGCATATTTGTGAGAATTTTGTTCTTCCTCATTTTAGCAATACTTCTCTAATTATTTGAGATTTTATACAACAAATGGAGTTATAGTCTTAGAAATATGCAAAGGGCTTTAGGAAAGGAATTTGCCGTCATTCGCTTATTCCCAAATGTAGTACTTATTATTCTGAACTCTGCCAATTTCAGATATGTTGCTTCCTTAGGGACAGAACATTTCTGTAGAAAATGAAGACTGTGTTGATAATGTCATATACATGCAGGCTTATGTGTTTTCAGCTATGAATTTGAAAGGAAGTGTCACAGCATTTCCAAGGGTCTCATTATTTTCTTAGTTTCAAGAAGATTCCAAATGACCTTTAGAAACATTTTGAAAAATATTCCCTGATGCAAACTATAGAGAAAAAATTAATGCCCTGTGTAATCAGACACGGCATGCTGCTGTTTGCTAGCCATTAATATGCCCTATGGCTCTGCGACAGGAAATGATGTTTAGAAGATGTACCTTCCAATCATTTACAGGGCGAAAGCTGCCCTTCTCTGGTGGTAATATATGTGCAGCTGTCTTGGACAACATCCTTCCACGGGCTCTGCTGAGCATCTCCTCACTTTCCCAGCAGTGCCTTCTTTCTACTGTTACTTATCATCTTAGAGATGGTCTTGCCCCTGTGGCCGATCTCAACTTATACATAGCATCATCCAGCCAGCCAGCCAGCCATTGCCCACCTGTTAAGCATATTGTTTTTGGTGGTTTTAGAACAAACAAGTAGCAAGGTCCAAATGATGTGTTTTTAAAAAATGTCATCAGGATGAGGTGACTTTGAAGAGTAATGGGTGTGTAAGTAGTAAGCTAGAAAGTTTAACCTGTCAAAACTGAAGTAGGAAGGTTTGAATTTTGGGGAAAAGTTTCTCAAACTTGTTTGACCTTGAAATAGTTACAGAATATATCTGTTGATTTAAAAAGACAGTCTCACAAATTGTTGAGGAAATCTCCAAGCCAAAAAAATAAGCAAATTCTGAAATTTTTGCCCAAACAAAATTAACAATTTATAAACTACAAATTGAAGCCTTTACCAGACATGAGGCACATGTATAATCCCAGCCCTCAGGAGGCTGAGGTCAGAGGATCATCGCAAGTTTGAGGTCAGCCTGTGATACATAGTGAGGTCAAGGTGAGCCTGAATACACAGGGATATGTCTCACAAAATAAAATAAATAACTAAAATAAAAACAAATTAGATACTTTTTACCAATGATTATTTAATTTTATTTTTTCCCATAATTTTATTGATAAACAAATAGCAATGAGACAGTTTCAAATCAAATTGGTAGGACAGTTTCAATAATTAACACATGCATACATTCTTCCTAGTGGTTAATTGCTGCACAAGATGAGGACATGATATCCTAGCACTATTAGAACAAATCACTCTATTCATTAAGAGAATGTAACTATATATCTATCCTAACCACTTTGAATACACAGACACAAAATGGACATTCATCTGTATCCCCTTTTTTGGTTAAGTTCCATTATTTGAATACTATAGGTGTGTAAACTCAGCAAAATATTCTAAAAGAGTCCAGTAGCCCATAATAGCATTGGGTCTTCCGCTTGACTGGCAATGTCATAAATTGTTGACCCTAAGTCCCCTACAGCTCAACATAACAGCATGGCTTTACTTCTTATATTTTGTTTTTATACTTTTCTGCTGGATGGTTAAGACCAAGATAAAGCAAGACCTATGCAACAAGAGTTTAGCTTTTGGGTCTGATAAAGTCAGTGAAATCCCCTCAGGATCTATCCTGAGATCCTGTACCTCAGATTGTAGAACATTTGTCAGTGCAGCCATGTGGATGAGTCATGGCCATTGCTTGGCCAATGTGCTCTCTGTGAAAGCCTGAGAGAATGTTTTCTCTCCATGTGACTCTCTTTAGGCACACTCTACATCATCGATTGATTATTTAATTTTAAAAAACAGTATGAAGCACAAGTCGTTATTGTAGTTTTTAATAAAACCTAAACTTAAAGGCAATCTTTAAATTAAAAAGATGTTTTGCTTTTATAAGTGAATCATACATTGGACAAATATTGGAAATACTATTGCTGAATTCTGTTCTCAGCTAAAGTAAAACATTTTTATTCCAATATTTTGTTCACATGATACAGTAATTTATATTTATATTAATATTCACACATATATCTGTCGCTTTCTTCAGGGAATGGTGAAAAAGAAAAAAAAAACAGAGTCAACAACTTGCAGGTTTTCAAAGAGCCTTAGAATAGGGTGTTCCCAAACATACTTCTTCATTATTAACTTAGCTATTAACTTAAAAAAAAAGAAAATATACCATTTGAAATGTTACCTTATATTAAAGAAATCAACAAATTTACATAGAAGCAAAATGATAATAAAACTCCCATTTTCCCTTAACCAAACTTCAACAGAGCAACTTTCTGTCTTATCATTTTGTCAATTCTCAAAATGTACTTTTCAGGAGTATTTTTAAGTAAATCCTACATATATTCAATCATATATTCTATTCATATATATTCAACCTATTCGTATTTCAGAAAACATTTAATAGGTAAAGAAGTTTAGAAAATGATAGCATAATAATTATATTCAACTTAATAAAAGCCTCATAGCAATACCACATACACGTTTTTTCTAGACTTGGTTTACTAAGACTCTGACAGAAATAAGGTCTTCATACTGCTGTGGTTGGCGTGTTCCTTACATTTCCTTTACAGGTAATTTTATTTTCATTCTTTTTTTCTCTATCTATGTCTCCATCTCTATTATTTATATGTTTATAAAACTGAATCATTTGTTCTGTAGAACTTCACATATTTTGGATTTGACTGGCTATATTCTTTCTATTATTGAACATGTTTCTGTCTCATTGCATTTCTGAACTTCTTTCAAATAAGTGATAAGATCTATGTATTGAGTATACTGTTATCTCACCATTTACCACTATTCCTAGTTGTCTGACTTTAGTATTGCAAAGATGAATTACTACTAATAGTAGAGTACAACTCCTTCACCCCTCTGATTCAAGTATTTTTGTATCTTTTCATGTCATTGTCTAGATACACTATTTCTTAGTATACCGCCAAATTGTTATTTTCTTGATTTATCATTCTTCTTGCATACATTTTATTCAAGCCACACATAAAGATCTTTTCAGCAACAAAAATTTTGGAAATGAGAAAGTTAACAAAAGAACTCTGTAAATCCTTTATTCTTTCTTGTTATAAACTTTCAATATAATGATCTTAACAACTTTAAGAAGAATAAAAATTCATATTCTGTTCTGTCTTTTATTGTTATTCTGGCATTTTAAATACATGTGAATTTTCACATGTTTATGGTTGCCTCCAGCTTCAATCATTACTCTTCACGAATGTCCAAGTAATATGGTCTGTGGTCAGTGGTTCTTGTATCTCGAATTTTCTTTGATGGATTTTGAAGAAGGACATTGTTTACATTTCCTGCTCCAAACTTAGAATCAGTCATTTTTTGAGGAGTCTGTCATTTTGGCTCCATTTACCAGAAAGTGTGTGACTTAGAAATTACAATCTGAGAATTAAGACTTGTTTTTCTTATCATTTTTTAGGAGACAAAGAAAGAAAATACATAAATTTTACAAAAATTTCATGCCAACTTTTAGAGTTCAAATTAACAACTTTAACTTAATGAATGCTGGGGAGATAGCTTGGCTGGGGACGTAGCTCAGGCTGGGGAGATAGTTCAGTAGAATAAGCTCCTGCTTGGCAAGTGCAAGGTCCTGAGTTCAATCCCTGGTATCACAAAAACAAAACAAAACAACAAAGACAACAACAACAACAAAAAAAAAAACCCAAGATGTCTGCTAATATCAATAGGAAAAATTTTTAGATAGCCAATGTTATGGCCCTAGCCCTTCAAATTCAGTAAGAACTCAGGACATAAGAGAACCTCTACTGTGACATCCTGTAACTAAGTGGTGTCCCAAATATTCTGATCAAGAAGATTGTAGGTCCACAGAGGAAAGTAATTGATTATGCATAATGTGCCTAAGGAGAGTCACCTAGAGAGAAAAAATTCTCTTAGGCTTTCACAGAGAGCAAATTGGTCAAGCAATGGCCATGACTCATCCAGATGACTGACACTGACAGAAGATCAACAAGGTGCTGTACATGATTCCAGGGTTAATCCTGAGGAAATTTAACTGATCTTATCAAATAGTAAAAGCTACATTTTTAGTTATATAGGTTTTGCTTTAACTTGGTCTTAACCATCCAGCATAAAAGTATAAACACAAGGTATAAAAAGTAAAGCTATATTAATATGCTGAGCTGTAAAAGGCTAAATTCAACAACTTTGGACAATAGCCAGTTGTGCTGGTAACTCACTACTATTATGGACTATTGGATCATAGTCAGTTATTTTGATGAATTCAAGCACCTACAATATTTGGACTGGCATCAATTATGAAAAGGTTCTTTAGAGAGTTCTCCAACACAGCTTCTGTAACAGCAATGGAACACCCATCTCTGAAAAAAAGCAAAACAATAAAGGGGAGTATAATAAAGAATCATTTTGTAGTGAAGAAAAAAATATATATAATATTTAGGATTACTACTTTCTCTTAGTTCAGTGAGAAGAAAGTTTTGTACTAGCAGTGTTTAGAAAAGATTGCATGTCTACATCTTGTCCTCTGAATAACTGCTACTAAGACAATCATATGTAATGTATTAATTATTGTAACTGTCCTACTAAGCTGCTTTTGGGAGTGTTTTATTGGTATTTTATCTTTTTTTTCTAAAATGAAAAAAAATAAATAAAAAAGTTTTACTAAACACATAAAACTAAACGATTTAAAATAAATATGTCTTTTCAAAAAATTTGCACTTTATTTTATTTATTTATTTATTTATTTATTTATTTTAAGGAAGGATCTACAGGATATTCAGAGTCTCACTGCTTGAATGGAGTCATGCTGATCTGCCTGTTTACAGCCTCCAAAGAGCTGGGATTACAGGTGCCACCATGCCCAGTCTCAGTTGCCTTTTCAGCGTTCTATGGGGGTGAGGCTGGCATGGCAGGCCTGAGAATGGGACCCCTGGGCCCTGGGCCTGCTTGCAGGTGCTTTATTTCACTGATTTTGCACTTTAAATGAAATAGCATAATTATATTTGCTTTACTTGTACAAACATTTTGTCCAGCATATTTTACATATATTCCCAAATAAAATTATTCACACCTTGATTAAAAATATTCCTTCCTTCGGAAAGAGGCTCTGTGTAGTCTGAGAGGTCAACATATGCACTTTTATGTATTTGAGTAAAATATTGTGTTTCTTTAAGTCATTTAAAACTTTTATATTTGTCTATTCTGCCTATTTTATATACTATGTAAACTTTTTATACATGAACATTTACCAAATGTGCTATAAATATACTACATATATATATAGTAAATATACTTGTGTATATATGTGTATATATGTGTATATATATATATATATATATATATATATATATATATAAAATGCATTTTTATACTGTGCATATTGCTCCATCTATGGATTATTTGATGTTTGTTGTTTTTTGATTTCTGTTTTTAATTCTTGAAATAATATTTGATTTCAAAGTAAAAACTATGCATTAAACTACTTTGAGTTTCCAAAAGCCTTCTCTTCTTTATTTTTTACTGCCTACAGATTAACCATTTTAATATTTTTTCAGATGACCTTTTCCTTTCTCCTTTTTGAAAAGCATACAAAACATATTATTATTATTATTATTATTATTATTATTATTACCTTTTGATCTATTAAGATTTGATCAAAAGGCAGAACCACAGTGAAGGACTTACTATTGGTGTAAGACCTTATACAATCAGCTGAGGTAGTTACAACATCTGTGTTAGCCTGGCCTCCCACATCTGGTGCTGGACCCAAAATCCACTGGAACCATAGCTCAGAAGGAATGAAGAGACCAGAGGCAAAGCAGAGCCTATGAAGAGGATCTGACACCATATCCGCCTCTTCCCTGATCGGGCCATGGCACCTCTGTACTGTCATGACCTCTCTTGTGGTGTGAGCAAGCTGTTCAGAGCTTTGTCGCCACCATGGCACTCAGTGTGACCAGTACTCAGAGCAGACATTCACAGGAGATCCTGAGAAAGTTGGACAAGGTGATGGCCATGATGCTACCCTCAGCGGGTCCACCGCAATGTCCCAAGTTGTGCGAGTGGTAACAGTGCCTGACTTCACACAGAGCTGACTGCAAACCTGACAGTTGATTTAGGAAAGTATTCCATTCATACTTTTTACTTATATCTAACTCTAAATTAGCAGGTATAATTATACATAGAAAAAATATTGAGAAATTTAGTTCCAACTAAGTTGACAACATATAAAGCATCATAGACCAGCTTCAGTCAGCTCATCCTCATGTCATCCCTCTTGTAATCATATTTAATTCCTAAACACTTGCAATGGTAGGTTCACTGTTCCACCTATCATAATGCAACCATACCTTGGGCAATCCTATAATACATTCCTCTCAAAAGAAAATACAAAGGTTTTTCTTTTAAAATCTACCTTGTTTAAATGCTAATTGTCTTCTTGCTAACCCATGCACAATATTTCATATTTAAAATTCTAAGAAATGATGCTTACTGCTCTTAACACAAGATAGAAGAATAGGAACAAGATTGAAGAGATTATTTATATGGCTTCAAGAGGAAGAGAATGATGATATACATACGACTTAAGTGTGTACATACACTCATATTTTAATATGAAAATACAGAAGAGATTTATTTGTGTATGTTCAAAGTAAAAATAAGCAAGTTAGAGATGTCTGTTTTTATTTATTCAGGTACAGTTTGAGGAATAAAATATTCAGTTATTCACAGATATTTATTTATTTATTTATTTATTTATTTATTTATTTGGTACAGAGTCTTGCTATGCAGTTCAGACTTATACTGTTTCTCCTCTTCTCAGACTTCCCAGTGCTGGAATTACAGGCATATGCCACCACGCTCGGTTTGGAGGCCAGAACAACATGCCCGGAACTGGTTTCCGCTGGCACACCATACTGGGGATCAAACTCGGCTCCTTGCACTTTCCAGGCAGATGCTTAGACCAGTGAGCTACCTCCACAGCCCACACAGATTCTTAAAGAATTTATTTGCTAACTGTAACGTTATTTAATGAAACTCAAATTACTCATACATTTTGATATAACATATATACACAAAAACAACCACTGAGCAGACTACTACTTTGTAACATTTATCCTGCAGAATTATGTTCTGTATCTTGATGAAAAAGCAAATTAGTCTTTCTAATTGTTCAACAGTTTTACAAAAGGGAGTTTTTATAAACACCATTGATTTTTTAGGTGCCATCATCAAATTTTTATGAGTAAATGGGATGATGGAATAAAACAGTGATTCATACTTTTCAGGACTATTTAAGGATGAAATTGGATTCTGATCCAACAGAATCTCTGGAGATCTCTTATAATTCACATTATATCTTGCTCAGGAAAAAAAAAGATTCAAACTGAGATTTAAGCTAACCTGAATTGACTATACTGAATTTTTCATTTAAAATACCATATTTATACAAGATTATTCAGCCATAAAAATTAAAATTGTTCCATTTCCTTGGTTTTCTTTAACAATCTTACTTAAAAGTGTAAAGTCATCTAAGAGGTTATAACACCTGGAGTTAAGACTTCTTAAGCTAATAAAAAAAAGATAACATAAGATTTTGAAGATGTTGACAATGCAAAAATTACCATGCAAATAAATTGAGATGCTGAGTAAAGATTAGAATTTGAGGGGCTCTGAGGATGGATGAGTCAAAATTGCGATGTATTGGTATGTATAAAGTCATGATATACACGTTCAGTGCAATATAGGTCAAGCATAGAATAGGCACTGAATTTCTTCACTGTGGTTGCATGAGAAATTTCTGTTATGCATGAATTATAAATGAGATTGAAATTAGTGTAATCATTTTATGTGGATTCTGTTTCTTGTCTCGCTGGTCATACTGTACTCTTCAGTAAATTTCTCATTCAATGCATTTAAAAATTTTTGACTGCTATGCATAGTACAATATTCATTTTACACTACAACACAGAATAACTATAAAGCTACAAAAAGTTTTGAGCAAAATACTCTGTGGTAACCCTGATTATATTCAATATATATTGATATTTCATTTTCTATCCAAGTCAAACTTTCTATGTTACTAAATAAAAGAATATAAGCCTTGTCATTGGATAATACAGAATTTTATCCAACTTTTCAAGAAAGCATTTATCATACATTAATAATTCCCTAACCTAAATCACTAAGCTATATCTTCATTCTTGATTAGAAATGCGTGTTTGAGTACCTATTAGAGTTTTCTCTGAATGACTTGTGTGTACTACAAGTCCAGTGTAACTAAGATTAAAATATTTTCCTACTCCAATTCTCCACACTGCTGAATGGAAGTATTTAGTCAAATAGAAACTTGAGAGTTCTGCTAAAGAAAGGAACAAAGACTCTTTAACTACTGTGTTTAATTGCAATTAATAAAATTCTTAGATCAGACTCATTTAATTAATGAGTGCTTATTAATCCATTGAATTTGGTTTAACCCTTGTTTGAGAACAGAAACTTCATATGCTGTTGCAGGCCCATTATTCTCACATTCTGCACAACTGAGTCAGCAGAAGTCACAAATTTAAGTCCAGTTTGGGCAGTTCAACAATTCAATGTGAACCTGAGCTAAATGTAAAACAGGAGTTGGGATGTAGCTTAGTATGATGGCCATGGGTTCAATTCTTCCTACCACCACCAGCATGACCAACAAAATAATAATAATAACAATAATAATAATAACAGACAAAAGTCCCTCAAAACTTCCACAAAACTCTGAATTGAGCTGTATCACATGTCCATTTCTAAATCAATTCTCGTGATCATGGAAGTGTCAAGGACTAATGGACTTAGGCTTTTGAACCAATTATTCTACAACAACAGATATAATGATACATGGCACGATCCATTGAAATTGTGCTGTATGGTCCTTTTTTCTTGAAGGACATGAATTATATCCCAGAAAATTAGCTTTCTAAAGGAAAACTAGGGTTCTGAAAGGAAAGTATGTTTGTAAAATGGTTCCCTGTTAGGCAGCCAATAATTTCAATTTCACAGGGTAATTATGTCTCATTCCCCTTCATATGTCATGGCAACTGTGGTTAATCTACAAATTTCCAAGTAGACTACAATTCTTATGGCCTACAGTGAGCCTGAACACTCCAGAAAGACACTTTACATGTATTAGATTTATCACACTGCCTACTTCCTATTTAATATTTCTGCCATGGACTCTTCTATGTCAGCCTCATGACCTTTAAATTATGCAATTTCAACTCTGACATCATTTACAAATCATTCCTAAAGCCATAGCAGTATTTCAAGGTGCAATACTTTATAATCTGTATGGCTGAAAAAGACTCACGCTTTCTACATATCCTTCTTTTTGATATGAAAGTACTTCCAAAATATATATGACCATATCACCAGCATATTTATAGTCCTCCAATGCTTCTCCATTGCCTCTATAAAAAAGTGCCAAAGCCTCATTAGGCATGCAAAGCTGTTCAGGACAGCTCATTTCTTGCATATTTCTTATTCCTGTTTACCCCAACATTAGCCCATGCTCTTGTCATAACAAACCTCATATGGTTCCTTAATTGCACCTACATGATTCATAACTTTACATATTGTACATCTCACTCTCTCTGCTCAGAAAGTTTTCCCTTTTTGCTTACTAACTTCCCACTGAGATGCTTCACGGTTCAGCATGACACATGTTCTTTGTTGCAGCAAGTTGTTATGGGTACTTTTCTGTTAGTCATTGTGCCTTGTGTTTTGTCAGTATAGAGCAATGCTTCATAGCCCAGCACACGTAGAAAGCAAGAACACTATTCTAAGTTATGCTGGAAAAAAATGGAATTCTCTTTGGTTACATTAAGAGCAAAAGTTGTCTTGTGTCATTCAAAGAGTAAGAATGGTAACAACACAGCATAGCTTAAATACAAACTCTGTACAAGAGGTTGGAAAAATAGATTTAGGGGACACGGTGACAAAGTGGAAAAAGGATTACTTTTGCAAACAGTTAACTAATATAAATTCCCTCCAAGGAAATGAAAGCCTTAATTAGAACTGCTTTTCTGAGGAAGAAAAGACATTATTCACTGTCACAAAGTATGGGCCATTTAAGAGTAACAGCTGTATTCTGTGTCTCTCACAAGCCCCTCACAACCTCAAACCTTGATTTGTGAGCACAGTTCATGCAGGAAACATACTTGTGACCCAAATCACTCATATTTCTAAGCAAATTTCCCTGTAAGAAATAGTGGAAATTCAGACAGTTTATTTCTCGAATCAAAAATATTCATATAAATATGATTAGATATTTATATCTAATATAAATATCAACACTGTGATGTAATACAAAATAATAAGTAAAATACAAAATATAGAGAAAAGGAATCAAATTGACTTTTACTTATCTTTGAAAACCTTTGTGGCTGGTGGTAGGGAGATAAGAAAAAGGACGCTAAGAGGACACTTCCCATCACTAATACAACAAGTGCTATTTTTCTTTTCACACAGTTTTAACAAGGACATATGCTTTTGCTTCCCTTTATAGACTTCACAAAATGTGACATTGCATTGTCATTAAACAGATTCATTGCTTGCACTGCTACAGCTTTATTAGAGTGGTGCTTTTCAACAAAATTTCGCAGCTTCCTGTATTTTACAAATTTCCCTAATCTCATTTGAAGTAAAGCAATTCTCTAGGCTTTTTCCTCTTCCTGATCACAGAGATCCTCTCTTGTTGTTGGGTGAAAATCACCCACAATCAGAGAGAGAGAGAGAGAGAGAGAGAGAGAGAGAGAGAGAGAGAGAGAGAGGAAAAACCATTGGCTCAGTCATGTGATGTTCAGTGTGACATACTACTTCGATTCTTATAGCATTAAAATTTATTGGAAGTGTTTGGTTGCCTTGTGGACCACTTGCAGAGCAAGTTACTCACAATTAAAGGTTTTATTGTAGTGATTTTTTCAATCCAGTTTTCCTCCAGAATGGAGACCATTTCATTTTGTATTCCTAGCAAAGTCCTTCTGCTGCAGTAATATTACTCTATTTATTTTGATGGGAACAGTTCATCTATTAGTAGTGCCCTGTCCTTAAATGTTTTGAGTTAATTAGGTGAAAGTCAAATTGAGTGGAAAGAAATGTCACTTCCTAAACTTGGTTAGAGGAAGCTCTTATTGTCTATTATCTATATTTGTAAGGAAGGAGTGAGGTACGCAGACAGAGTATTGCAGAAAAAAATGGAACTATGAATGTAAGGCAACATCTATGATTGTAGAAGCAATGGAAATGTGAACTGAAAGAGACACCAGGAATAGAATGTAAATAAAAAGGCAGGAAGTGAAAGGGACTTATGCTTCCCTTTACACTCTATTTCTGTGAGCTATCTTTAAAGAAAGAATTAGATATTGGGTGTAAAAAGAGGAATACTTTCTAAAATACATACATTGAAGATCTAAGCCCCTGTATCTCTGAATGTCACTCCAACTGGGAATAGGATATTTACTTGGTAATTATAGTAAGTGAAGTCATTAGTGGGGTCTTAATCTAGTATGAGTGTTGTCCTTGCATTAAAGGTAGTTGGGATGCAAATAGGTCAACACAGAGGGAAGATGGAGAATGCACATGGGAAAGGGATGATGTGAGTCAAGGAGTACCAAGGATTGCTAACATCAGAATCACCAGAAAGAAAGAAGAGCAAAGTATCCTACCTGGATACTTTGGACTCTTACCTTCCAGAACTTTAAGTTTGTGTTGTTGTGAGTCACTGACCTTTTTGGCACCTTGTTGCCATAGTTTCAGCACACTGAAACACAGAGAGCTTCTTGTAGGCTATCTAAGGAAGATGGCAGCCTTGGAAATCAGAAGGGCTGGACGCTACTGCTCTTCCTCCTTCCTCTGCTCTGCCCCTAGCAATGAGAGCAGCCCCATGAAGTGACAGTTGCTGGTGTCAGAGATTTAGCTGAACACAGAATTCAGATTAACATGGGAATCTACAGCCTCACCATGAACTAAGAAAAGTACAGCAGGATGTTTTCACTCTGGCTTCAAGCTTGTACAATGCCTCTTAACATTTTGTAGGTAGCAATTCTTTCTCTTACCACACACATGCACACACAGGCATGCGCACACATACACAATGAATACACACCAAATAATGACTTATTTTGAAATATGTTCTTTAAAAGAAGTTAAGATACTTACACAACTTGAGACTTTGTAAATAGATTGTAAGTCTATGTATTACAACTTTGGTATCTGAATCTTTAAGTCATTATTAGAAACATTAGTGCAAATCTTTGCTTCCTGTTTCATATTTTAGGAATCACATCTTATATTTTAGATCTTACTACTACCAAATTACTTTTATTTATCATTTTTCACCAACTTAGTAACATGCTTTTTCCAAATATGTTATTTTAAATGATATAAAATTCCTGCAGTAATGCACATACTCCATTGTACTATAATTTTTAAAGGTTAATATTTTTCTTATGGTACATGAAGATTGCAGGGGTAGTAATAAGACTGATGTCTTTTCATGTCAATGCTTAAGTATCATAATTCAAAATCTCTAAAAGTATAGATTAGGCATATTCAAATCGTTCACAAAATACTTAGTTTTAGTCTCTATAACAGTTAATTGTGACAGTCAAGTTAATTGGCTTTAAAGAAACTGGTAAATCAACAACACATGCTTTGGGTGGGTCACAGAAGTGTGATGCTGCTGACTGCATCTAGTTCTTGGCCCTTGCCTCCCTAGTGCTCTTTGTACCTCTCCTTGCTTCCCAGCAATGGTGAGCTGAGCAGCTCTGCTCCATTATGCCCTTCCACCATGACGCTTCCCACTTGGAGACAGACAGCAGTGGATGGAAATCTCTGAAAGTGGGAGACAGATTAGACTGCTCCTTCTTTAAGGTGAAAGTACCAAATATTTTGTTCCAGCAGTTTGTGCATGTATATATGTGGGGGGGGGGCATGAGAGACACAGCCTAACACAGTCTTCAGAAGATAGGTGGTTAAATACAATTTTGATTAAAGAAAATATACAATCAATTTTAATCAAATACAAAGTAATTAGCATTTTTTTCAAATACAGGCCCTATCACACCCACAATTCATTCTGATACCTTGTCAAATATCATTAAAATGGGCTTCTAACTGCGTCATGCCTTTTAAAGACTTTTTTCACATGCTGTGCATTTGGAGAATTAATTTTGTGGAAGCTAATTTACAATGGTATCCTTGGGTAGGACTATGAATTAGCAGCGGTAGAAGGCATGGGCTATAAACAGGTGGAATAATAGAGCATAATGACTATGCTTCAGATGCTATTGAGTAAACATTCTTCCCAATTTAAATCATTATGATTGAAAAAGTAAATATTACAGTCCATACTGTACTTTGTTCACTTTATAAAATTTAAATATTAACCTCCATCAAGAAGAATTGTATCTCTAAGGTCTAATTGATTCTTACTGATAGAAAATACTAAAAATTAAATCAGGAAGCCCCCACATTCATTTGCCTTAAACTCTAGGTATGTTAGTAAGCCTTTCACATGTGAACACAAAACATCTATTGTACATGTTCTTTTTCTTTTTGGGTCAGTGAAAGAGTGGTGAGGAGAAAATAATTTCTGTTATGCTCATAGTTAATCCACATTTAGCTACTTTACATAGGTTACAATTTTACAAGAAGAACATGGTGTACATTTTAACACTTACATTATGCAACAATGATCTACGTTCACATAGGTTAAGAAATTGACAAGGAAATATGCTTTCACTTCTGTGCGTCCAAAACCTAAACGGCCCAGTTTAAGCAGGAAAGGAACAAGTTGATGCATTATATGACAAAAGAATAAGGGCAGAACAGCATTCAGTTCTAGGAACCTAAAATCGTTCAGTGGTCTCTTTATTTTTATTTCTATTTTTACTCAACCAATGAGGTTGGCATATAAACATTTTCCCTGAACTGACAATAAAAGAAAGTGAGAATATTTTCTATAAGTTTCAAACAGAAACATTATAGAGAGAAATCTAATTGGCTTGGCTTGTATCCCTGCACCGAACCCAATGCTCAGATGCAAAGGGTTCCATGACTGACCCAGTGTGAGTCACAAGCTCACTCCCGTGGTTTGTGATTTGTACTTCTTATTAGAAGACAGAACTAGATGAAGATGTGTTGATGTGCTTGGTTCCTAAAGACATGACCTTTACAGTACCTCCCCAGGGATGCAATTGTCCCTGGCTTCTGATTTGCCCATTGAAGGCTATCTTTCCTAATACAGCATGTTATTGTAAGCATATAATAATCACAAGGATTTAGGCTACAATAGAAAAAACCATTTAAAGGAGCATCAAAACATTTTCTTACAACTATTCAGCTTTAGCTAGAAGGGAGGTAATGGTTAATTTTTCAGACCAGTTTTACATGCTATATGTGGTAACTGAACAACTACATTGTGGATAATAATATGAAAAATAACAACCATAGTTGAATTCCTATCTTTGCTTTTTGAAATTCTTTATTTCTTCCAATGGTTTTTAGAATAATTTTTATTCTCTTTAAAATTTAAGCTTTAATAAGTAAAGCAAGAAATAGGAGATATAATGAGCAGGAAGCTACAAAAAAAAACCCAGTATAATAACAAATGTGTGAGCCTGTCTACCTCTCTGATCTCCACCTTTATATTCAGAGAGCATTAGTCAGAAACTGGATTTACCTAATTGCATGTTGGCTCAAGAGCTTTAATTGGAAAGTGGTATTTGTCAAACCATATTCTGTAACTACAACTATTGAGCATAGGGATTCATTCTAATGTGTCTCACTTGTTTTTAATGCATTGGGTTAACAAATGACAATCTTTGGTAAGATTTGCATTTTATTTCAGTCTAAGCAATATCCTTTCTCCTGAGATTTATAAAGCTTCTTAGTTGTGAAAAATCTCTCACTTTTTACTTCAACTTCTTTTTCATTAGTCCTAATTTCCATTATCTTAGCTCCTGAGTACCTTCCAGAGAATAATACAAAGGCATCAGCTTCTGTCTGTGCACTTGGGCAGCCTGTAGGTAGATAAAGCAGAAGAACAGAGAAGAGCAAAAATAAGATTGAAGCTCACAGCCTGTGCACAAACACAGCATCAGGGTGGCACTTCTGCCTCACTGGGTTCCTCTTCCTCTTTGGAGGCTAAACCTTTATTTTTTCTATAGATTTTTAAAAATATAATCCTATTTTATTTTGAAGAGTAAAAACAAAAGCAAAGTCAAATAGCAGAAAAAGACAGCAACAGTGTAACATACAACAATACATATGGTATAGATTTTCAAAACAAGAATAGCTAATGACAAATAGTTGTTATATTATCTATCTTTGTCATCGTTTTGCTCAAACTAACAGATATCATCATGCAAGACTGGACAAATATTTGAATATTGCTGATTGCTTTCAAGAAACCCTAATTTTTTCTTGTCTTTCTGCCTTTTTAAAAACTTCATTTTAAAGAGAGTATAATAATAATTGATAAGCTATTAATATGGTACACACTTAAAAGACCAAAATGAGAGGTATTTAAGGATGTTTTTTGTATTACAAATTGCTGTCCTCTATGCAGTTGCTTAAATCACAGATGTCAGCACAGAGTTAGTCAAGATGAAAATTCCAAACATTAACTGTTATTAAAAAAAACTGATGGACATTATTAGTACAGTCCTCAGAGGCATCCTGCATATATACTTGCATGTTTTACCCCCTTCCTTTTCCCTATCTTTTCTCCTTTCTCTCATATTTGTTGTTTAATCCTTAAGTTCAGTTTCCTTCTCTTTTACTATATTATATCTTTCAGGTTTTATTTCTCTTTCAGTCTCTTACACTAGGGAAACAATATGATATTTATACATGTGGGTCTGATTTATTTCACTTATGAGTATAGCCTCAAGTTGCATCCACTTACCTATGAAGACTTTGAGTTTGTCTTTCTTTATAGCTGAATAATACTCCATTGCATAAAAATGCCATATATTTTTGTCCATTCTTCAGGTGGTGGGCATTTTGATTGTTTTCAAGATTTGTCTATGACAAATTGTACTGCTATAAACATGGGTGCACATACATTATTTACTATGGAATGATGTTTTCAGTTCTTTTGGGAAAAGGCAAATAGCTGGATTGAATGGAATTTCCAGTGGAGACCAAAACTTTATTGATTAACATATTTAAATTTAACAGTATGAATCGATGGCTGTCTCAAGTTTCTCTGATGTTCAGGTGCTGATATATGTAACCTCTGATTTAGATGTTTAAACATAACATGCACCATAGCAAATCCGCACATAGCACATCTCTATCACTAAGGTTCATAGAAAGTGTTTTGATACTAAGCTTTCTGAAAAAATTCAGGGTATTAGCAATCAACAGTATTTTACCCTTGTAAGAGCAGCCAACATTTGATCATTGCCAGGATGCACTATTCATCTCTTGGAAAATGTTCCTGACTTAGTGGTTTTCTATGTTAGTAGGTTAGGTGCTAGTTAAAGACATGTAGGAAAATATGCTTATAGTTTACTGCGGAGAAAATAAACGGTTCTTAATTTTAGTTCCTGATAAAAAGTTCCATAGCAGTCTAAGTTAAATGGATAAACAGCATCAGATTTTAGAATCAGAATTTTACAATGACTTATGCACAAGCACATGTACATTAATTTTATATTGAAGCAGATTGCATTTTAGAAGAAACAAAGCAGAAAGAAGTCCATAATGTTGGAAGTAACAGCAATGTCTCAATAGTACTGGAAATAATGTAAAAATGCTTACCTATAGAACTTAGCATTAAAGAGCTTCATAACTTATAGCAAACATTTTTTGCTATTTCATTGCTGCACCTCCTGAACAATGGCTAAAATGTTTTTATTCTGGACCTTCCTCTGTAGCTATAAGGTACTACTTTTTTGAAAATTTCATTTGAGCTTTTTACCAAAAGACCTTTTTATATAAAGAATCTAAATTACAAAATGTATGTGTTCAGAGTGCTCTAGTTTAAATCTACTTCACTGATTTGTGGAAGTAGACAACAAAACATGATTTATAGACTGTTTATGATAAAAAAGAATGCAAATTTCTCTTCCTGGTGGGAAAACAAGAGGCAAAATTCCTAGCTATTTCTTATGTATAGGAAACATCCTCCTCATGCATGGAGGAATCAATAATGAATGACATTCAGGAAGACCTTCACTTTGTAGCTAAGCAAGTCACGTAAGTATAGCATGAGAAGTGCTGTACCTGGCACATTGCCAATTCTTACCCTCCACAGAATGCAGAAAGAGGCCACTGTTGGTTAATAAAGATGGGTGGCTTTAGCTGAACTGGTACATGGCCCATAAGAGATATCAACTTCAGTCATGTGGCTTTGAAATCCACACTTTTCCCATTACATTCTGTAGGATGAAATTATAGGTCCAGATCCATTTCAATGTAAACAAAGCTACCTTGAGTGATTATATAAGTAGACATAAATCTTCTGTGGTTTGATTGTTATATAAAGAGATTTCTGTCAGTTGCAAAAAATAGTCATTAGATATACATTGTCTGCTGCCAGCAAAGTAACTAACAAGAAAGTGTACTCCCACCCATTGGCACAGGCTATAGAATGGCCAGTGCCTCTTGCATCTGTCCTTGCTAGATGGAAGATAAGGGAATGTCATAGTACAAGGCTGACACTAAACACATTTCTCTATATGCAGAGTAAAACACATAAATGTTGACCCTGATTAGGGTAATAGCAAGAGAGACTTAATTTTTGATATTTTAAATATACAAATTTATGTTATGTATTCTCTTTCAATGTATGTTTTCTTGGGAATCTATAAGTAGTATGTATGTAAGCTTCAGAAATAAGACTTCATAAGAAATTACAATACATTTATACAAACAGTTTGTCTGCGATAGCAAATGTTATTTTATTATTCCAGGGTTTGCCACGTCCCCAGATGCCTTGTCATCCTAACATTTCATTATCCTGTCACAAAATACCATGTTTCTATTAGAGGAAAAATGCCCATCTGGGTCATATCAAATTTAATTACTCTAACATTCATATCATTATGGAGTTGTCTCAAGTTCCAAATGCATCCATTCCCTTAAAAATTAATAGTTTTACAATAAGGAAAGACACTGTAATCCTCTCAGTAGGAGGACATTTGAAAAGTAAAGAGAAGGTAAAATGCATCAACATAGAGAAGAACAAGGAAAACCTTGAAATTCTTTTTTTACTGCTCCGCCCCCCACCCACTTCCCAACCACAGCTTGGTACAACATCAAAGGAGAGAAGAGGTGGAATTTACTTTAATGCTTAAACATTTGTGGGTGTTGGGAATATGCCGGATATTCTAGATACTTGCAGCATATCACAGTAAAACAAAAATGCCTGCTCTTATATGCAAGGGATGCATGGCTGGTAGTTATGATTATTGAAGAAAGACAGTAAACAACTGAAAATTAAATCTAATAAAGCTAATAAACTGGATCATATGTGGTAAGTGGTAACTGCTATAAAAAATGTCTAACTGGATTATGGATTGCTGTAACCACAGGGGAGGTGGGAGATGGGATATTGTAGTAAAAAGGAAAGATGGGAGATTTCTTTGAGAATTTAAATTGTTATCAGGACAACTAAGCTAGCATGTGGCTACCTTGCACAAGTATTCCAGGCAGAATGCTTAAACTAAAAGTCTACCAAATGTCTTCAAAAAAGTGATAAAGAGGACAAAGTTACTGGGATGAAGTGAGTGAGAGGAAACATTCTAGGGAAACACATCATTTAGGGTGTGGAAATATCAGTCATTTATTTTATAAAAACCAGATTGAAGGGTTGTGAAAAGAGGAAGAACACACCAGGGTACATTTTAAGTATCATCTTTATTCTCTTTGAGAATAGAGGAGAAAAGCCAAGCAGGTAAGCAATCTGGCAAACAGATTCTTGCCATATTTGGATAGTAATCTGGAGCAGCATGACAGTAGTGGCATAAAATGAAATGGTCATATTCAGGAAATATTGTGATGAGGAAATCAGTATTATTTTCTAGTATTGATACTAAGATTGCTGACTTGAACAGCTGGAAAAAAGAGTTATCATTAACTGAAGTAGAAAATCAATTAGGGCTTGCTATGGTTGTAATGTGCCCGTCAAATTTCATGTTAGAAACATCATATATAATGCAAGAGTTTTGGAAGTTGGGACCTAAAAAGAGTTAGTCATGGCTGTTTTATTCATGAATGGACTATGATTATTACTGTGGCAGCTAGTTATTTGGATTGTGGATTTATTACAAAAGCAAGGGTGAGAGTAGCCCCTTCTTGCTGTCTTGGTTTGGCCCTGACACTAGATTTTTCTATCATCCATCAGGGGAGCAATCAACAGGAAGGGCCTTTCTAGGTACCATATTGCTGGCCTTTCACAACTCTAGAATATGAGGCAAATCAATATCTTTTCCTTCTAAAGTACTCAGTCTCAGGTATTCCATTGTAACTGTAGACAATAGATTAAGCTGACTCAGGATCAGAGAGAAAAGGCACATATTTCATTTTTCTGGCATATTGAAATTCAGATTTTTTTGCATGCAAGTGAAGATGTCAAATAGTTGAATACAAATACTTTGGACCAGGACAATTTGGTGAGAGCATGTCAGTGGTATTAAAAGCTATGTTCGACATGAGATCACATAGATAGGAAGGCAAACGGAGAAGAGAACGAAGGCTGCATTTGGAAGTATCCAATATTCAGGGATACTGGCAGACAGAAAAAGAAAGTGAGATTTAAAAAGACTAAGCTGGGAAGAAACCTAAGGAAAAAGATAGAAATCTGCAGAAATGTCTCTATTGGGTCAAGGAAGCCAGTATTTTAAAGAGCTCACTATATGAGAAAAATAGATTGACTATTCACTTTGTTCCATATAGGTAAATTAAAAAGTTGAAGTGCTCTGTTATAGCTTCTATGTAGCACCCCCACCAAAAAAATAAGTAGAGAAACAAAACTCCAGGCACTCATTGGTAGGACTTTGGTGAGGAACGGTATCATGGTCATGCGCTATTGGATTAGTCTGCTGATTGGTTTAACATAGTACAGCGTGTAGCTAACAGATTTACTGAGAAAGGAAGACCCAACTGAGGTGCTAGTGGCACCAACCAATAGACTTGCAGCTTGGATTGGAATAAAAGGGAAAAAAATAAAAAGTTCGAGCTGCCTCGAGGATATGAACCATTTCCCCTCCATATGCTCCCCTGGCATGTCAGACTGCCTTAGAGCCAGTTGACTGTGAACTGAAGCCTCCACAAACTGCCAGCCAAAATAAAGCTTTCCTCCATTAACTTGTGGGTGTCGGGTATTTTGTCCCAGCATTGAGAAGATAATTAGGACAGCTTCTGTATATTCAATTTAATAATTTAAAGAAACAAAATAACATGTTCATACAGAGAAATAAAGTTGCAAATCCAGGCTCTGAAAGCACAGGTCTCATTAATCCTAATGATGGCTATTCGCAGTTCTGGCCTGGGTTTTTTTTCAATAGTGCTGATTTCATATCTCTACCTTATGTAAGGTGTCAGGTGGTAGATGAAGGGCCTTTGTTGTATCAAGTTCATTTGTTTCATGTTGTAAAAAAATTTGCTTTGACGTTTGTATATTTGTCTATTTTACACATCTTCACAGACTGATGGAGAGATTTCTGCAAAAGAAATTAACTTTTATCTACTCTTTCTGATAATAGAGGCAGAGACTGTTAACTAATATTCTCTATCATATGTCAAACAGCAAAGATAATTTCTACTAGAAAAGAATAAGTCAACAAAGAAGTCACCTCTTCATTTCCTTGCTTACAAGAAGGAAAATACAGACTCTGAACATACATTAGGTTTATTTTTGTGAAGTATTGAAGAAAAAAGAATAGAAGAAGTTACGGACCTGCCAAAACTTTAGGTGTGTGAGGATGCTTTATTAGGCTAAAGTAAGTACTTGGTTAGAACTAAAAATGTGGGGTTGAGTTCAGAGACAAGAATAACACAAGAAAGAGTGGCAGAGTGGGGTAGATGGAACCGCATCTGGTTTTTGAAAACATCAGTGGAGATTCTGAGTGTAAAACACAGAACCTAGACAATAATCTTTACACTTGCTGATAACGAGAGGGAAATTTGGGAAAATCAATGTGGTACTCATGATGTTTGTAAATTAATGAAACTTTATGCCACACAAACCTAATATGGAGGACATTTTTGCATACATTTTATTTACATAAAATTATGCCAATGTAAAATATCAAGTCCTTTTTTTTTAACCTTCATTCCTTCCTTAATGCTCCCTTTTTTTTCCCCTGCTTGTTTTCTTTCTTCTGTCTTCTAACTTAGCAAATTAAGTGATTTTTCTTTCTTGAATTCTACAATGGCTGGGTCTGCAGGGTTTAAACAAAAATGACAGTGCCATGGAAAGGGCTATATCCACCACTAACCCCGGGAGACTTTATTTTGAGATCAAGACATTGGGCTTGAACTATAATATACTTAAAAAATGATTTTCACCATACAATAGGATGTACTCTAACTTTACTTTTCCTGTCATTTTCTTTAAAGAAAAATAGGGGCTGGGGAGATAGCTCAGTAGAACAAGTGCTTGCCTGGCAAGGGCATGGGCCTGAGTTCAATCCCTGGTTCCATTAAAAAAGAAAAAAAATCAGTCTCAAATCATAAATTTAAAAAATAATAAATATTGTACAATTGTACATGTATTAATACTTCTATTTTTATGTTTTTGGTTAACTATAATGAGATCTGAAGATTTTCTTGATTTTAAGATAAATTTATAGGCACTTAATTATTTAAATAATCTATAACATGGAACATGAATGTGAAATACTGAAGTTAATTATTATTTATTTATTTTTGGTGGAACCGGGGATTGAGCTCAGGCCCTTGTGCTTGCCAAGGAAGCGCTTTATTCCACTGAGCCATCTCCCTGGCCCCCAGAAGTTATTTATCTATTTGAAATGATAATTTTTTTCAAAAAGAACATATACAATGAAAAACTATATTGGAATATTTTAATTCTACAAAACTGTATAAATATTTAAATTTACAGCAAAAGAACAATTATACCACTTAGTGCTTATGTTACTTAAAGCATTTACTTCTTTATGCAAAGCTATTTTTCTAAATGTTAAAAAATTGTGTGTCAGATATTTAAAACATTTTTGAAATTATTTATCTTTAGCCATGACTACATAAAAAAGTGTTTCCCTTAAAAAAGTTTTGTCCATCAGCTTCTTTTCCTTTGTGCTAATTTTCAACTGAAAGTACAATTAGAATCAAGCAGCAGATCATATTCATTTTTACCAATTGAATGCAAATGAAAATTAAAGTTTGAAAAATAGAAATAGTCCTAATCATCTAATTTCCCATTTCCTAAGTCATTTAAAAATGACCTTAAAGTAAAAGGAAAATGATAACTATAAAAGGAAAATGATAACTATACACTGATGATATAGTACCACAGAAATAGCCTTTGTTTTAAAAGATAATTAACTAAATACTGCCCTGCAATACCACTATGTCAGAAAGATTTGTTATTTTTATTTTTATTTTTTGTATTTTAGTGAAAGGTCTACAGGGTGTTTTGGGTCTCACTACTAGATCGGTCTAGTAGTAAACTGCCTATTTACAGCCTCCCAAGAGCTGGGATTACAGGCGCGCGCCACCATGCCCAGTCTCAATTGCTGTCTCAGCGTGGCCCCAGCGCGGGGCTGGCATGGCAGGCCTGGGGATTGAAACCCTCACCCCTGTGCCTGTTTGCAGGTGCTTTAGTATGCTGAGCTATTTGGCTGGCCCCTCAGAAAGATTTTAAAAGCACATACAATGTAAATTTTCTTTAGAATTTATTGAACAATATAAAATAAAAGCTGGGCACAAATTTACACAAAGTATTTAAAACACATTGCTGGTGTTCATTCAACACCTTAAATTCATACAACAGCTTACAGTTATTAGCAGTTTGAACAAGGTGGAGTCAAATCAGACACATCCTGTACTATACAGAAAAATGGCCAATCTTTTCCACATTTTGACATATTCAAGAGAAAGCTGGGCAGTGACCAAATTCTGAAACACAAGCTGCCTTAAGACAGTTGAATATGTACTGCCCAACAGCTGAAAAGTTATACAAGACTTGAAATTATCAATTGAGCACAGTGACGTTTTGGGGGTGGTGACTCATCCATTAGGGTCTTGTATTTCTCAAATTTGTGAAATCACCATACTTTTTAGCTTGATGACACACAAATTTTGCTCCTCTGACCCTGGAGTTAGCATCATGTGAGGGTTTTGATTATATATGATCATTATTTTGCAAATAGTAAAAAAAAAAAAAAAAAAAACATGGGTATGGGAAGATATTCTGAGGTTTAATAAAGCAACTCATACTATGGTCCTAATTTCCCATCAAATTAAAAATAAATGATCCTGTTATTTGATTGTTGGAATTTATTTTCCTCTCCCTTCCCCCCCCCTTATATTTATTAGGATGATTCTAAGCACCAATGCAGCATCAAGTTATGAGTTAGTTTCATTATAGAGTTATGCTGGGAAGGTTAGAAATATTTGTTCCTTCCCCTGCAGCCTTTAAAACTGCACAACATAGAAAACAGCCAACGTTCACAGTAATATATGGTCTAAATCTCTGTGCAACTTGTAGGCCAACCTTCTTTTTAACTTCAATATAATTATAAAGTAAATGGAAGAGACTCTTCTACAAGTTGCTCCAAAGAGACTTTATTTCCCTGCCACTCTGTTTGCCGAGTGATGCTAGGCTATTTCATTGTGCAATAATCATGCTGTTTTCAGGTAATCTCTTTGCTTTTTCTGCAGATATTATTGTTTATAGAGCTAATTTTATTTAAGCATGAAAGATAGCAAAAATTTAAATATTTCTAAATAATCAATGTTCTAAAAACAAAAGTTTTGAAGATTTTTTTTTCCTCTTTACTTTGCCCTACCTGTAACGTTTTTGAGCAATGACATTGGTTTATATTAATAATGAAGAGTGCTGGAAAAACTTCTTGTAGCTGTTATGAGCCCTGGGCAAGCTACATTATGTATCTGGGTCTCAGACTGATTACATACAAACAAAAAACTAACCATGGATCATTTATGAAGCTTTTTATAGTTTTTAAAATTATCCTTTGTTCATAGACCTTCTTAGGAAATAAATTTAGTAGGTATGAAACCATGAAAATACAGTTTTTAAAAAGAATGTACATATATATTCCCCATTAATAAAATCTTATAAGTTTAGGTGACCCATTAAATATAACCAGAAAATTAAATTTAAAATTAGTTTTAGCTTAATTAAGCAACTTATATAAGGTAGCAGCATTTTCATAAAATGTCATATTTCATTTTAATAAGGCAAGTTATTTTACAATATAAAATAATATATAGTTCATATTTTAATATGAAGGATGTTAGGAAGAAAATTATCATTTGGAGACAAGTTATGCAAATTCTACATAAATATATTACTGGACTCTAAAATTGAAAATACAAAAAAAATACAATACCGTAGCACTTAGCAACTTTAACACACACTTTTCAATTAACTAATTCAAGAAATCTTTAAAGAATACTTTCGATATGCCCAAAACTATACTAGATGTTGAGCATACCCAGTAAATCAAACTGACAGAGACCCTGGCTTTAGAAAAGATTTATAGGGCAGCAGGTACAGTTCAATGGTAGAGCAGTTAGTCAGCATGCCTGAAGCACTGGGTTTCATCCTCCAGGGATGTTAAACAAAAGAAAAATGCAATAACCATAAAAATAAAAATAATAGATCTAGAGTATATGATCGGTTCATGGGCCTCATGGAGGTGGAAGTACATGCTGTGATGAAGAAGCAAAAGTATAGTTTGTCAGAAGCTCAGGAGACCAGGACAACAAGGAACAATGATTTGCCTGACTGTGGAGACAGTTTGCATAAAACCAAAGACAGTGAGTGAGAGAGGTCTGTGGGGCAGAGGGAGCCACAGGTTCAGACAGAAACCTGCTTGGGAGTCAAGTTAAAGTGTGGACTGGTAAGAGATAGGAAGTGCAGTGAGCTCTCTGTGTGTGTGTGTGTGTGTGTGTGTGTGTGTGTGTGTGTGTGTGTGTATGTGTGTGTGTATAGAATGGAGAGGGGAAAGTGCACGGTGAGGGGTGACATCACAAAGGACTTCCAATAACATTGAAGGCAAATCAAAAGCCACTGGAAGGTTCTGTGCATGTGAAATGTCACCATGAAAGTCATAATTGCTGTAATCCTATGGCTGTTATCATGAGAAAAAGAGATAAGGCTGAGGAAAAGCTGGTCACCAAAGCATAAACATTTTCCAAGTAAAGAGGTAAAGACACTGTGGATGTGGCAGCAGACAGCTAGCTTGTGGCTATATTTGAAAGAAGTTATGAGAGAGAGAGAGAGAGAGAGAGAGAGAGAGAGAGAGAGAGAGAGAGAGTTGGAGACAGAGAATGGCCACAAGTGACTTCAGATTTTTCACCTCCCTTGAGTATCTGGAAGGCTGAAGTTGCTTTAGCTCAGATGAGAAGGACCACAGAAGAGGATGCTGTGAAACAATTTAAAATATTTCTCAGGCCAGCTCCATAGATAAGTGGTGCGTAAGATGAACGCACTATGAATTTCACCATGCTTTTCATTCTCAGTACTGAAAAATTTTTGAAAAAAAATGCAATGGTTATCATTGATTCCAGGGCTTGGGTGTTTTATAATATTTTCTATCATTTTTAAAATCTGTTAGACCTATGATGGCGTGTATCTAAGCAGTTGAAGCATCTCTGAAAATTTTTCCCGGCATAAAACTCCTGCAGTGTTACATTTTTCACAATGCCCACAAATACACTCAATTATCTAAAATGCTGTAAAATACATCCAATCAGTTTCCATGAAGTAGCTATATTTTAGAAAATTCATCATTCACCATTTTCTAGATAATATATGCATTTCAATTGACAAAAATAAGTGGAACCTAATATTTAAAAGAATCCTACATAGCTTAAGCTTTTTATACAGCATATGAATATTTTACTGTTTTTTTAGATAAAATGAGAAGAAAGTGGAGGAGAAAAAGAGTATAGAAAAAGGAAAATAGCATTGTTATGAAGCCTGCACTAACCTGAGAGGGCATGATCAATTAAAGGCGAGGCTTCACTACCTCATGGGAATCTCACCTTCCATTCTAAGGTTGCTATAGGCTACAGAGTCTATCTTCAGAAAAGTACAAGCTCCTACCTTTAAAACTTTACATAACAGTTTCGGAGTTTTAAGAATTCTGCGACCTTGGAGTTGGGGCATGTCTACATTTCCAGGAGTAAATCTGAAATTTTTCAGGTTGGAAAATTCTTTTTTAGAGTTGTATCAATATAAATTTAAAGAAATGAAATGGTAGCTAACTGAGAAAAATCTAGATTAGACTTTGGAAAATGTCCTCTTAACTGTAAAGGGCCGTGTGTGTGTGTGTGTGTGTGTGTGTGTGTGTGTGTGTGTGTGTGTATGCTGGGTGAGAGAGAGTGGGAGAGAAAGACTGAGACACAGACAGGGACAGAGTTGATTAATGCATTCTATATAGATGAGCTTTACAAGTAAAAGTGGGGGCAACGAACATATTTTTTTTTTTTGCTTCAGAAGACATATTTTTCCATGTTGTTACACATTTCCAGTTTCTCTGGCTATTGTGTATACATCTATAATGAAAACTCATAAGTAGATCCATTTTTATGGGCATTTATGGTGTCAAATACAAAAAATAAGTAAAATCTCATTTATAGATTTTCATACTAACTGCTCATGTAATTTGAACACTAAGCATTTCAGATGGAAAGAACATGTAAAAATAGCCTAGTCATACCTGCATTCTTTGGGCCATAACTTATGGCAAATAATATTTAGCGGTTTAGTTAGAATACATATTTACTTAGTGATAAAATTATAGAATGACATTATAGCATAGCAATGATAATCTGATTGCAATATATTTAATACAAAATTAACATGGAAACAATGAATTAGCTATAATCTTTAAGTGCAAAAGGATTGAACATTAGGCTAAACGTTTACCCTTACCTCTGTTCCATACAGTATTGGTAACAATCCATGGTGTTTAGAACAAGTAGACGAAAGATGGCATGGTTTATGGAAAGAAGAGAAGGCTGAGTCTGTGATTTCAACTCTGGCAGCAGGATTGTGTTTACCTTGTCTCAAGAATGACAGTAATACAGCTACACTATCTCTTATAATACTTATTTTGATTTTGCTTCAACCTGTTACCTTCCACACATATATAATTTTTTCCTATTTAAATAGAATTTTGACTTTTCTTTCCTTGTTTAAACATGATGCTTTTTGTAAGGACTCTAGGAATTCACTATCCATTTTTTTTCCTGGTAAAAAATTTGGAAACTAACATTTTGTACAATGAGTTCAATGCTCATAATTTAATATGTAGTCCTGTTGTTGACATTGAAATTCAACATGTTTCCATCAAGTTCCAGTAGAGTGACTTCTAAAGTGAATGATATCTCATAATGAAGGTATTTCATAAGGCATTTACATTATTTCTTTTCAATCACTGTGACAATCAAAAAAGAAAAAAACCTCCACACAACTAACCCTGTGACAGGGCAATAAAAACTGTCCAAAGCAAATAATTTGTTTCCCAAGTTATTCCAATGTTTAGTAACAATTTGTTATTATTCATGTTTTTTAATGTGCTTCTTGAATCAGATACAAATTTTAGTAGGGAAATAATCAAACATTTCTATAAATGAATTACAAACAACTGGGTTTTAGAATACTAAAAGGAATTTTAAAACTTTCAATTCAGCAAAGTTAATATTTTCTCCTTATGGAAATAATGGAAAAATAAAAGCGCAGACACTCATGGGTTGGGGCCAAGGGTCCTCATGCACCCAGGGTCATGTTCCTCAGCAGCCACTGTTGGGATCTGCTCCCACTGCAGTCCTGCATGGTGGGCACCATTTTGTCTTCTTCAGAGGGTTCATCAAGACACTGGTTACTGTTCACATGCCTCAAGGTGAGTCTCTGTAAGAGATAACCAATAATCAGTGCAACCTACATCATCTTTAAGTTTACTAGCAAATCAGAACAAATCTTCCTTTTAAGAATATCATTTGTGAAAAAAAGATATTCTTTATGATTTTTAGTGTATCATAACTATGTTATGTATTAAAAAAACCGTACATAGGCATATGAATTTATACTGTCTTGGTGTCGTCATTGTCTAAAACACCTTTATTTGCAGATGGCTAAAGAAATTGGCCAACATTTATCATGAGATGCTAAGAACTAAGGCTCTTTTGCAAAAGCTCATTTGTAGCTTTGAGTTCAGTTCAGGGCTACAAATATTAATAAGCTTTTTCAAAAGCTTAGTTTTCTTGGCCATGTGTTATTCGGTAACCATTTGGTAAACATGCAAATTGATGTCACAACTAGACCCAAATGAACAAAACTGCTAGAAATGCTTCCATTTCAAAATACTAAACAAACTATAGTATCTCAGAAACTCATTGTAGAGGAGTGATTTTTATAGTAACAAACAATGTCTTTTACTTTATAATATTCTTGCATATTTTGATCTGTACTTACACATCACAATATATATAAGTGGAAACAGAAGTATGATGCTAATGTAGTGCTAAACTCCACATTTTAATTATATTTTCTTCATAATATAAATAATTATATCGTGCCATCTACTTATTAGATATACACTCTTTGGAGTCCCCATTTACATTGTAAATAACATATTTGGCCTCCCAGATGAGCATTATAAACCTGTGTTTTCTTTCTTTTTTAAAAAAAATAATTTTATTGAGAAACGAGGAGCAAGGAGACAGTTTCAAAACTGATTACTAGCACAGTTTCAATAATACATTGCATATTGTTGTCTTAGTGGTTATTCATTGTGCAAGATGCAGACCTGATATCCTGTCCACAAACACAATCAGAATAAATCTCTCTATTCATTGAATTAAGAGAATGCAGCTGTATATCTATCTTAACTGTCTTGAATATACAGATACAAATGATCGCTCATTTGTATCCCCTATTTTGTTTAGTTTCGTCAGAGAAGGGTATTCCATTGTCATTTAAATATTGTAGGTGTGTGAATTCAGCAAAATATTCCAATATAGTCCACAATAGTAGTGGGTTTTCCATAAGACTGGCAATGTCAGAAGTTGTTGACTTGAACCTTTACAGCTCCAGCATATTAATGTGGATTTACTTTTTAAACTTCGTTTTTATACTTGTCTGCTGGATGTTTAAGACCAAGATAAAGCAAGACCTATATAACAAGATATGTAACTTTTGTATCTGCTAAGGTCCGTCAAATCCCCTCACTGTTTTCTATGTATTCATTTTTTATCATCCTGCTCAATTTCCTGGGTAATGCCTACAGCCATGCAATAGGAAAACTCCCCAAGCAGAAGGTGTTTTAATATATGTGAGGTGATTTGCTAGTGTACCTTGAAAAGAGAACCCCAGACAACTTTTGTTGCAAATTCTAAATTTAAATCAATTAAAGGTCATCAATTTTTTTCTTCTTCTTATTTTCTATTTTGGCTTTTGAGAGTACACTGAAAACTGCTAGAAAACAAATGCTTGAGCTACTTGATACACATGATAGAGAAATACCACTTGGAGAATTGCAGTTTGTTTAGATTAAGATTAAAAACCCTTGGACTACACTGTTGTGAGAGAAGAAAGAATGGACAGAAGACTGTGGTGAGTTTGCTAATAAACAACAAACAGGAAATTAAAAGAGCCAAGCTATTAGAAGTGAAGGATATTTCAAGATTGAGGCTGTTGCGGCTGCTTTTTATTACATAGAATCAAGCCACTTATACTAAAAAATGAAGTTATTTTTTAGAAATTATAAAAGATAAACAAGAACATGATTGATCTCTTTCTTATGATAGCAGAAATTCAATACCAGCCAGCTGGGAAAAGCTAAGATGGTATTAAAGGCAAATTATATTTTTTAATAAAACATTCTAGTTAGTATCAATGAAAACTTTTTCATTTCTGTTACCTTACTGAAGCCATTAATATACAAATATAGTCTGTGAAATTCATATTACTTGTTAAGTGAAAATCTGTATTACTTGTAATTTTTTCTGCTTTAATTCTAATTTGAACTCTCCTTTAAAAAGAGTAAAAAACATTTTAAAATATACATTTTTTTTTTCCGAAAGGAACTTACCATCACATGCACTTACAGCCCTTGAGATGTATGATTTTTACATATGTCTTGCATGCTGTTGCCCTTTGTGCCACCCCGGAGAGCACTGGCAGTGCTTTTTCTTTTCTTTTTTTAAGTTAATGTTATTGAGAAACAAATAGCAATGAGACAGATTCAAAACCAATTAGTAGGACAGTTTCAATACTTAATACATTGTGTATTGTTGTCTTCATAGTGGTTATTCATAGTACAAGACACAGACATGATATCCTGTCCAAACACTATTTGCACAAACCTTTTTTCTCATTGAATTAAGAGAAAGTAACTGTATATCCATCTTAACTGTTTTGTATATACAGATACAAAATGGTCATTCATTTGTATCCCCCCTTTTTTTGTTTAGTATTGTCATATAGTTCAGTAGTTCATAATAGTTGTGGGTTATCCGTAGGACTGGCAATGTCAGAAGTTGTTGACTTGAGCCTCTTACAGCTCAGCATATTAATATGGCTTTACTTTTTATACCTCGTTTTTATACTTTTCTGCTGGATGGTTAAGAACAAGATAAAGCAAGACCAAAATAATAAGAAATGTAAGTTTTGTATCTGCCAAGCTCAGTCAAGTCCCCTCAGGATTTAGCCTGAAACCCTGTACCTCAGTTTGTAGAACCTTTGTCAGTGTCAGCCATGCGGATGAGTCACGTCCATTGCTTGACCAATTTGCTCTCTGTGAAAGCCTAAGAGAATGTTTTCTCTCTATGTGACTCTCCTTAGGCACACAGTGGCAGTGCTTTTTATGATCTGCCCACAGCCCACAGTCCGTGGATGCTTTGATCTATTTTCTGTTACCTCAAGTTAGAATTAAAAAAATACTTTGAGATTTTTTCCTTTTCTTTTTCTTCCTTTCTTTTTTGTTATTTGACATACAGTCTCTCTCTGTTGTTCAGACTGCTGTGAACTCACTATGTAGCCCAATCTAGGCTCAGCCTTGAGGCAACCCTTTTGCCTCAGCTTCCTGAGTGTTGGGATTATAGGCATGCATCATCATGTTTGATGAAATTACTTTTCTTTAAGGATCATATTGAATAAGTGTTGCCAGTACTACAAAAAATGATAATGTGTGGCTCTGGACTAAAAGGAACTCTTCTACATTTTATTTTAAATGTATTTGGTACAGGGTCTCCCTATGCTGCCCAGACTCATAGTGATCTTAATGTTTCTGGCCTCCCAGTGCTGGGATTACAGGTGTGCACCACCATGCCCAGACCCTCTTCTACAGTTTTGATGGGAGTGTAACTATTACAACCACAGTGCATATCAGTAAAAAACTAAAAATAGAAAAATCCATTCACCCAGCTATCTTCCCTTCTAGGTATCTTCCCCAAACAGCCAAATACACCATATAACAATGATACATTCATACCCAACTGATATTAGCTAAGTCACGGAGGTGACCTACACACCCATCAGCAGATGAACAAACAAGAAGATGGGGCCACTGCATACAATAAGTACTACTCAGTCATAAGAAGGATGACATTTTTGTCATTTGTAGGAAAATGGATGTACCTTGATACCATAATGTTAAGTGAAATAAATCACACACAGGATTAAGTATCATATAGTGTCTATATGAGAAACTTGAACTATAAAAAGAGAAAAATAATACATAGATATCAGGAAATATGGAGATAGAGTTTTTGCAAAATGGAAGAACAAGAGATGCAGGAGAAAAGGGGTTGAAAAATTTAAAATGTTATGTACATACCAACTCCCCATGAGGAATGTAATCATTATGGCCTGCAAACATGTACCAACAAAAAATACTTTTAAAATATTAGTAAGTAATGTTTTTCTTTAAAAATGTAGAATTATTTTCCCTGCAGGAAAGACTAAAAGAATCATTCCAAAAATTTCCTTCTTGATGTAGTGCAATGGAAAGCCAGACATGCTAAGCTCAGGTATACCTAAGTGAATGCTCTCCCACATTTTTCTTGTTGAGAACACTGGGGCAAGCCATCACAGCGTTCTGAGGAATCAGATTCTTCATTAGAAGAACCTGAGTTATGCGCCAAAACTGCTTACAAATATGTTTTCTCCTTCTGTTTAACAAATTTGACCTTGAGATAATTAAATCTGATCCCTGGACAGCTAAATAAAGATAAAAGTGTGAACATTGTTGCTAGGCAATACAGTTTATGGTAAAAATGACCTCTGATTGATGAATTGCATTTCATCTGATAAATAGCATGTGAATAGCTCATAGAAAGCCAGATTTGCGGGCACTTCTCTGAGTGCAAAAACGATTTTTTACATCTCATTAGGCTCCCAAGAGCTACGCCTACAGAGTTGTTATCAGTGGTACCATCTCCTGTGAGGAGAAGGCTATTAAGCCGGAATGATTTCTGCATCTGCCTGACGTGGATGTCATAACTTTGTGCCGGGCTGCCATCTGTAGAGAAGCCAGTTCCAGAAGGCTTGAAGCACGGCTATGAGAGATGTAGCAAGTCATGGTTCTAAGAGAAGAAAGCACTGTCTCTGCCCTAGAACTCTCTAAGTAGATTTGTGAAATTAAATGTTTACTTAAGTTTAAATTCCCTTTTGGGGCATTGTACACATTAAAGTGTATATAGCGTTTAACACTAAAATAATAAATGTAAATTGCCTTGTACGCAGTCCTTTTCATGCAAAAGTTCTGGGCTACTCCAACTTTACATGTCACATGCAGAATGCCCTTATATCAAATGTAGCTCTAGTCCACATAATTCTCCTCCTGCCCTCTGCTCACCATACTCCCATTCCTACCTGTTCACAACACCCTAAGCTTAGCTGTGTCCTGAATTAGTCATTTTTTGCTCATTCGTGCAAACCAGAAGACCTTCCTAACCTCCCACACGTTTGCATATGGTAGTAAGATACTAGACAATGAATACTCATTTACTTACTGGACAGTAAATCCTTCAAAGCCAACAACTAGAACACGGGCTTGTTTGAAAGAATTCTACACCACTTTGTTGATCTTAACTGAATAAAGATTCATTGCATTGCTTTCTGAAAAAGTAGTCACAAATCATACAAATGAGAGATGGAAGTTTTATTTTTTCCACTGAAAAGTTTTTATTGCTGCATCATTTTACCAAGCACAAAGAAATATTCAAAAATAATTGTCTGCATAGCAGTATTAAAAATTACAATTTACTTAGCCTTTCATAATGTGTTTGCTTAGCATTTTAGATAAAATAATTCCAAGATTTATGAAGGTGATGGTATGTCTACATACAGCCACAACTTCTAAATAAAAAGTATAAAATCAATTTATTTCAAAAATAACATTTCTATTTTTCCAGCTTTAATGCAGAATCTATTGTCCTCCAGACATGGCTATCATACTAAAAGGGCAAATATTTCATAATATATTCTATCTTATGTTTCTGTAAAGATATACTTGATATAAAAAATTGAAAATGTATATTAAGTTAAGATGATTACTTAACACAAACCGTCCAAATTTATGCACAGCTGAAAAGTAGAAGACAGAAAAGTAACTCCTGTGAAAAACCACACATGAACTTTTTTCTTAAGCTTTCAGACATCAGTAATCAAACATAATCAAAACACTAAAATAAATTTAATAAATTCCATAACGCAGACTTCTAAAATTATTAGAGAACATAACCAGTAGTATTTCCAAAAATATTTCTAAATACTTCTGTGCTTGTATAGTTTCTTAGTCTCCATTTTTGCAATGCACTATCATTACATGTTTCCACAGTGGGGTGTTGGGAGCCATCAGCTACTTTGTTTACAGAAAGACAGGACTGGGTGAGTACGTGAAGAATGGTGTGGGTCTGTTTAACAAAAGAAAAAAAAGCATAATGACAAAATGAAGTACAAAGGCAGTAATAAATCAATCATCCCAGGCAACATACAATTTGTACTGGATAAGGAGAGGAGAAACATGTCACAATAATTGTATCCATGGAGCTGTAGGCTGCTTGCTTTCAGAATCCTCTCAGACCACCTGCACTCAGTAGGAGCAACTGCAGGTGAGAGGAAACTGGAAGGAAGACTTTGAAATCAAATGATGAGACATCTTGGGCAAGAAGTTATTTTGGATAGAAGAGATTGTTTTCATAATCTAGAAATAAATGGTGCTTTTAGTACCAAATGAGTTATTTTATGAGTGCATTCAGATAATCAATCAGTGCACAGAGTTTTCCGTTACAGTCTTTGGCCTCCTGCTCATTTTGCCTTAATTGTGAATGGACACCAGGAAAAACCCTGCAGAGAACTGAGCTGGAAGGCTGAGCTTTGGTTTGCACTGCAAGGCGTTCCATTGCTCCTTCTCTGCTTTCCATGAGCCTAACTTGGCAATCCTAACATTTCCACATATATGCTGACACATCCATTAGATGTCAGTGGGAAAGCTGGTGAAAGGAGAAAAAGAAGAAACTCAATCGGGCATCTGACTTAAATTTTTTTTCCAAATATAATTATTTTATTTACTTCTTTGTTTCTTGGCTTCCATCTTTTAATTCTCTAAGGAGTAGAAGCTCCAGAAAGGCCACCAAGCACAACTGGTGACATCAGAAAGCCCCAGGCCTGCTGTGGGAGATGCTGAATATGTTTGCTGATTTGAAACAGTGAAGGTCAGTGCAGAAAATAAACACTGTAAAAATCAGGTTTATCTCAATGGACACAATCATTGAATTTACCTTTCAAAGGATTTCTATGTTCTAAGTAAAATACTAGAGGAATGATTTATAAAGATAGGAAAGATAGTATAATATTTTATATATGATTTGAAAAATGATTCTGTTAGTGATATCACAGTATATGGTGATTGGTTAAGAAAATTGTTTTTAAAAATCAAATTTAAATTTCCTATTCATACTGTTTGAAATTTCTAGGCTAGCGTATTCTCTACTTCAGTGATTTTTCTTCTTCTTGTTGATTCTTCTTCTTCCTCCTCCTCCTCCTCCTCCTCCTCCTCCTTCTTTTTTTTTTTTTTTTGCATCAGAATCTCACTATGCAGTACAGGCCTTGAAATCACTATGTAGCCCAGGCTGGCCTTGAACTCCTGGCAATCCTTCTGCCTCGGCCTCCCAAGTGATGGGACTACAGGCATGCGCCACCATGCCATGCTAGTGATTATTCTTCTTGCAATGAACTTTTATTTTAAAATATAAAAATCTCTCATTTATTTATTCATTTGGTACAGGGTCTTGCTACACAGATCACACTCATAGTGATTCTCCTGTCTCAGCATCCCCAGCGCTGGTATTACAGGCGTGTACCACCATGCCCAGTTCTGGTGGATGACACAGCTCAGGGCCAGCACAGCGTGCAGTGCCAGGGAGTGGACTTGGGTCCTTGCATCTGTCAGGTGGGTGCTTAAACCACCAAGCTATCTCTCGAGGCCCTTGCAATGAACTTTTATTGGTAAATGTCATGTTGGCATCAGAGACCTGAGGGTTAGAAGTGTGAATTCTATTTTTCATTAAAAAGAAAAATGAACTACAAAGTGTTTTAGTGGTATACATAAAAAACAAAAATCATTTAGCTCAGGGGATCAGAGGGGGCATGAATAAAATATAAATATTTCATAAGAATGAAATTATAGTATTTTCCACAAAAATGCTTCTTACATGAATAAAAAATATCATAGGGCTTCCATTCCACACACTTTGAAGAAGGAAGCAGTTTGAGAATAGTTAGAACTTTAAATGTTACTGAGAATTGAAAATTTATTTTTCATTTAATAAAATCCACATAATTAGAGTCTCTTTTGGTGAAATCAAAATATTACTTCTTTGAGGGCCAGCGAAATATCTCAGTGGTCTAAGGTGCTGCTTGGGCAAACTTAGGCAGGTGCAGGGGCTGGGATTCGATCCCCCCACCTGCCTGCCGTGTTGGCCCCACTCCTGGGGAACACTGTGGCAGCGATTGAGACTGGGCGTGGTGGCAAACACCTGTAGTCTCAGCATTTGGGAGGCTCAAAACAGGAGGATCACTATGAGTCTGGTATGTGTAGTGAGACTTTGTAGATCTTGTACTAAATACATTAAAAAAAAGGGGGGCTGGGATGTAGCTTTGTGTAAAAGTCTTGGGTTCATTCTCCAGTACCACAAAAATATTATTATAATGTATGTATATTAGTGTGTGTTTTGATGGATATTCAAATTACTTTTCATTTCCATAGGCTGTCCATGTGTTTACTATACTGTTTATTTAAGAACTTAAGTGCTTTGCTTTTATATTGCGTATACGTTTTTGTTATTAAACACGAGTTCCTCTTTCTCTTTTCTCTCTGTATCATTTTCTTCAGACAGGATGTTGCTATACATTTTGGGCAGAATTCAAACTCCTAATGATCCACTTCCCTCAGCCTCTTAAGTGCTGGGATTACAGGTGTGCACAACCACATCTGGCTGTCACTTCATTTGCATATTTGTTAGGAATGCCTTATCAAAGGCTGTCATGTCAACTCAGTATTCAAGGCAATTACCATACAGGCTGACAGGTAGTTTATTGTCAAGTATTTTTCTACTGGCTTATTTAAAATGTTGACCAGAAAACAGAATCATATGAAACTTAACTTAGATTTAATTTTTATTTATAATATAGAGCCACTTAATTATTCTCTGAAATGTAAAATATTTTCATTTCTGGAGACATGTACTTTTAAACACATTAAGAAAAAATTAATGATTCCTATCTTTATAGATATTTATGTGTTTTTTTTTAATCTAAGACAAGATTTTTTTTTTTTTTTTTTTTTTGACGGAACTGGGGATTGAACTCGGACACTTGTGCTTGCTAGGGAAGCGCTTATTCCACTGAGCCATCTCCCTGGCCCAACAAGATATTTTAACTGTCTGTAAATCCACTCTTTGAAAGACACAATTCCCATAAAAGCCAACTTGAGTAAAGATAAGAAAAAGTTCTTGTGACAAAATAAAATTGTAATATTATAAAACTAGGACATATCTTTGCATTAAAAGACACGAAGTAAGAAAAATTGATGAATTTAATGAAAAAATACATCTGACCGGATATCTTATGCACATCAGTATAAATGAGGATCAACTTGTGCTATTATAGGTAATCACATAGATACTAAGTTTCACTTTTGATCAAGTACAGAATGCCAAGTTGAAAAATCAATGTAATATTTTTATTCAAAATATTCATATGGGCACTTGACAATGTAGTCTGTGAAGTCAGAAGGGATATTCTAAAAACCAAATAAAAATATTTGACAAAACTAGAGCTAAAAATACAGTACTGCTGTACTGAAATTTCTATTTGATAATTGGTTCTACTGAGAAATCGGAGCTATGGGCCAAAGGGAATATGGAAAGGTAACATCTGTCCAATGTACCTTCACTTCAAAAGGTAAATTGAGCCACTGCATACATTAGGAACTCTACACATGGACAAGGATAGAGGGCATGTACAGATCACTTACCTTGAAATTATATTCCCATTTACCTGCTTTCTGATAAAGGTAAAAAAAGAGGGGTATTAAGTAACATCTCTAAGTGTCTGTGATTTCTGTAATCACCAATTCAATATATCTCAACTGCTAAAATTTCCTTATATTGTGCCTCTGTGAAACATTTTATATGGATGAATGTAAAATTCATAGCAAGTATTTTCTCTGTCAACTTTGTCAGTTGCATAAAAAACAGGATTTATTTTTAGTATCATATTTTGCTCCCTTTTTTTGTTGTATAGTGTTTGTTGAACATAAGTGTTTTGATGTAAAATGAGATTCTCATACTGTACGTAGCTGCCTAGATGTTCAAAAAGAAATGTGATTAAGTGCACATATTGTTGGCAAATGTAAATTTGCAAAGTGCTGGAATGCAATTGTGATGTTCAAGCAGCATACAAGATAAGCCAAGTAAAATGAAATAAATAAATGATGGACTTTCATAAGACCAACTTAACATGGTTCAGTGAAATGTAATTCACCTTTTTAAAAACTGTTTAAGCATTTCATGACCATTGAAGTGCTTGAGTAATTTATTCAAGAGATCAGAGACTAGACAGGTAGTATATTATTTTTTAAACTTCAAAATCAAACAGGCTAGATCAACTATAAAGTGAGAAAATCTTGGCACACAACTGTAATGCCAGGATTCTGGGACACTAGGGCAGGAGGATCACAAGTTCGAGCCCAGCCTGAGCAACTCAGTGACTTGTAGGACCCTGTCTCAAACATAAAAAAAGTACTGAGATGCAGCTCTGTGCTAGGTTTAATCACCAGTACCATAAAAATAAAAAATCAAATTAAATTCTAGTTATGTTATTAAGGCCATATTTAGTTAAGAATATGAGAAACCCCATATGTCAGATCAGAGTTAATCAAAGTTATCCATTTATCATCAACATGTCCTAATTCCATTCATCCAAAAAAAGAGGCAATTAGGTATTAATTACATATGAAGATGTGTACATGAAATCTGTAAACATTTAGTTCATAGTTTCACAGTGGTTTTATGATTGTCTATCTAAATGGGCCATATTTAACATGTAATATCTTTCCTAGTTTTTCTTTTTTTAGTACAGAGTCTACAGGGGTCTCACTACGAGATCAGACTTGTAGTGATCTGCCTGCTTTCAGCCTCCCAAGAGCTGGGATTACAGGCTCATGCCACCACACTAATCCTCAATTGCTGTCTGAGCATGCCCCAGATTGGGGCCGGCAAGGCACGCCAGAGATCAAACCCTGGTCACTGCATCTGCCTAAGCAGGTGATTTAATCTGCTGAGCTATTTTGCTGGCGCTTTTCCTGTTATTTAAAAGAGAAATTTTTGTGACTATAAGTTGGTACAAGGCATAACATTAGTCATTAATTAGTTCATTTATATATAATATTTCACATTTAGATTATTAGAACATCTCTTTTGAAAGCATCTAGTATTTGTGGTCCTTGAATCACCTTAAAAAGGCAAAACCATCTAGTAGAAGAATGGGTGGGTTTAGTGCCAGCAACCCGGGTGTGCAAATTTAGACAAAAGCTTTATTCTGTGTTCCAGCTTACCAATATGAAAAACAAGGGAATGATAATATCTGGCTTGTGAGACTCTGTTCAGAGTTGCAGGAGAAAGCAGATAAAACTATAGCACTCAATGAACTGTTTTTCCTTTCTCTTCCCTCTCAGCTAAGAAATAAACAGACCAAAGCAGCTGGACAAACTTTATCTATTAAAGTTTCAATTCACTCTTTCCATTTTTCTCTGGACATTCCAACAATTCTACTCCTACTTATGACTTTCCTTTTTAAGATTGAAAGAACTATGGGAGATAAGGTGATGGGCTATTTCAGCTGCTCACACAATGAGACTCACAATTCCACTGATAACTAGCTTTCTCTGAGAACTTTATTAGGAACTAAATCCTAGCTTTGATGCTAGAATGGTAATCTTCGAGCTTCAGCACTCTCCTGGTGAAAGGTAGAGAAGGGAACTTTAAGCTATACTTCTACTGTGTAATGCTGTGAAGTCTATCTGTTTTTATTCTGCCTTAAAACTGCACTACCTCTGACGTTCCTCAAAGAATAATTTTGCCCTTGCTGTCAAGTGATACAGAACAGAGTGACAGAAGCAGTAAGTAGCACTCATCTACTTTGAGCTGTCGGTATATGAGATGAACATGCTACTGAGCATGAATCTCACATCTCAGCGTCACCACCTCCCATGCTTTCTCTCTTTCCTGCTCATGTTCCAAAGTATATTCATGGCTTTTCTGAAGCTTGCAATGGTTTCCATCACTGCACAAAAGCCATGAAAGGTACACAGATGTTTGGTCACTGTATGCACCAATGCTTTGCTTTGGTTTTGGCTCTTTGGGACAGGGTCTTGCATGTAGCTCCGGCTGTCCTTGAGCTCACGATGCAGCTCAGGCTGGCCTCACACTTGAAGTGATCCTCTTGTCTCGGCCTCCTCAGTGAGCATGGGATTGTAGCGTGTGCCACCGTGCCTGGCTACTACTACACCACATTTTCGTGTAAATATATTAAATGTCCTAGTGAAGTTTTAAAACATAAAGATTTGCATTTACTGAGTGCAGTATAATGTCTTAACTTCTACTTTTCTTAAGAAGTGCCTGGCAGATTCAACTAATCCTAAAATCAAACTTTAGCAGCAAGTATTTGAATTGTCCTATGGACCAAAATAACTTTATATAAAACACATAAATATAAAATAAATCATGAAAAGTAGTCATTAAACTTCCATTTCATTATAAATGTGCCTTCTTTTCAATGACTACATAAATAATTTTCAAAAGTGAAATTTCCATAAAGGGCTACATTATTCCAGTATTGACTCCATTGCCATGTAATTAATCATCATTTCAAAGCTACACATTTTAAAATTTGGCAAACTGTTATCATTACACTATTTGAACATTGCAATTTATTTTTAAAATAAATATATAAGATTAAGTTCTGGTACATTCTTATTAAATGATCAGATTACTTATGTAAAGTACAATTTCTCAATATTAAGCTCTATGTGTAATCCAAAAGCATAATTAGCATGGTTCAAAATATTGCACTGCTTTGAAATATTGCAATAGATAACTATTAATTGTCCAAAAGAGTAAGTTTATAAAGTTCATTTCTTTCTCACATGAGAAGCTATGGTTTTTTAAAAATTTTCTTTTGAAATTCCTTAGTGTCCAATAACCTTGATATTGGCAGAATACATAAACAAACATGTACATTTATTTACAGAAATTATTTTAGAAGTGAAAGAACTTGAATTATGACCATGGAAGCCATTTTCACTCAGAAAATATAGAAAAGTTTAAAGGTTGAAAGTGGTCTGCTGAAAATCAACACAACCATATTTTATAAAAACATGTAATCATTCTCCTTTTTGAATAAATATAGGTTAGATTTACATGTTTTAAGCAAGCATTGGATTCCTAAAAGAAATGCAACAGTAATATCAAGAAGCTTTATTTAAAAAATAAATGCTACTTGGAGGATTTCTATTTTATCTGCACATTTATCTGTACTTTTCTTCATAGAACAACGAGAGCATTGATTAAGGTCTAGATTTATCAGGTTGTGTTTAGTAGAAAAAAGGTCTTCTGTAGGACTAACAGAAAAGGATGGAGGTAGCAGATAAAGAAAAAATAACTAAAAGGGTGATATGTTAAGAAGACATTGGAATACAGCACCGTGGGGCAACAGAGGAAGTATGCTTAGTGGTATTCCTTAATTATGTCTGAAAGATGTTACTATGAAGAGCCTGATAACATCATATAAATTTTAAGTTATGAATGAACACTTTTAGGCTATGAATTAACCCTACATAATCAGTCCATTGAGTCATATAAAAATTCAGTGAATTTTTCTGCTAGTTAATTTCAGAAAATATAGTCATGCAAATTAAATAACATTTAAAAAAATTTATAAAAGAAGACCTTGTTCAAAAACATACTAACAAATAATGAGAAGAACTTGTTAAAATACAAACAATAGCCAAAACGTGAAGTTGGTTTTAAAATGCTCCCCTTTCAGCATATTCCAGGATTTCATGAAGCACTGCATCTGTGAAGTCTGTTTACTGTACTATTTCTCTTGCAAAAGTATAGCTCTTTTCCTAAATACATTTGCTATGCAAAGAGAACTAAAAGTCCTTGCTGAGATTGTGTCTCTATGTAGAGAAAACATTTCCTATTTATGAGCTCCATCTGATGGCTGAACTTGTTTTTACACACCGCCTGGCTATAATTTCCCAAAAATAATTTGGTCTTTTTTTTTTTTCTGCCCTCATCTCTGTCTGAAAAGGGTACTATATTGGGAAGTGATGCTTAGCTAATTCTATGTTTAGTTAGTTTATTAAATTCTATAAGGTATTTACTATGGCAAAGAGTAAAAAATTCTGTGCAAGACTTTTCATAATAGTAAACCTTGTTGATTTTGTCAGATTTTAAATTTTAGGTTAAGAACTACAAGTATGAGAGTTCGAGTTTAAAATGTGAAAACACAACTACATTGCCAGTATTGTCCTGCATGCACATGCCCACGCCTGTCACCCAGATAATCACAGCTTGCCCTTGTCTAACTGGCATTGGCCTGCACATGGCGATTGCAACTATTAAGCACATAACAATGACTATTCTTATTTTGTAATAATGGACCAATTAGGTAAAAACCTATTTAAATAATTTAATACTCTACTATTCTCAGATATGAACATGCATTTTTTTTAATAAATTTAGGACAGGTGTACATACAGGGTATACAGGGTCTCACTATGTAGATCAGACTCGTAGTGATTCTCCTATTTTCAGCCTCCCAAGCGCTGGGATTACAGGTGTGCCACCACACACAGTCTCAGTCACTGCCTCAGCATGCCCTGGGGCGGGGCTGGCACAGCATGCTGGGGATCGAACCCTGGCTGCTGTGCTCTGCCTAAGCAGGTGCTTTAGTCAGCTGAGCTATCTGGCCAGCCTGAACATGCATTCTTAAAACACAATTTTGCCAATCAGAAAAAATAGGTTGGAATTTGTCTTTGGAAATACACAACTAAGTTTAATGATTAAATAATGAGAAAGTTCAGGAAATACTATACCTCAGCATCATACTCCCACAGCTGGTTGCCTCTCATGTGGTGACATTTTAGCATGATTACAGGTCCGTTGAGTCTGGACACATCCAAGCACAAGTCATCAGTTCTGATTTCTTTGTCAGCCGTATAAGAAAACACCTGAAAATATAATACTCAGCTCATAAGATAGTATCACCTTTACAACAAAAGACACAGTGCAGCAGATCTGTCTGTAAAAGGTTCCAGGCAAGGGAAACATGTGGTTTCAGATGACATCTGCTGTGTGAACTATAAAAAGGTAGCTCAAGCCTGTGAGCCTTCTTCCTGAATTGTAAAACTCTATTTTATAGAATTTTGGTGAATCCACTTATTAACAAACTAAACTACTAAATGATTGCTACCTGTTGGTACTTTATTTAGTGCATCACACTTGTCTTATAAAACTAAAATCAAATTAAGTAAAATGAAGTTAGTAAATTGCATGGAGCTCAATAAAAGGAAGTGCCTGTTCCCACAACCTCAGGACAAAGTCCCCACCTCCAGAGATGATGATTTTTATCTTCAAGTTTTAGGCTTTTTTAAATTAAGTACACCATGTAATATTTGTGCAATCTTGTTGGTGGGCTTTGAAGACTGGAGAATTAGCTTCTCCAGGGAGCTCATTAATGATAGGCTCTTGTACTTATCTTTCTTAAATGGTTCTGGTTAAAGCTGACTACAACAATTCTCAAAATATCCAGGAAATGTCAATGTGGATCGTAAACTCACTGTTAGAGAACTCAAATTCAAACTATGTATTCTTTTTAAAATTGTGCTTAATGTGAATGACTTATTTGTTACATTTATTGTTAATGTTTCATGAGGATTACTATCAAAATAATTATGAAATTTGCTCTCTTCTTTTAGCTATGACAAATGTGGTTCCATTACTGGTGAGTTTTTCCTGTTTTCTTCCTCGCAGTGTCAGAGAGAGTATAATGAGAAAGACCATTTCAACATTAAAGTAGTCTGAGGAAATATGAGTAAATAAGCTCTCCAAATAACTTAAAACTCTGGATCTCCAGTCTACAACTGAAGAAGTGGGTTCTGAGAGCCCTGCTTATGTAAAGTGCTCCTCAAGGTTTCTCTGGAAACCTGAAGTGGTGAGGGAACATTCCAAAGGCAGTGTTGCAACCAAAATCTCTCTTAAGCCCACCTCCTAAAAAAAGTATTTTCGATGGTTATACCCTCAAACTAAACAATACAGACTTTTTGGGAAACACATATTCATTTAATTGGATTACATAAAATACAGACTAATGAATGTAGTTCAAAATAAATTTCTTTATCTTTATTACTTTTCCATGTTCATACTTTTAATGAAAAACAAGTAACCAAGGAATAACCAACGAAAAACATCAAAGATAAGTAATTGTATCCTTGTTAAACTCTTTCATTTTTCAAAAGCACAATTCTAATCTTTTTAAATCAAATAAGTGAATGTAGCAATGAATCTTAACCTGAGGAAAACCAAGTTTTAGGAAATGTATTTTGCTAATGTATGTTGTTAAATGAATCCAGCCTTCCATATAGAAATTGTTTTCTTTACTTGATTAGAAACGCCGGTGTTACGGGAGAAGGAAGGGCATCCTCATCCAGCACTCGTTACGCTGCTGGAATGGGCAAAGTTTTCGTCTGTCTAGTGCAGCAACTTAGAAATGGTGCTTCTTGAACATCCTAACAGAGTGTAAAATATTCTGTGTTACTCTAGTTATGCTTTTGATCTTTTTGTGAATAGTAAGGTATCATAAGTAATTTACATTTAAAACATACATATTTTAAAAAAATAGATACATAATCTTTCTTTGGCCTTTGTCCTAGAAAAAAATTGTTGAAATGCTTTGTTCACAAGTAATTTTTCTTCAGACAAGAAATTTGTAGATGGTGTTTCATTATTTTCTGGTATAAATGTAAAATTAAGATTAGTTTATTCTGTACCTGAAAGTGGTATTCACATGCTGGGTGGTTTCTAAGATTTTTTTTCTTTTTTATAATAATAATAAGGCAGTGCAAATTAGTTCATCCATACCACTTTTTACTTGACCTATAAATTATTAGATTTGGTCATAATTATTTATCCTTCATTCTTTTATTTATTGTTTTTGTTCTTTAGAAACACATGTTCCCTACTGCTGAAAGTGCATGAAACTTGATGTGAAAATGACACGCACAAGTTCTTGCAGGAGGTACTGGCACGCACACGATATTCAATAACTGGTATATGTATTACCCAAGTCTTGAAACTACAACCCCATTGTGGGCTTGCATGTGGACTCTCACTTTCCTGATACACTCAGTTCCCAGTTGTTGGGTGGAAGCCAGTAGGATATGTTTTTGCCTGTCTGTGTCAAAACCTCAGTCTGTCCACACAGCTGAAAGAAAGGTTCTATCATGTGATGGCAAGCTTTCCTGACACTTTCAGCTAGTGCCACTGCCACTCACACTCACCTCTGTATTACCACCTTGGAGCTCCTTATGACTCTGAGCTGCTTGATAGATTTCCTAGTAAGGGATGATTTCTCATGGCTGCTGCCTAGTGCCCATCTCAAACTTTAAACAGATTGTCTCAATTGTTATGTATAATCATCAGTACTGAGCCCACCTATCTGTTCTCCTGCTGTTGTACTTAAAACTCTATTCCTTATGATAAATAAAATAAAATATTAAAGTTTACATCTCTGAAACACTTTAACTCAAACTGCCATATATGTGGAAGATGATGTGAATCTGATTTCTTTCATGAGTGAAGTCTCATTGTACATTCTTATCAAAAAAAAAAAAAAAAAAAAAAAAAAGGAAGAAACCCATCCTCTTTTCCATCAAGTTGCTTGATCATTGACAATCTTGGTCACTCATTATTGTTTCTAAAACCAGATATGTTACAAAACCATGGGCTTAATATATGATTTTGGTTGCTTCATTGCCTAACGGACTTTGACAGTAAACTGATCCAAAGCCCAACACTTTAAGCCAGGGTACTAGTGGCAGGGTATAACATTCAGTCTTGGTGACCTTCCATTGTGTGAGAGGAAATGGAGAGGAATTTCACATTTCTGGAGTAAATTCTACCTGGGGAATCAATTTTACCACCATAAGAAGTCATACATAATATTCTTCATATACATTACATTAAACAAAAGTGTCCTTTTGTATAACTATGCAATTATGTTTATATACCTATAAATGCACATCATATTATAATACTACAAAATATAAGTCAAATTCTTTTGTGTAAATTTAGATATATGATAGTTAAAATTGCTTTGAAATTTTTGTTTTATATTTGGTGTCTGTGCTGGTTCTTTCAAAGGCCTCTTTTATCTCAGATATGGGCATCTTATCTCTGTCTTTATGTGATATTTTTCCCTGTGCCTATGTCCTAATTTCATCTAAAAGGATGAATTATATTAGATGAGACACTTCTTAATGACCTCATTTTTCCTAAATTACCCTTAAAAAGACCACATATACAAATATAGTCACATAGTTATACATCAGGGATAGAAATTTAGTCTACAGAACTGAGGTTAGGGGCAACATTTAGCCTATAGCATCTTCTAGTCACATAAAAATTATTGAAGGAGAAATGTCTTTCTCATAAGTGAAAATCATGGCAAGTATTTTTTTCTTTTTATCTAGGTCACCTTAGAATCAAATTCAGAAATGAGAATGCTGTTTAGTATTATTAACCAAAATGAAATTTAATGTAATATCAAATGTTCTCTTCTTGTCTCTCTAAGTTGGCCATGCTTTAGGTTGGGGGCTTGGGGTGGAAAAAAATGACTTTTCTCTTGTATGTCAGTGTCTAAAACTTCCTTTTTCTTTTTTTCTCAGATTCCCCCAGGGTGGCAGTAAGACTTTGTTTATTGGGGTGGTAAAGCTTTAGGAGTGGCTTTAGCCAAAGGCTTTCCTTGTAACTCCTTTCTGTTCACTGGCTTGAATGATCTTAACGTTCCCTTCCTGAGTATCTGTGGCCTTTTAGACATCCCTATCACTGAACATCCCTCCCCACAGTGCTAATAATGAGGCCAATGTATATTTTATAAGCATCCCCTTTTTAGGAGCTGATAAAGTCTGGAGGCATGCTGATGGGGCAGGTCAGTCCCCTCAGTTCAGTTGTCACAAACCAGCATTCACAAGGTATCAGTTAAGTCACAGCCTGCATTGCTCGCCATGCGCATGAAGTACACAGCTATCTCTTTGGGGGTGTCCACATAATGTATAGTCCATGGTGCACGATGGAAACAAAGCATCCCCTACTAGAAAGCTATAAAGAATTTCAAGGGTAGAGGACTGTGTTCCTGCATGGACTACACAAACACAAGGCTCTTCCTGCCTTCAGTTCTCTCTAGAAGCCAAAAACGTTACCTACTCTTCAGGTTAGGCAACAACTCTCCATAGAAAATCCTACAGTGTAGTCCATATTCTCATATCTCTTGCCATGGGTTGAACTACATCCCCCAAATGATATGGTCTCCTAAATCTGTACACTCAGAATGTGGAGGTTTTGGAAATAGGATCATAATACAAGTAATTAGTTGTTATGAGGGGTCATACTGGATTTAGGTAGGCCCTTGATCCAAAGAGACTGGTGTTTTTATAAGAAAAGACAGCTAGACAAGAACCAACCACCTGAAGGCAGAGACAGGCAATGGAAAAACATGTCCAGGAAAAATTAGATGAGACAAAGAATGATTTTTCCCTAGGCTTTAGAGTGGGACATTCCTGACACCTTGATCTCAGACTTCTAGCCTCCAGATTTATAAGGCAATAAGTATGAGTTGTTTTAAGACATATGCTCTGTGATAGTTGGTACAGTACATCCGCAAACTAGTTCAGCATTGCTGACCCTTAAGATGGCTCGAAAGATCTAGAAGTCATGTAATCGTTTTCTCACACTCTCATCAAAAGTCTGCATAAGTAACCTGATTTTAAATTCCACAAAATTTAACTCTTAAATATTAGTGTCTGGGCTGCAAATAATAACATCTATTTATGTTATCCAAAAATTTCAAATGAATCATTTTCACAACCATTTAAAAATAGCTTCATATTCAAAGATAACTTTTTAACTACAAACTGGCTAATTTTTTTGTAAAATTTATTGAGGTAAGATAAATTTTGGTATTGTATTTAAATGATTATATTATACATAAGATGATAGATAAGTATAATCTCACTTTCTGTTAATCTTGTGATTTTTATTTCCCAGAAGGTAAGCAGTTTTTATCATTTTATACATGTATATAGTTTGTCATAGATTTTTCTTTTTTGGGAAGTATGTCAAAAATATTCTATAATATTTCCAATATCTAAAATTTAAAAAAGCAAGTAAATATTTTCAAAATGATCTAAAATATTCATTTAACCAGTGCTTTATTTCCACAGTGAAACCATGTCTGTACATTCTTTTAAATTACATAGTGTTAATAATCCGGATTATGTATAATTATAGTTTTAAAAAGTTCCCCCATTGCCTCTTTGAAAAATCACAATTTTTTCTCACTCAGTATCACAAACAGCTTTGAGTACAACTTAGTTGTAGCAATGTAATTTGGAAAATAAGGACATGAGGCTCTGTGGTACCTAGACCTTGCCTGCTTCAGCAGAGGGCTCCGGAGCTGCACGCCCTCTGCTGGTGGTTTTTTTCTTTTCTTTTTTCTTTTTTCAAATTCACAATTCCCACAATTTAATTTTAAAATCTCACTTCTTCCCCCTCAGTCTCGTATCTTTCTGTCACTCAGGTCACTTCCCATATTCCAAACATCCACCTTGGTATTTTCTATCATACGTCTTCTATTTGGAACTTCAGTTATATATTGTCGTTCTGTACAAGAGAAACTATATACTATTTAAACTTTTGTGTTTGATACATTTCACTTAATATTATGGTCTGAATGCGCTTCCATTTTCCCACAAATGACCCAATATTCTCCTGGTCTTTTCAACCCAACGTCCTCATGGGACTCACCTCCGGACTCCCGAGACCTTTCAGTCCACGTGACAGTGAAGAGGGATATAATTATTATTAAAAATAGAAAATAATCCATTGCGACTGAAAATGTAACTAATTGGTTAAAATATTCTCTTTTCCTAACTCAGTTTTGAATTATTTATTAGAAGTTTTAGGTACATTAATAAAATGTACAAAAACATGTTCAAAAGAAAATCAATGGGGCTGGGGAGATAGCTCAGTAGAATAAGCACTTCCCTGGCAAATGCAAGGGCCTGAGTTCAATCCCTGGTTCTGCAAAAAATAAATAAATAAATAAA
>NW_004524606.1:1854473-1878568 GCF_000260255.1 Octodon degus | reverse complement strand
AAAAGAATTAAAAATGGCCAATAAATACATGAAAAATGTTCAGAATCACCAACCATTTGAAAATTGCAAATTAAAATTTCAGCAAAATTGCATTTATCTAAAGAAAGAATAGCTATGTTTAAGGAATCAAATAATAATGAATGGTAAAGGACCTGCAAAGAAAAAAAAAATTTCAGTGTATATAGGACTGCAAAGTTATTGCAATAAATATGAAGATTCTTCAAAACACCAAAAATAGAAATTTCATTTGACCCAGCTATTCCCCTCCTAAGCATCTTCCCAGAAGACCTAATTACATACTATTAGAGGGATATATGCATGCCAAACTTTATAGCAGCACAATTGATAATAGATACATATTGGATATAGCTTAAATATCCACCAACGGATAATGGGTAAAGAAAATGTAGTATCAATCCACAGCGAGGTACTACTATGTTTCTGTCTGCTGGTGTTTTCCTACTAAAGACTTCTCTCATTCTCAGATGAAGTTATAAGTAGATAGATAGAATATCTATGCATGATAAATAAATAAATGGACAGGATGATAGCTATAGATATATTTTTGTTTTGTTTATCTGTTTGTAAATAGTATACAGCTGACTCAATAAATGTATACTTTGAATACACACAGAATATTCAGTATGTTTATAAAATATCTCACAGTTTATTTGATTCAGCATTATTATATAAGATGTAGTTTCCATATCATTTGTTTGGCTTTTCATTTATAAATATTTTCCTGTTCCTCAAGGCAATATTTACTATTAAAGTTCACAGTGTAAAGTGTCTAGACATCATTTTATGTCAACTGCTTCATTTTCTAAATGAAAAAGTTGAGCCAGAAAAATTACAGGATTCATTTGTATTACAAATAATAATTACATCTCTCTTGAGGAAGTAGTACACACTCATATAGCAAATGCTACATTTTCACACAGCATATTGAGCATCTTCATCCACTTTCTCTTCTGTCCCCTCATTTCCTATATCCCCTTCCCATCCCTACACCCAGAACAACTTCTATGCTTTCTAATATCTCCTTCATTTTGCTCTTTATTTTTATTATTATCCCTTACATTAGAGAAATCACATAGTATTTAACTTTCTGTATCTGGTTTTTTTTCCACTTAGTATTATGGTCTCAAGATCCATCATTTTACTATTAGTTACTCAAATTTATTCTTTTCATGGCTCAGTAGTACTGGATTTTGTACATATACTACATTTTCTTTAACCATTCATTTGATGATGGGAATAGAGGTCTTTTCCAGAATTTGCTTATTATGAATTGTCCAGCTACAAACATGGTTATTCTTGTGGGTAGAAGAATAGTTGACTTAAATGAAATTTCTACTTTTAGATTTTTGAGGAATCTCCATACAGATATCCACAGTGGTTGTGCTAGTTTACATTTTCATAAATGAGGTAAAACTATCTTTCTTCCCACACACTTGCCTCTATTTCTTATGTTTTGAATCCTAGATACATAGCCATTCTTTCTGGAGTAAGACAGACTTTCAATGTTGATAGCCAAAAGTGTTGAATATTTTTTATATACTATTGCTGATGTAAACTTCTTGTTTTGAGAAGTTTGCCATTTTTAGTTGGTGTTTTGTTTTGTAGTATCTCTTTTTTCATTTGGTTCTTCATGTGTTTTTTATAATAGAAGTCTACATGAAGAATAGCTGGCAAGGATTTGTTCCAATGCATCCTGTGGGTTGTTTGCTTTGCTGAACAGAAGCTTTTAAATTTGATAGAACCCATTTGTTGACTCTAGGTATTATATCTTGTGCAATTAAGGTTTAGTTCAGAAAGTCCACGCTCATTTCCATGCCTTCCAGTGTTTGGCCATTTTTTTTTCACCAGATTCACTTTTTTCTCCTTCCATATCCATTTGGATTTTATGTTGCTAAAGAATGACAGAAATGGTTCCAGGTTGATTCTTCTGCATAAGCATAACCAGCTTTCCCAGTACCGCTTGTTAAAGAGTCTATGTTTCCTCCAGCTTAAATTATTGGTCCCTTTGTCAAAAATGAGATGCTGAAGGTGCTCGTGGTTGTTTTTGCATCCTCAGTTGTAGTCCACTAGTCAACACATCTTTGGTTGTGTATGTGAGTACCATGCTGATGCATTTCTGTAGCTTTGAGGTATAACTGAGGTTGGAGTCTGAGATTGTAACGCTTCTTGCTTTGTTCTGGTTGCTCAAAAAGATTTATTTGGCTATTCTGGGTTTCTTATAGATTTATATAAACTTTAGAGCTGATTTCTGACAAAAGGATGTACAAAGGGCGGTACAGGGCTGCAGGATAAATCCTGAGAGTACTTGGCTGACCTTATCAGATACAAAAGTTACATTTCTAGGTATATAGGTCTTGCTATATCTTGGTCTTAACCATCCAGCAGAAAAGTATAAAAACAAGGTATATAAAGTAAATCCATGTTAATACGATGAGCTGTAGAAGGCTCAAATCAATAACTTCTGAGGATAACCCACTAATATTATAGACTGCTAGACAGTGTTAGATTGTGTAGTTGAATTCAAACACCTATACTATTTAGATGCCAATAGAATATTCACCTCTGACAGGACAAAAAAATAAAATAAAAAATTTTAAAAAAGATTCAAAGAAAAGATCATTTTGTATTTATATATACAAAATAGGATAAATTTACAGCTACTTTCGCTTAACTCAATGAGAAGAAAGAGGTGTACTAACAGTGTTTGGACAGAATATCCTGTCTGCTTCTTGTACTATGAATAACCACTAAGAAGATAACAATGTACAATGTATTGACTATCAAAACTGTCCTATTAATCAGCTGTGAAACTGTCTCATTCATATTTATTTCTCAATAAAAAATATAAATAAATAAAAATAAAATACATTACAAGAACACAAAAAATAAAATAAAATAAAATAAAATAAAATAAAATAAAATAAAAATAGAAAGACACATGTTTCTGTCATTTTTCCATTTTCTAATACTCTTTTCAATGTTTTTTTTTTTAAAGCAGTGTAGATTTTTTTTTACACGGTTATTTCACTTTGTGGGTAATTTAATTTCTATTTAATTTTTTGACACAACTATGAATGGAACTGTTTTATTGATTGGTTGTGTTTATTTTGGTGAACAGGAACACAATTGATTTTTATATGCTATATCTGAATATATTTTTATTGGCACTTTTGAAAAATTTTATATATTGTCAAAGATATCTTCTTATCATCATGAGACACTTCCTAATACTTTTGTGTATAACACTATAATCAGATAAAAAGCATCAACTACATGGAAATACTTAAAGGCAAATTATAACATTCTAGATGACTCAAAAATAACATCATCTATTATGACATCACTTTAGTCTCTATGGACAGAGGATTCCACTTCCTTCTTTTTCATGACCTTCATATATTTGAAGAGTACTTGTCAAGGACTTTCACAAAGTCTCTCATTTTGCATTGTCTATTATTTGCAGCAAGGTTAGATTAGGGTCATAGATTTTTAGAAGAAAACCACAAAGTTGCAATATCAGTTTTATCACATGTGCCAGAAATGTGGTTCACAGTGTAAAAACTTATACTATTTCATAGTGTTCATCTATTGTGTAGTTATTATCATTTTTCTTCCATGTAATAGGCTATAGAAGAATTAATAAGCAAAGCTTACATATAAGAAAATTAAATTTTTATGGGTCACTAGAAACATGCATTTCTTAAATTGTTCTGTACAAAAGATCCCAGAAATCATTTTAACCTAAAATATTGGAGCAAGGATTTTTTTAACCATTACATATAATACTATATTATATCTTCTATATTTAAAAATCAAATTTAGATTATGGATCATTTAATTAACTAAGTTAATGAATGAGAAAACTTTTTCATAGGCAAATTAGAACATGGCAAATTTTGCCTATCTAAACTGGTACTGATTCTCAGTAGTTTGTAGGACGTGGATGGAAAACATACACCACACAATGGCCTACCAAGACTGCTTCAATGATTTCATGATCTTAAAATGTATCTCTTAAATTTTTTGGTTAAAACAAAAAATTTTGCCTATTATAGACACATACATTTATTTAAATCTTTTAAATAAACACCTCAAATCTTTTCAGAGAATTCAATAAAAAGAGTTGGAATAGAAAAGAAGCATATCTAAATGGTAGGTTCTCATTAGAATAAAAGAATTTCTGTCATAAATTGAATGGCTACTAGGCTGTTTCCATGGAAATGTACTGAAACCTTTTTCCTGGTAAAAGGAAAGGTATCATTTCTGTACATACTACAAGGAACTTCTTGCTTTGCATGGATCATACCCTTTAACACCTAATAAGAGAAACAATATGTTGTGGTTTGTGTCTAGTTGTCACCCCAAAGTCTCATGCAGTCATGGGGTAGGGAATTCTAGAGTATGAGATTAATTCATGAACAAGGTTGGGATTATGGGTCTTAGTACTGCTGGGATTATGGGTGTGAGTACTACAATCAGCCTGGGGCATACAGTCTCAATGCAACTTAAGGGAGACAGACGTCCTCTCTGTAGCCACTGTTGCCACTGCTCCTGCCCTTTTGCTCTTGCTCTTTGCCACTGCTATGAAATGTTGCTCTCTACCATGTGCCACTCTGCCTTGGAGCCAGAGTATGACTGAGTACAGACTGAAACCTCCAGTAACTATGCGCTAAATACACCTCTCCTTCCTTTATTTTGGGTGTTGGGTATTTGTCCCAGCAATGAGAGAAAAGTAACTGAGATAGAATTTGGTACCAAGAATGGGGTTGTTACTGTGGCTAAACCTGACCACGTGGATTATGAATTTTGGGGAATGGCTTATGGGAAGAGATAGAGAAGGTTTGGAGATGTTGCCTACAAGTGAAGCACTAGAGCAGCTTCTGCTATTCTGTACAGGAGATTCTGGTAAGAGTTCAGCAGACCAGAAGGCTGATGGAAATCCTACCGGTAAGACCAGGCTGGGAAAGTTTCTGCTGGGAAAAAGGACTGCATTGGTTGCTGGACTCCAGATCATTTGTGTTTTGGTTTAGCAGAAAACTTGTCTGCATTTTGTTCATGTCCAGAGACTTTTCCCAAGAGTAAGATTAAGCATGATGTACTGATTAATCTTTCAGAAGAAATCTCAACACAATATATATATATATATATATATTTATGTATTTGGTACAGGGTCTCACTATGCAGTTTGGACTTGTAGTGATCCTCCTGTTTTCAGTCTCTCTAGCACTGGGATTACAAGCCTATGCCACCATACCCAGAAGACTTGGTGGTCAGCTCCGTGCACCCAGGGTTGGGGCCAGCCCAGGACTGCATATGTGTCCCTGTGCTTGCCTAAGCAGGTGTTTAGTCCAGTGAGCTATCTTGCCAACCCTAAAGCAGCCAAATATTGAGTGAGTGGCATGGATTTTGTTTAGGGCTTTTAGTCAGGTTTATGAGGAAAATCAAGTACAAAGAGCCCAGCAGTATGGTTTAAAATGTGAATTTGGCCAGAAAGGAAGCTCCAATACAGCTGTAGACTGCAAAAACAGAGCTGAGAAGATCTCCAGTGCTGAGGAGGACCAAAAGAATGGAAGGGATGGCCTGAAGGTATCACAGGAGGCAGCAGGTCTCTGCACTTTGGAACTTTGTAGCCTCAGAATTGCAAAGGTCAGGGACTTTGCCTTGGGGAAAAAGCCGCTGAGCCCAATGTTCCAGATGGTGTCAGTGGCCACATCAGGTTCCAGAATGGCACTGGCATGGAGAATTTATTCCTTGGAGTCAGGGTCAGAGTGCTCAGCGATCCAGTGGCTTGACTCCCTACATACAAGAGAGTAGGAAGCCTGGCTACTGCTCCAGCTGACAGCAGACCTTGGCACCATCCGCATAGCACTGGTTTTAGGCATTTGCAGAATGCAGGGGATCTGAGGTTAAGAAGGCTTCCACCTAGATGTCAGAAAAATGCCTGGCAGATCAGCCAGTGTGCCTCTGGGAGGGAAGTGTGTAAAGCTATGAGTGAGAAGCCTATTCAGTGGAAACCCCAGAAGTTTGGAAAAGCCAGGAAAAAGGATCATCTAAGGGAAACTGCACAGAGGGAACGAAGATGGCCTATGAGAGAAGCCATGAGAGCTACCACTGAAAGTGCCTTAAGAACAGAGCCTTATAAGGGCTTTGGAGCTCACAACTCATCATAGATTGCTTCAGGTATTCCACATGGAACTATAGGATTTAATGTTTATCCTGCTGGATTTTGGACCTGTGTTGGTCCCAATGTTTGGTATCCTGCTGTGTGCAACTTTTGGAATGGTAATGTTTATGTTGTGCCTTTGAATGTTTTGTTTAACTTTTCATTGTACAGGGGCTCACAGCTAAGGGTTTGCCTTAGATCTTGGGGGAGACTTGGTCCTTGGACTTTTCAGCAATGCTGAAACTCTTGGGACCTTGGCAACTCTTAGAGATGGACTAAAATGCCTTTTGCACAAAAGGATGCACAGGAGACTTTGGAGGTCCAGGGGCGGAATGTTGTGGCTTGTTTCTAATTATCCCCCCAAAGCTTCATGCAGTCATGGGGTGGGGAATTCTAGAATTTGAGATTAATTCATGATCAAGGCTGGGATTATGGGTTTTCATACTGCTGGGATTATGGTTGTGAGTACTACACCCAGCCTGAATGCAACTTAAGGGAAACAGACTTCCTCTTTGTAGCCATTGTTGACAATGCTCCTGCCTTTCTGCTCTTGCTCTTTGCTGATTCCATGAAAGGCTGCTCTCTGCCATGTGCTGCTCTACCTTGTAGCCAGCTGAGTATGGACTGAAACCTTTAGTAACTGTGAGCTAAATAAACTTCTCTTTCCTTCATTTTGGGTGTCAGGTATTCGTCCCAGCAATGAGAGAAAAGTAACTGAGACAGAATTGTTCACATTCTGTTGTTATTCCTTTTTGGAAAATTATGCTTGAGCATTAAATGGAAAGAATAAGAGGCTAATTTTGTTTTGGTGGTGTTCATGTTGTCATGTTTAATAACTAAAATGCAAGTCTAATTTTTTTTCTGTGGCTGGCTCACAGTGCTCTGGGGTTGGACTTATGTGGCATGTGGTGCCAGGGATTGAACCATGATCCCTGCACTTGCCTAAGCTTGCCTAAGGAGGCCGTTTTGTTGGCTGAGATATCTCAACAAATCCAAATATTGATTACAAAAGGTCACAAGTTATCCTCTATCAACTCTTCTACTTGGAAACCTCTTTGCCCCTTTCATTCCCTCAAATCAAAATTTCCTTCTTGACATTTACATTCTATTATAATCTTAGCTTCTCTCCCTACAAAAATTAATTTTCCACTGTCACAACCCAGGCTTTCAATTCAATTTATGGCAGTGTTCTGGATTTTTCCCCATACACCATTCCCTGTGCTCATTGACTGCTTTTTGAACCCTGTTAGACCTACTCCTGCCCTCATCAGACTGTGTTCTGAAGACCTTCCATGGACCCTTGGGAATACTTGCTTTATAAAAGATCACATCATATTTCCAGTGAGACAGAGTATAGGGATTGTGTGCCAATTTACTTACTTCTAATTCACTGTCACAAAGTGAATTTAAAGAAGATTGCCCAGAAGTACCAGTTTGTTTCTGTGTGTATATTTAATAGTAAAAAATTAAAGAGAAAAAAATCACATCTTATATGAACAATGTTAATAATAAAAAATTAGAGACAAATAAAAATATTAGTCCACAGACTTTTTACTGTACTCTGAAAGGATTATGCAGTATATTGTGAAAAACTTGAAAAATAACGTAATTCATAAAGTCCATAAGATAAAAGCCAAGCAATTTCTGAGAAGATACTAACTTATCATCATAACTGTTTTTGTAAATGATTCTTTTATGTATAAACATATTAAGGACTCTCTTATGGACTGTGTAGCTTCTTTACTAGACTTCTTACATAACACAAAAAGCTTAGTTTAATGACAGTTTTGTATTCTTTTTGATATTCATTTAGTATAGGTTACATGTCACATGTTTTATTTATTTTTTCATTTTTTCCTTTAAATCATTGATGACTAGAAGCTTGCTTAACATTTAAAGAGTTTTGAGATATTTTTCATAAACATTTGTTAGCCAGTCTTTCTAAATTTGTTCATCCTAACATTGGTCTAAAGATTGCACAAATCATCTGGCCTTGTAGCTCTTGATTACTGAATGGAGACGCAGAATATTAGAACAGGTAGACATCTATTATAACATGAAATAATATTTTATAGACTTGTAGATTGAGGGCCAGAAAGGACATGGAACTTCAGGAAATTGTGTAGCAGTTTTGACACCCAAGAATTCTCAGATTTAGAATTGTCATCAACACTGACTTACTTTAAGTAAGGTTTAAAAGAATATCATACAATAAAATGCAGGGGTCAAATAAGAGAGTATGATGCATACAGGAAAGAAGGTTAGCACTGGAAATGAGAAATAGGTCTAATGATATAGGGTTAAAGCTAAGTCAAGTTTCAGGAGAGATAATTTTTTCAAATACATATTGTCCCATCATGTATCCTTTCTGCTATTAGAAAAGAGTCAGATGGCTTCCATCTCCTTCACACATGCAGGCCTGTGGACACACACACACACACACACACACACACACACACACACATATTGCTAGCCATCCTTAAATACAAAGATTAGTCTCCACATGTAGATGAAATTCTTTCTAACTCTGCATATACCTGCAATCATTAGTGTATCAAAGCCTTGGAGTCTTTCTCCTAATGCGTGTGTCCCTGGAAGGATGGAGAGGTAGAGCTGGTTGTCCCTGCAGTACGCCGATGCACTCTAATGAATGTTCACATCTAGTATCTTTGCATGCACATCAGGAAGAAACAAATAATTTGAGACAAAAGTATCAAACTCCTACTCTTATGGTTTCAATTGAAAACTGCAGAGAGGACAGTCATGCCTGTGCCCCATTTTTTGCATTTTAGAAAATACACAATGTTTAACAATGTTGGTTATGTATACACATGAAAAGAAAATGTTGTGAGTTTATCCACGTGCTACTCATGAGAAGGGCGTACCTGGTTATCTATTCTTCTGAATTGCCACAGGGAATATTCTTCCCAAAACACAAGATAAATTTTAAGATGCAGTTCTTTGTGTGCTCTATCCAAATAAAGCATGGTCAAAATATTGTTACTTAAAGTATGCATTTCAGGTAACATAGCATTCAGTTAGCTTATGTTGAAACTATATATATTTTACTAGTTCTTCTCTTGTGGCAGTATGCTTTATGGAAAAAATTCTCACTTTTGAAGTTAGAAAAATCTGGGCTTGGTTCTTGCTCTAATTTTGATCATCTAGTAAAAACAGGACACATTATTAATGTTATCTATCCCAGTCTACTCACTAATAAAAATGTAATTAATTTTTTGTTATAGTTATTGTAAGAATATGTACAAAACATATATATGTAATTATAGATATAACTTACACTGCTTATGATATAATTATACATATAATAGACATTGATTTACATATTTAAAGTACTTAATAAAATATTTATTATATAAATATTGAAGATGCAAATATATGTTTCAAATATATCTATATTATAAAATATCTCTATATAAAACACCTAATAAAATTTCTGTAGCAAAAGGATGTTCTATACTTATTGTATATTCCCCAACCTCATTACAGACTATGAAGATGAAATCATCATCTGTCTTTCATTCCTCCAACATATTAATACTTGCAACAACTCATATGGCTAATCTATAATTAAAGGGGTTTCAGAACAGGCAACCTGGTAGCACAAGGGAGCATATTAATGCCACTTGAAGCAAAACATTTCTTTTAGATATTTCCGTTTACAGCTTATCATTCTCAGTAAAACAGTTCTGTTGATGATGGGCAATTGAGAGTGGCATTGTCCACCTCCAAGTTTGGACTGCCCTTCCTGCTTAATGTGTGTATAGTCCTTTTTCCACACATTGTTTTTTTTTTTTAAATAAAAAATCATAATAGACAAGGAATAGTGAAACCTTTCTGAGGTTGGTTTGTGTGCACACGTGTGTGCATGTGTATGTGTGTGCTCACGTGTGTGTGTTTATGTGTAGTGGGGTTTATTAATCTAGGATAGTTTTCAATCTACTGCCTTATAAGTGTGTGAAATTTTACTTTACAAGGGAGATATTTCCAGATGACAGGTATGTGATACCATGCAAAGATAAAGTAGAATTTAATTTAAGCCCTTTGAAGCATTATTGATATATTTTAAGGAATTAATTCTTAACAGAATATCTCTTTTGTGCTTTTGTACATGCTCTTGTCATCGTTTCATGAGCAACTTCTTAGAGATTGTCCGCACCTCCAAGTTTGGACTGCCCTTCCTGCTTAATGTGTGTATAGTCCTTTTTCCACACATTGCTTTTTTTAAAATAAAAAATCATAATAGACAAGGAATAGACAAACCTTTCTGAAGTTGGTTTGTTTTTACATTATTGACATAAGGAATCATATTACTACGTGCTCATAGAAAGCAGAGCTAAAATTGTTATTTATTGAAATGAATCTAGGATTACATGAAGTTAACTTCTATTACAAAAACGTCATTGCTTTTTAAAACAGTGTCATTTGTGACAAATGTTTACTAGCATCAAGTAGACATAAAACTAGACTTGAGAATACTTAAGGATACATCAATGAATGAGCCCACACTAGGTTCTTTGTTTATTGTTTTGTGCTTTTGGAGACAGAACTCGAGGCATCACACTTGCTAGGCAAAAATCTGTAGAAAGCTTAATCTCAATCCCTTTAATAAATTTTAATTTGAGATGGAGTTTTGCAAATTTGCAAGCTTGCTTCCAGCTCAAAATCCTCTTGCCTTTCTAATTGTTTGGATTACAGCCTTGAGCCAACACACCCAACTACTGCTGCTCACTTCAAAGGAAACATTAAAAAGAAAATCAAACAAATAGACAACACTCCCTCACAACCTGCTAACTATTACAATGAAAAGAACTAAACATAGTAAAATAGCCATTTCAAATGAGGATACCAGGAAAAACCAGGTAAGAATCAGGTCACCAGTTTAAATTTCCACCAAGTCTTAATCTAGTCTAAACTACAGAGCTGTTTCTCTAATGTAAAAAAGACTCTAACTTGTTAAAAATAAGAAATTGTTAATTTGTTGACTGCTCATTTGTTGGCCTATAATATTAAAAGACTAAAATAATGCTAATATTTGTTTAGGTCATATTAGCTACTACTTGAAAAGGCTACTTCCATTTAATATGTTAAAAATTCACTATTAAAATTTATGTTTACTACTAATATGGGATTTAGAGCTACAATTGCTAAAGTATCAAAGAGTCTACAAATAACAACAAAAAAATCACATCAAAATGGAATCTCCAGAGACGAACTTTTTAAGATTTAAACATTTTGAGGAACCAGTTTTTTGAGCCATTTCTTATTGCTGTTTCTCTAATTTCTTGAAGTGATAGGATAAGATAATATATGTTTCTAACTTTTAGAAAGGCCTAGAGTCATAGATTTGTTTCCCAAAAGACTGAGGTGTTTCTGCGCTCTGTGGTGGATTATCTGAAAAGGGCTGTTTTGTTTTGTTTTGAGCCCCTACAGTCATTCTAGTGTGGCTGCCTAAATAATTTGTTATCAACTTGGTAGTTTAAAAATGTAGTCCATCACATTTAGAGAGACCAGAAGTTCAAAATCAGCTTATGCAGTGATCCGATCCATTAGCTGCAGTGTAGCAGTCTTTCCTACCCTCTGGGGGAGAAGTGTTGCTTCCAGCTCCTGGAAAGGGCTGCCATGCCCATTCTCACGTGGTCACTCCTACACCTGGCTCTGTGGGTGGGCAAATCACCCCCTCATCTGTGTGCACTGAATTTCCCTCTTCCCTGCTTCTCTCTTACAAAGAGAAGGTGCAGTTGTAATTTTTTTTTCAGTGTTTGGTACAGGGTTTTGCTACAAAGCTCAGATATAGCAATCCTCCTGTTTTCAGCCTCCACAGGGCTGGGATTACAAGCATGCACTACCATGCCCAGACTCTGTGGCCAGCTCAGTGCATCTGAGGGTAGGGCCAGCATGACATATAGTACTGGGACTCAAACCCTGGTACCTGAGCTTGCCTAAACAGGCACTTAGTCTGCTGAGCTATCTCACTGGCCCAAGTTGTACTTTTGATCCAACCGGGTAATCCACAGTAGTTGCCCCATCTCAAGATATGTAATACATTCACAGTTTTTTTGACCATATGAGATAATACACAAGGTCTAAGAAATTAGTATGTGGATATTTTGAGTCATTTTTCAGTGACATTTTTCCAAAGTTCCATACTCACGGATTTCCATAGGAGGCGTTTCACCCACCAGGAAGATGATTTTCCCTTATGTGGCTTCTCTAAACTATGTGATCAAAATTCTTTGTCTAACTTTAAAACTTTTGTATGAATTTCACTCTTTCTTATTCTTTCAACAAGCCATACTACTGTAGAAATTTTTTAAAGGACTGAACTAATTGTTGCTTTCAAGAAGTTACAATTTATTTGTGGAAATGGGTTGAAGAGACACACATAATTAAGTGAAAACATAAGGACTAGAGATATATAGAGAAATATCAAAAGTATATCAGTAAGCAAAAGCTTATGAGAAAAATGCCCAGTTAGAAAGAAGGGGATATGTATACTGAAGAAAGGAAGAAAAATAACAGCACATAAAGTGTGGGTTTTGAAATATGACTAGAGGAATGGAATTCACATGTCAATGTCATATATAAAATTCCCCAGACCTTTTCCTTAGCCTCTGTATGGAAAAATATTACTGGCTTCTCCTGGTGGAAAGCTTTCTTGGCAATATTCAAAATCATCCTGTTCAGAGGGGAAAATGTTATAGGTAGCTAAGTTAGGTTGAAATATTGCAGGCAGTCTACAGGGCTTGGCCCTCCTCAAGAGGTCAATGAGGAAGGCAACTATGGCTGGAGGTGCATTTATTCAAGGCCAAGCTTCAAGACAAAGAACTATTCAACCATTTCTAGCCCCTGGGGACCAGCAGCAGTGATTGACATGTTAAGTAGATGTCAATCACCTTGGGGTGAAGGAACAAATCTCCTTACCTTACCCTTCAAGGAAAGCTTCATCTATCCTGTGTGCACTTCCTGTGTGACTTTGCTTCCCAATTTGATCCCCATTTAATCAATATTGTCCTAGCAACTATACTTGTTGTATACTTATTGATTGTCCATATTTTGTTCCACCACACACTCATCCTATGATTCAATTTGGGATCAATATTACATAAGTGATTATTCTTGTAATCTAATTGATTGGTTATAGTTCTGCCCTACCTTAAGCCCACCTCACTTCATGGCTTCACTCAATAAAACACCCCTGAGAAGGGCAGCACTTAGTGCACAGCTCATTTTCTGGGACCCCTCTGATCCTCTTACACAGAAGCATTCTCTTTCTCAATAAAAATTCACATGTCAGAAAAGTGGGGAAAACTTATAACAAATGTTTCTATGAAAAGACAGTTGTGATAAAATAATTAGCAAAACTCTCAAAGTCTGGCCAAGATCAACAGAGTTAATGGAATCAAGTTTAAGTTGTGCGTAACAGAAGATGCAATTATAAAACAGATTTGGGGCAAGTATTCATTTCCTTCTTATTTGGAAGGATGACATAAAGAAGACAGCCTGGAGATAGGAAGAAAGAACATTGAGAACTATCATAGATTTCAAGTGTAAGCTGATCGAGGCCCAGATTTAGGAGGCAGAATTTTTAATGGAAGAGGAAAGAACTAGAAAAGGAGAATTCATAGGGCCTACTGTCTAGATTAGGGAGAGCAGTGACAGTGCAAAACATGAAGCCAAATTAATGCAGAGATTGGAGAATCGAAAGGTTTTGGATGAAGGATGAGGTACATGTGCATACTAAGCTTGAGGCTGTGTTTGGTCATTGAAGTAGAAATGTGCATAATTCAGTTTGAAACAATGGGAAGAAGCCCAAGAATCGATAAGCACTTGGAGCTCCTTTATATATAAATTTGAGAAGATCGATTTCCTAGTAAAATATTAAGAAAAAAAATGCATGAAATAGCATGGAGATAACAGACTCACTATATGAATGAACTTATATCTGGAGGTTTGACATCAAACCAATTTCATGATGGCAGGCCATCCTTGAATTTATGTGAAAAATCGCTAATTTTTGGTTTAAGGGACTTAAGGATGAGAGCTCAAGACCACTCAATAAATGGGCCTATTGCAAAAGTTTGTCTTTTTTGGACATTTTTCTTGACTAATGTTATATATACACATTCTAGATTATGAATTACAATAATGAGGTTTACCTTGGATGAATGATTCAGACAAATTACTATTTTCTTTTTAAATTAATTAATTAACAATGTATTTGGTACAGGATCTCACTATGCAGCTCAGACTTGTAGTAATCCTCCTGTTCAGCCTTCCCAGCTCTGGGATCATAGGCATGATCCACCACGCCCAGACTCAGTGGCCAGCTCAGTGAGCCCAAGGGCAGGGCTGGTGTGTTATGTGGACCATTTTCTATAGTCTAAATGTTTGTGTCCTCAAACTCCTTAGTTCATCTGTCAAATTTACCTCCCAGTACAGTAGTACTAGAAGGTGGACAATATTATATTGTCCATTTAGTCATAAGTGGGCTAAGTGTTAGGACTTTTGGTGTAGCAAAAAAAAAAAAAAAAAAAAAAAAAAAAAAAAAAAAAAAAAGGTGAAAGAAAGGGACGGGAAAGACTTTATTGCCATTGATGAGGATATGGAGAGGACTAATCACAGGGAGATGGTAGGATCCTTTGACCTGAGACAGAAGGGCTGAGATTTTTTTGATTTTTGATAGGGGCAGAGTTTGAGGGGCATGATTAGTGACAACTAGGGAGCTGACTGGGCGGTCCCTTGTGTGCACAGGAAAGGAATCCAGGACTGGGGTGGAGGAAGTGATCATTGGGAAGATAAGTTGTTTTAGCGATTCATCCATGTTGAATCAGAACCATGATAATTTAGCAGTTTGTACTCAGATGGAACCTATCACTAAGTATCCTTATAGAAGAGACCCTCAAGAGCTAGCTAGTTACTTCTGAGGACACAGCCAAGAAGGGTATGATTTTTGAACCAGAGAACAAGCCTGATCCAGTGACTCTCCAAACATCTTGATCTCAGATTTCCTGACTTCTAGAACTGTGAACAGTAGATCTCTGTTGTTCATAAGCCACCCAATTTATATTTTTCTTAAAGTAGCCTAAACATGCTAAGTAACCATTCCACCTTCAGTATATTTTAGTAGCATCATAAAGCCCGCAAAACCCAGAAAAATTCTCTCCACAAAGCACTGAGGAAATTGAAATGCTCCTGGAATAGTTTCTGTTCTTATTGAAATTGTGATAACCTTGCTTCCTTTCAGCTTGCATATATCCAATTCTTTCAAATATTTACTGGATAGATGGTGTTCCTTCCTTCCTCATAGGCCATTTAATTTCCCTTGCAAATTTATTTTGTGAAATCCTTTACAAGTTTTAATTCCACTATGCAAACTCTAAAAGGGGACTCAATCGCTGTCTAAATTGGTTCTAAATAATTATAGTATTTATGAAAATGCAAACTTTAATATAAATACATATCTGTTGAATGAATTCATTTTAATCTGTATTTTAGAATGCATTACTGAAATCACTTCTTCTGGGAGAGAATCTGTAATCAGAAGAGTCAGTGTTTATTTTCAAAATTGTTAATATAGCTACCATCAGATTACATTATTCTTAAGTATGAATAATTACACTGCAGAGAAGGAGAAGACACTTCTATAGAAGTTAGTTAATACCTAATGATACTCTGATTCAGACAGAGAACAGGATTTTAATAAATGGATAGCATAAGTTTCCCTAAAAGACTTATTGTCTTGAAAAATGACTCTGAATCATTTACTGCAATAAATTATATAGAATGCCTCCATCTGTATTCCTTTTAGCTCTTTCCAAATCAGTGAATCTAAGGAGAAAAAAAAAAACACTACAAAGTTTTTCTAAAAATGTATTTTTCTACCACTTTACAATTTTTGTCTTTGAAATGAAGCAGACTTCATGTGGGAGCTGCATCTTTTTTTTTTTTTTTTTTTTTTTGTGGAACCGGGGATTGAACTCAGGCCCTTGCACTTGCCAGGGAAGCGCTTATTCCACTGAGCCATCCCCCCGGCCCCAGGAGCTGCATCTTTCATTAAAAATGAGTTGCAGTTCACAAGGAAATGTTCACCAAACATATTTTAAAAGCTGTATATAGATTTTTTATTTCAAAATAAGTTAATTATTTTATAAATATTTTATTAGTCTGATATGTACCAAATCATAAACATTTTTTCTTTTGTTCTTTCCTTCTTTCTTTTTTGTATTTTAGGGAAGGGTCTACAGGGTGTTCAGGGTCTCACTACTAGATTGGACTTGTAGTGATTCTCCTATTTACAGCTTTCCAAGTGCTGGGATTACAGGCATGCACCACCACACCCTGTCTCAATTGCTGTCTCAAATCCCCCAGGGGCAGGGCCAGAAGGGCAGGCTGGGGGATAGAACCTTGGACTCCTTGTGCTTACTTGCAGGCACTTTAATCCATTGAGCTATTTGGCCAGTCCTTCCTTCCTTCCTTCCTTCCTTCCTTCCTTCCTTCCTTCCTTCCTTCCTTCCTCCCTCCTTCCCTCCCTCCCTCACTCTGGCTCTTGCTCTCGCTCTTTGTTCTTTCTTCTGCCATCTCAGGGTGGAGCTGGTTCAGCATGTGGTGCCAGGGATCGAACTTCAGTCGCCTGCACCTGCCTAAGCTTGCCTAAGCAGCTGCTTTAGACCACTGAGCTATCTCGCCAGTCCCCCAAACACAGTTTAATATAAATGTTAAAAAGTACTATCAATATACGAATAGATAGAATATATGCCAATAAGATTGGTAAAAAATTATCAATTTTGATACTGATTCTTTAAAGATAGTGTAGATATCTAAAAACCACTCATTACAAAAGAATATTCCATGCCAAAAAGAGAAATAGAAGAAATTGGTATATATAAAGTATTTTAACATATGTATATAAAGACAGTATACACAAAAAGTCAAAGTCAGAAAAATATTTGCAATGTGCATGCCATAGGGTAAAACTTTATTAATGAAGTATTATTAAAGATGATGAGAAAAATCTCACAGTGGAGACATAAAACTAAATCTAAGAAATTTGTGATAGCACTTTTAGTGTTTAAATGCTAGTTTTAAAATCCTTAAATGCAATGATAATGATAGGAATATGGTTTAAAAACAGTAAATTCCCCTTCCAAACTACACTAACAAATTTGTAACAAAAATGTTTAATAAGGCATCAGGATTGGCCACTATGATAACAAACTGGAGGCATGTGATTGGGAATTAGTCCAAATACAATGGATATAAAGTTGACGTGGAATCAGACAGACTTTGGTTCAAACTGGCTCTACTATCTCAATCATTCTACTAATTTCTCAGTTTCCATAAGTCTACCTGGCATGAAACCAGGACAATAACACAAGGTACTTCAAAGATACTTGTGAGAATAGAAGATAGTGCAGATTTAGAGCTGTCCGAGTATCACTTCCTATTTCAGCAATTAGTCCTTTTAAAAATATGGTAATATTTTTTAAAAGACCATCTGTCACAATACATTAAAAGCCATATAGTGTTGCATAACTTTAACTTAACAAATTTCTATCTGGACACACTTTTAAAGAAGTATGGGTACTTAGCAGACTCCAGGCACAAGGACAATGGGTCTAGTCTATAAAAATGAAAATTTACAAGTAATACTATTTTTTAGGCAAGAGGAGAATTTAGCTGAAAAACTGTAATTTTTCCATTAAAAAGTATGTTGTGGGCAGATTAAGAAGTTGTTATCCAATAGCTAGCAGAAGAGAAACTAAATGATTAAGTTTGTGGATAAAAAGGATAGATTCAGTCATGAAATTGGGGAACTGTATCAGTACACTGCAGAAATTTGAAAATTCTTAGGCATGAAAGGAACGGGAAATCGTCAACCAGGCATGTTCAGCACAAGAGACTACTGAAATGTCAAGGTAGATCAAAGTAGAAGTGCAGCTAGTGCAGAAACTAGACTGTGGGGAGTGCTGTGTGCTGTACTGAGCAACACAGATTTCTTTTTTTGGGCTGTGGAAAATTCCTGAAGATTCTGATGAAACTTTATATCCCAATACAATATAAATGATGTAGTCATAGACATAATAAAATCAGAAAATTTAAAGAAGACATAGGCTAAGACAAAGGTGGAGTCCTTGGATATAAAGGGATTGTGAAGTAGGACAGGAGAAATATTTTTACATGTAAATTTCAGGATTTTGTGACCAATCAGACTCTACTAGTAAAGCTTTTTATATTAGATTTAAGTTTGGGATGACTATGTCAAGGGGAAGAAAAGAAGTTCCAGTTAGGAAACAGATGAATTTGAGATGCTTGTAGAAAAGTTCACAATCATTAATTAGGTACAGATTTCAGAGCTGAAGAGAGGAGATGGGGACGAAGATATGACAGGAAATGGCTTTCAGGAGACCACCTCATCTTTTGAGACATGTAGACAATTACCTCAAAACTTCTAGAAACTTTCTATCACTAAGGAGTAAGTTTCTTCCTTCACTTGTAAAAATTTATATCAAATGAATGGAATTCCTCTTTAATTCTGTCTGAAATGTTTATCCACAAGACATTACTTGCCAATGAAAACATTTCATGAAAAGATAGGAACAGAGGGCCTAATTTTGCCATTATTCTAAGAAGTAGATAACTTCATTCATGAATTAAAAAAGAGTACCTCAAGATGATTATTTCAAATTTAGAAACATTTCCATACTAGCTTTGTTAAAGAACAGTATTCCAACTACAAAAGCTTCCACAGATTCATCTTTACATCATTTGTGTTTTTGATAATTTAAACAAAATATTTCAAAAACTCCAAATAATAATTTCTTCCTGAGTCAAAAAGTATTTGAACATTTGTTATGGCTTTTCTCTAAAGACTAGAGAAGGAATATGAAGAATTTTATGGGTTGGGGACCACAGTACTTGTAAAATTTTAAAACTAAACCACAAAAATAGATGCTGCTTCCCTTGTAACATAAAAGAATAGCAATATAAACAGAAAGGGAATTTTGAGAATAAAATTATAAACTCTGTTCATTTTTAAAGTGAGTAAAGAAAAATCTAAACCAGCCACTATGTATTAATTATCCTGAAAATACTGACTTCTGTCGAAGCTGAAGTCTTAATTATAGGGTTTTTTTGTGATTGCATTTTTCATAACATGTATTTGTGAGAACAGCACTAGGGGCAGGTCAGTGCTTGCAGCTAAACAATATTAAAGGAAGTTGCATTTTTATCTTCAGTATGAAGAACTGAGTGAACATTTTAGCTTTTATTTTTAGAAACAAAATAAGAAATAATTGAAAACATAGTGGAAATAAGAAGAAAATGACTGATGCCAATGGACCAATAGGAGAAACAGGAGATTAGTAACAAGACACAAGATTTGAGGCAAATCTTTTACACATTTCATAGACAAACATTAAAGTTAAAGCACTGAGTACCTTATCCATAAATTGATCAGATTGGTGATATTACAAATTGTGCTTTTATTCTTAAGTCTCCACTGTTATTATGAAGGTAGTAAATATATATAAAATGTGAAGTAAAAGTGAAAATTTCCATTCCAACTTCTTTTTAGATTTATTCTCTTTAGAACAATCTATTTTACAGATTACAATACATTTCTAGTAAATTATAACACTTGTGTAAGTATTGTAAAATACAGAAAAATGTTCATATATGGTTTTGATAAATAAATCATTGAAAGTAAGAGGTACTCTAGATGTTTCTTTCCCATTTTGTATTTTCCATGCTTTCTTTGACTACTTTTGAGGCTATCGTATATTCCACACATATGCATTAATGCTTAAGTAACTATTTGCCTTTTGATAGATACTTAGTTTTATAAATATGTGCACAATACTACTAAGTATTTATATATGCTGAAAAATAAATATGGTTTCAGTTTCTCACTTATCGTTAAGTCCACAATGTAAAGGTACTAGAATGTATGTAGGAATGTTTCCTTGGTTATTGCTTATTTTTTCACTCAGTTTGTGATTCTCTAAGATTGATTTTTGAAACATTTTTAATGATGGCAATAGCTACAATTATTCCTTGACAATGTCTATGAGGTACTGAATGTAAAAGCCCATTGTTTGAACCACAGAGACCCTCAGCTGTTAATTTGCGCAGTTTATTATGTGCCTCTCAAACCACCAGCACTGTGCCGGGTTCTGGGAAGGAAGACTGAGTTACAGGAGATCGGAAAAAGCTAATTTCTGTGTGTCTGAAATTTTATAAATAAATAATGCAGTATTTAATGCTTACAATCTGGGTATACGGTGTGTCATGCACACAAATGCAAGCATATGATTATCCTTTTCAATAGTAACCTTATTGAATTTTTAAAGATAATTTATATGAGGTACTTTTCTCTCATTGAAGTGTGCATTAGAATTAGAGTGAGATCATATGGAATTTTTTAATGCATGTCATGGTATAGATGATTAGTTGGGATTTTCCCATCATCTATTAACATGGACTGTAGTAGCCGGCTCTGAATGTCCATCCACCATACGCTACAAATGACCTGTGAGAAGCAGCCTTCTGAGTCTAAGGCTGAACATCCTGGGATTTGGTCCCTAGGTATACTCAAGTAACATATTTTTGGTCAAAAACACATACATAATACACAGAGGAATGGTAAGCCTCTAGGAGGTTTTTGTTTTTTCCTAATAAAAAGCAGACATGTTTCTTAGAGTTATTCCTCACCACACTTTTCCCATCCTGAATGTGGGCACACTATGTGCAAAACCTTCAACAAACTCTGACCAGATGATGATGTGAAAACGGACCACTAGAGGCATCCCACAATGAAAACACAGGGATTGTGGTTTCCTCACGGAATCATTCATGACCTAAACAACTGTCCACATTTGACTCTTTCAAAATTAAGAGAGAAAATTAAATCCCACAACTTCTCTTTTCTGTTTTCCTAATTTTCATTTTTATTTGTACATGTTTGAAATACACGAGATTACAGTCAATGTGGGGTGTTGCTACAGGTGCATGGCATGGCTTAATTATGTGTTCCCTTCACCTCCTCTTTTTCTCTCTCTTCAAGCTTTTATAATTTTTACATGAATTTACTAAAATGTCTTTGGTTTGTGGCAGCACAGGCCTTCCAGTTATTGTGAATCAATATAACAATGAGCTGTATCATCTAAAATATTTTTCTTTCTTCTGCCTATACTATTGTTTCTATGATCTTCCACCATAAACTCATTTTCTCAAATGTTATAATATAGAGATTTAGTTTAAATACTGTCTTGTACAAGTTGAAACTTTGGAAACCTACTTGGGCCTTTAATTACTGATCGTTTTGCTTTTAAGGAAAACACTGAATCACATAGTGTCACAGAGATACCACCTGTAAAGTATGGGATTAAAGCTCCATAGTGCTACTGTCCTTGTTTTACAGCAGCAGAGTCACTGCTCAGCCTAAATCCATGCATGCTGGATGGGCTACCTCTGCAACCTCAGTCTGTGCTAGCCTAGAAATTTTTCCACCTAGAAAGAACTCAGTGCTGGGTTTCTCATTAACTTCTGCACAAACTCTCTCCCAGCTATCTCAAGCTTTGCCTTGTAAGCATTTTCCAGAAATTCTAAAATCTTCCTTTCAAAGTCACCATGAAGCAAGGCTCCGCAAGACAGAAGAGTCACAACCACAGAGCCTTGCAGAAATACAATTTTTAGGACTCAAATGGAAAACAAGAATCCTTCTTAAACTCTGGTAAGTTTCTGAGAATTGGACTGACACAACTAAAACATTTTTTTTTCCTAGGGTTTTATTCAGCTCTCAGGGATAAATCATGTATTTAAAAAATGTATTGAAATTCAAAACTTATAGAAATTCTGATACACATAAAAATCAACAGAAAAACCAGAGAGTACCCATAGAATAAAATTTTCTCATCATGATAAAGTGAAATGGGTATAAAATATCTGGCCATCTTTTCTTAAATGTATGTTCACTGAAAGTGTTACCCTTTGCTTTAATTTTGCAGCATACTTGTGATCATAAAATAGCCTAGTTAATTCTTGGCTTGGAGGTCTGGTTACTAAACTAAGAAATTATTGTGACAAGCTTGTGAGCCATGATCTACACTAATAATTTTAACAATATTTTTCCCCCTGGATTACTAAATTAATTAAAAAAAGAGTTTACCTGGTTTCCTCCCATGCCATGACAATTGAATATACCCACTTTTTCATTTTCCTTCCGGCCCATGTTGTCTAAACATTGATTGGTTTCAACATTTCTTATCTAAAGGGAGAGACACACAGAAAAAAAGAGAGTAAACCACGAGGCAAAAAGTCAATTAAGTCGGAAAATCTGTGATATTATTAAACTACAAGTTTTCAAGGAAATTCCCAAATAGTAGTTTGCTATAAATACTTAATTTTCTTTTTAAATGTCTGTCCTTATTCTCAGTATCTAAAATCCTGCTGAAATAAATTGAAAAGCACTGCCTTGGGCACTAACATCTGATTAAGTTATAGTATTAGAGAAGAAGCATCTACATGAACTAGGTGGTAGTTTCACATCTTCTAAAACTTAAGACAAATAATTTCCCAACTAATCACCATTCATTCTTCATCTCTTATGGTACCTACCACATGCAAAGAAGTAAAACCTGTGTCAAACACTCAAATTTAAGGAGTGGTCAACAAACATTGCGAACGCTTAAGTTTAAAAAATAATTATAGTAAAAGGCATCCGGCCATTAATCTCCCTCCAAATCATCCTCCTTACTGGGAGCACACTTTTCCCATTGTTTTTGTCACTTTCTAAAGTGGCACTCACAGTCCTCTTTTTTGATTATCTTTCTGAGGGTGATCAAAAACACAGTGAATGATGTTGCTGCATGCCATTCACTAAAAAGGCAGACTCAGAAAAACATTGTGTGTCCTTCGGCCTAATTCACTAGGGCTGCCACAAAGCAAATTCTTGCTCTTCTCCAAAGTCAAAGTGGACATGAAATGTAAACACTAAGGTGAATTTCACCCAAATATCCACACTCCAGTCTTGATCTTCCTTGCAAGGGATTAACTCAGTTATATTGTTAGCCATAACAATATAATTAAAAGCACATACTTGTAAAAGAGGACTTAGAGAGCTGCTTCAGAAAGGGACACAAACAAAACAACAGGATGTGCTTGAACTGAGGGGCAATATTTTGAGGGGGATTAATGATCATGTATCCATTTCTGTTTAGAATTTAAAAACATACTGTATTTTTTCATACTGCATTTTTTGTTCTCACCTTGTATGGTCTATCTTGTGCATTAATAACTATTAATCATGTCATTTATTTCTCTAACTAAAACATATGCATCTCTCTTATTTCATTCATACTGCCAAACTTAATGAAAGTGCTTAACCCTAGAAAAAGCTGTTATAATATAAGCAGAATTTATAGATTATTCAGAAGGAAGAGTTAATTGTCAACTGCAGACATGCATTTCTCAAACAATGCATAGTCGCCTAATTAATATAAGATAATGAATTATATTTGAGAGAAAGATAATTATGCATGCCATTACTAAATCAAACACAAATAAATATAAGGAGAAAGAGAAAGAAGGATCCTTCTCCTGAATGATTTATTTTTGATAGTTGTTCTTTATTCTTAACTCCAGTTATACACTTGTAGTTATTCATACTGATTCTGAGAATTTTGTATCCCTAACCCATATTATGACATGCATATTTTACTGTTTCCTCAATAAAATAACTTGTAGATCTCTACTTAGGTATTTCTTCATGCTGACAAATAAATAAACTAGAGATTTTTTTCAAAGTTTTATTGATAAACAGATAGCAATGAGACAGTTTCAAATCAAATCGGAAGTACAGTTTCAACAAATAATACACTGCATATATTCTTCT
>NW_004524606.1:1832463-1849063 GCF_000260255.1 Octodon degus | reverse complement strand
AGTATTTTGTTCCATCCTTTGACTTTCAGCCTATGAATGTCTTTATGAGTTAAATGTGTTTCTTGTATACAGCATATTGTTGGATTTTGTTTCCTAATCTACTGTGCCTGTCTATTTCTCTTAATAGGTGAATTGAGTCCATTTACATTAATGGTTAGAATTGAGATGTATTGACTTACGGTTGCCATGTTATTTACCTGTTATCGTTTACTCCTATTTCTCCAGTGTTTAATTGCTTACCCTATTTAGCTGGTTGCTTCTGATCTCATTTGTGGAGTTCTGATCATTTTGGTTCCTCTCTAGAACATCTTTCAGTAGCCTGTGTAAGGTTGGCTTTGGCATCCCGAAATTCTTTAGCTCTTCTTTGTCATGGAAGTATTTCACTTCTCCATCAAACTTGAAAGAGATTTTTGCAGGGTGTAGTAGTGTGGGCTGGAATTTGTTTTCATAGAGGACCGAAGTACTCTGCTCCATGTTCTTCTTGCCTGCATGGTCAGACCTGGGCTAGGACTGTGTCTAAACTAGAGCTTTATTGCATAAACTCATAAAGGATGAATTAGATTTATGATTAACTTTTCCTACGGTGAACAACCTCATGGTTGTTGGAATTGAAAAATGTATTATCATTGGCATTAAGATCCCAATCAGAAGATGAGAATAGTAGAGATCAAAGTTCCAACTTGACATGGGTTGCAATGGGCTAAAGTAAAGAGCAGTTATAGATAAATTCATCGATAAATCTGATTAGAACCTTAGAACACACAAGAAATATTGCAGGAAAAGAACTTAAGCTTGTAGAAGTAAAATGTATATGGACAAGATAGGTCTGAAATGTGTCCTGAATCTGATTTTGGTCAGTTCAGGAACTGGAAAGGACTGACCCTATTTATAGGCAAAAGCATTTTCAGGATCTGTAGCTAGACAATACTGAGGAGGCTAATAATTGATAGACAATATAGTGAATATATCTTTATATGCTATACATAATATTATAGAAAAATGTTGGATCAAGTTATAGAAAATGTAGCAAAAAATATTTTCAAAGCTTTTACATTGGACTATTGATAACTTTTCATGAAAGAGAAATGTTTTGAAAAGCAATAAAATTATTTGTTACTATTGAAATTTAGCATCATAAAATGTATAGAACAAGATATTATCATAATACTTAGAGAAATAAATATTTCATAAAATAATTAATTCACTTTCAGATGTAACCTATTCTATATAATTTAGAAGACCTCTCCTGGGAGCAACATATCCTCCTTGAATAGATACTAGTTAATAATCACAAGCATTTACAGACTTAGTTTTTTTATATTATTTCCCCTTTACAGGACAATAGAAATTCAAAGCATATTCCACTGTATACTCTGACATTTATCTGATATTTGACACATAAAAAGTTGAAAATTAAATATAAATTTGAAGAATATTTCCCAAATACTTTGCCCTCATTAATAACATATTATCAATCTCCTTTCTATAACTGATACTTCTTTTTGTTTGTAGTACTTTCTATGTATTAATTCATCCAAGAAACATTGTTAAAGAATACATACATCATGTCAAGCACTATTTCAGGTTGGAAAATACAGAAATGAGTAAAATATACATCCTCTTTTCTATTGTGGAGCTCACATTTTAGAAGGAAAAAGTACAGTAAAAAAGAGATTTATAACATATCCAAATATCAAAAGATCCTATAAAGACATAAAACACAGTAAGGGGAGAGAAGTTTAGGCAGGGGTGCTATTTTGGAGAGAACAGAAAGGTTCACTATGAGGAGAAGATACTTGGAAAGAAAATTTAAAGGGTGGGAAAGTGATTTTTCCATCTAAAGAAGAACATTTTATGCAGGACCTCAATTAACAGATGTCCCTCACATGTATATGGAAAACACTGAAATAATAGGCCAGCAATGTGTCCAGGTGTGAAACAACGAGAGCAGGGTGCAGGCTAAAGAAGCGTCCAAGTCTGAATTATGTAAAGAGCCATAACTTTTGAAGGTAAACATAGCGCAATAATAACTACTCTGGCTTTTGTCAGGAAAACAGAGCAGAGCTGGGAAGCAGAAGCAGGGTGACAAGCAGAGAACACATGCAGTTAGGTTTGCAAAAGAGACTTGGTGTTGAGACCGAAGGATAATACTGGGATGGAGAGTTCAAATTTGGAATGAAAAGCAGCAGGACTTCCACTTCCAATTAAATTGAATGTGAACTATGAGAGGAAAAGGACCTCAAGAACTAGCTAGTGTTTAAACCTGAGAAAAGAGATGATTGATGTTTTCTTTACTGGGAACAATACTCTGTGTTCTTGTATATTGATAGCTAACACTGTCGTTTCAGCTTCAAAGTCAATTTGGCAAATCTAAAGTCTTTGGCTGATAATATATTGTTTGGAGTATCTTTTTTTTAGTGAAGGCTCTACAGGGTGTTCAGGGTCTCACTACTAGACTGGACTCATAGTGATTCTCCTGTTTACAGCCTCCCAAATGCTGGGATTACAGGTGCGGGTCACCACGCCCAGTCTCAATTGCCCTCTCAGCGAGCGGAGCCCCGGGGGTGCGGGGGAGAATCTTTAGAATGTCCTTGCATTTAATTCCAGGATAAAGGGCTGGTTTTGGAAGTCTCGTGACAATCTGGATTTTCCTCCTTATTCTATACTTAACTTATATTATGCCCCTTAATTATATTTACTGGATGCTAAACTGACATTTTTTTTTAATATACTAGATTTATCACAATATGTCTTGGTGATGTCTACTATGGATCACTCACTCAGGTATGTAGTGTTCCTATTCACCACGTAACTTCAATTTTATTTTCAGAAAATTTCCTTGAATTAGTAATATTAATATTCACTTTGCCTATTAATAATAATAATAATAAATTAAATTCACATTCATTGCATTTACTTATTTATTCAGTATTTTAGGGCAGGGTCGACAGGGTGTTCAGGCTCTCATGACTAGATCAGACTCATAGTGATCTGCCTGTTTACAGCCTCCCAAGAGCTGGGATTACAGAGGCGCACCACCACACTGTCTCAATTGGTGTCTCAGCCTGCCCCAGGAGCAAGGCCAGCATGGCAGGCTCAGGGTTCAAAAACACCCCCCACCCCATCCCTGCGAATGCTAGCAGGCACTTTAATCCACCGACCTATTTTGCCGGCCCAATTGCATTTATTTACCATTAGAAATATTATTATTTTGGACATTGTTGTATCTCTTCCATGTATTTCACTCTTGATCAAAAATTTTTAATCTTTTTTTTCTTGGTACCATGAATTGTACTCTAAACCTAGTGCTTCCTGGGCAGGTGCTGTATTTCTGAGCTATATCCCTGGCCCAATCAAATGATTTTACATTTGTTCTTTATTTAAACATTCATCCCTTTTTTTCTGAAATCCTAATGGCATTTTCTCCTTGAATTATTGTTCTTAAATGTTTAGTGCTCATTTCTGAGATTATTTTGTTCTCTAATGTTTTATTTTTTCTTGTATTCCAGGAGCTCATATCAGTTTTGCTATATTTGATTTACAGTGTTATTCTTTATATCAGTACATACAATATTTATTTAAGCTTCTTTCTAAAAATTAGTTTCTACTTTTCTGTTGTCATATGAAAATAGAGTTTTGGTGTGTTTGCATTATTTTCAAAGAAATTTTATTCTTATTATTTTCAACCTGGTAGTATGCATTCTTTTTGTACTACTTCTTCCATTTGCATAAAACCAATTATCATGATATTTTACATAGGAGAAACTGATGATAGAGAAATACCTAAATTCACAAATCTGGAACTACCTCTTCTGAACTCTTTTGAAGTGTTAAAAAAGGAAAAAGCCCTTCTACGTTTTTTGATTGAGTGGATCTGTTTAACTGTTCCCTTTTTAAGTGAACCTTTCATTTATTCTGCTTCTGTTGTCCCAAACCCCTCTATTTGTGCTTAATTCTCTGAAGTTCCTCCAACGAAGGCACTTCAAGAAATGAATTTCAAGAGTCTGTAGAGTTCAGGGTAGTTTGATCTTTCAGGTACTAGGGAGGAGTCTTTTCACTTACCTGCAATACCTCTCCCACTTCATTATTAAATAAGCAGGAAAACTTCTCATGAATGGTTCACCTTATAAGCAGAATATTGAGTGCTATGCTCCCTCATCTCTGTGACACACCACACTGGCTTCCAGTTTTCTTCTGCAGAGAGCTTTGTACCACATGGTCCAGGAAATTACTCAGTTTGAAATCTGTGTAAATACCTTGTCAAAGGTAGCAGTCAGTCTTTCTTGGATTTATTATTCTGGTTTTTAAAAGAGGAATTAAGAAACATTTAAAACTGTTGAATTTTTCAAGAGTCTGAAATAGACTTATTTTTAGGACTATCTGAAAAAAAAGTCCTATATCTGATATGATCTATTTATTCCACATTCAATATGGTTTGGTAGCTTCTAATATATGATAATACTTGTCCCTTTCACTGTCCAGATGCTAACAGATATAATAAAGTTCAGGCTGGCTAGGAATTGAAGCTAGGAGAATAACTAGATACAAGGGTCTGTGGTTTAGAAAACCTGCCACAACGAGATAAAAACTATCAAATATCTGAAAGTTTCAAATACTCTGTAGCACATGAAATTCTTTCAAATCAGTAAACATTGTAGTTGTCTATGCAAATTCATATTTAAATAATATTAGAATAGATACCACTTGGAATATTAGAAATGTGAAGCAAAACAACATTTACATTTTGTAGCTTACCAAAACGTATTTGCAACAGTGTACTTAATTTTGCTCACTAGTTCGTTACCCAGACTCACATTCTTTAAGAGTAATAGAAGAAGACTGACATATTTTGCCTATAGACATCTATGCTTTTTTACTCAGAAGGAAAATAAACTGCATCCCCAAGACTTGAAAATATAGTCATGATTAGAACATCTGTAAGTGTATAAATCATCTAAGCAGTCTTTCTTACTGCTTATCCTATTAAAGGGTGAAGAACATGATGAGTCTATAAATAAATATCCAGACTACCAACCAGAGGGTAAACCTTTAAGCAGTTTAGCTTCTGCATTTTTCAGTAACTGATTTTACCTTTAAATCTTTCAGCTCTGTAGCTTTAGAGATGTCGGTTTTGCAAAACCTATTTTTAGTTATTAAAATTTCCTTTAAAATGTTTTAGAAATACAACAGTATATATGCAAGGATATTAACAGGTTGCTATGGTTAAAGGACACTAGAGGAAAAGGAAGTGCCGAAGGCAGGTAAACAATGCAAAATTCTCAGCCTAATGTCAAAATACCTTCCGGCAACATTCCAAAGCAAGTTTTAAACACCAGGACTTCAGTGCCTCCAGAGGACCACTTCTCCTTCCTTTTGCTTTCTGATATGTCTGTGTTCTAAAGATCTTAGCATATATTAATATTTTTGAGAGTATCCTGACATAGCCCCAAGTTTTGGGGCAAGATAAATATATGCCATTTTTCAATCTTACACTTGAATTTTTCTTTATGTGAGCAAGATCAGAACCTGTCATGTTAAACCTACATAAGCTGAAGGGTTATGCTAAATCTGCGTAAGATTAAGGGCTAGTTAAGAGATTTTAGTGCTACACAGTGCTCAACCTTATTCCATTCTGAGCTGCTTACCGAGTTTAAAAGGCACATGCTCCATTAAGTTACTTAAAGGTTTTAGTTCAAAGCAATTGCACAGTTTTTAACTTCTCATTGGAAATTGCATGTAATTTATGGGCTAGGTAGAATATTATTTCAATTATTTAAGTAAAATGTAAACATGTAAGCCATTAAGATACAGCAGTCTGATATCAGTAACTTAATGATGCTTCTTTTGATGATGTCCATGATAATAGAGAGCCCTGGATGCCACAGTTGCTTCTACGTCTTCCAATACAAAAAGGAAATTTTTGTGATGACTGTCACATGGCAATATTAAGTCAGAGACCTTGAAAACAGTGACATTTTCAGAGTGTATACATTGTTAAATCCCAAAACTTTTATTGGAAGTTAATAAGGAAGTACAGTACATATGGGTATAGCTCAAATATATTGTTGTTTGATGATCAGTAGTTTGTACATCTGAAACAATTTTGGGAATCTAATTGTTAGAGAGAAAATGCCTTCTTAGATAAAGAAGCTTTTTTCATTCTCCCAGTAAGAGTTAATGTAGTTAATGACAGGGAGTAACAAAGAAAAGGCTTTTAATAAATGACTGTTGTGCATTAACAGTTCAACACTAACTCATTATCAGGATGTCCATCTTAAATTATTTATACATGGCTGCACAAAATTGAATTGAGAAGTAGTGTTTGGTGAGTTTGCCCTTCAGTTTCCATGGAAACAGATGCTGGCTTGTATTTCTTTAAAGCTGGTTTTAAAGTGGAAAACTACAGCACATTAATTCCCAGAAAGATGAAAACTTAATATATTTCATAGACTTTTAAAAAAATATTTGTTTTGTTAAACAATGGCTGATATCAAGCCATATAGCTCATGCATGGCACTTTTAATTTCTACTGATTTTCTTTTCCTGTTTGATCTTCTCTAGTCACCCTCTGCCCATTTCAGTAGAATGGCTTAATAGCGAATATCTTTCATTTTGTCTCCCATCCTCAGTATATAACACAGGCTTAGCTGAAGCTCTTATTTAACAAAAGCATTTTAAGTAAATAAAATACAATAAAGTCGGCTATTTTTTCTCTATCATAATAAAACAGCAAGCTTTGCTTTAGGTAGCAGGTATTTGAAACCTGACTTCAATAATTAACTATTTGACTCATATGCAAATCACACAGGGATACACATGCAAATCAGTTTCCTTATAAGGAATAACAAAGCCCAAGTCAAAAAGTTATTGTTATTTTTACATAATGTGATTCAGGTAGAGCCCCTAGAACAGTTGCGAGATGAAAACAAATCAGTTTATGGTGGCTATACTAATTATACTAACTATAACTATGGGAGCTACTGCTTCGTGACAAGCATTGGGCTGTGTGCTCCATCCGCACGCACACATCCCTGTATTAGCATCTCCATTCCCTGGAGAGAAGTACTGAGAGATGAAGGCAGAGTTTGAACCTTCTTCTGCCAGGCTCTAGATCTCAAGATTTTTCCAGCATACCATTCTACCTCTTGTGGACATGTTCCAAGTGTCCTGGCTAGTAGAAGGTCTCTCTTTAAAGGTTTTCACAAAGGATTTCCCGAAATTAAAGTATGGCATACTGACATACCAAACAAAATAGCTAATTCAGTTGAGTGGGTTGTAGAAAAATTTTTTCATGCTATATATATTTTTTCCAGTTTTAGAAAGTCATAAATTTCCTGGGTGTAGCACAGGAAAGTATACAATTGGATTGTTAATTTGGAAATGAACATCTGATTCTGGTTCAAAGCTATAATACTTTTTACTTGGTAATCATGGGAATTTGCAAAGAATTCCGCTTTGTTGGTTTCTTGCCTTTGTTTAGCCCTGGACAACACACCTCTTTCCAGAAAAAGGAATTATTGTTTACTCCTCATTTGTGTCCACTGGTAACAGTGACAAAAATGCAGTTTTAGAACAGAAACACATCTTTCTTCTAAGTGTCTAGTGAGGTCCATGGTTAAACCGGCTTCACAAAAGAGGTGCCAGTGTGTGGTATTTTATCAAAGCTCTGTAGTCGATTGTAATACAAAGCCTGCTTTTTTTTAAAAATCATTTTCAAGGAATCTGTGCATTGAATATAAATCCTTTTGAGATCAGCACTCATATGGTTGTACCGTATTTAAAATAAACCACAAAAGTACTCCCTTGTAGAAACAAATGAACAACAATAACAAAGCACCACTCTGAGGAGTAGGACCATCTATCTTCATATAGCTAGAAAGCATAAATGAGTGCACTTACACACATGGCTTTCAAGACATTGTTCAGATTAAGCATGCATGCTGTAGATTCTATGAACAAATATAGATGTAGAAGTAGAGACTTTCTGTAAGTATATAAAATAGTCATTAAAAACAATTCAGTGAAGCTTTCATTCAGGTGATGAATGTTTTCTTTGTTTTCGAAGTAATTATATATAAAATGTTTGTAAAGTCTCAGAGTAGTAAACAGGATGACCAAATAATTATTAGCTTGATCTACATAAATTGACAGGTAGTCTGCCATCTTGATCTACAAATATGGCAATTTAAACCTAACATCATGCTTAAGTAATAAATTATTTGCTATGTGCATTGTATAACTTCTGGTAAAATGCTTCTGTAAGCACTAAAATTAAATTATCTTTCACTCAGAGACCTAATACCTTTCAAGAAATTACTATCATGGAGCATATAATTAGAAGTATAAATAATTTTTGTTTTGAACAACTAAATATATAAATATATATTGCAGAATTATGATGAATCCAGTTATGTAGTGCTATAATGTTTTTAAAAAATTGTATAAATCAATGAAAGTCTTATCATTTTAAAATAATATAAAAATGACTTGTAGTATTCACTCACTTTCTCATGTGTATATGAGTGTTTTCTAGAGTATTACAATTGTTTGTGTCATATTTTAATAGAGAAAATATCAAAACACATTAGAAAAAAAGTATCTTCTACTAAGTAGGCTTTAGCACAGTTTACAATAATTTAAAACATTTTGGTGCTAGTATTTTCACTATGTGATTAGAATTTAAAAGACATTAAGTATTATTTCAATTATTATATTGTTGATATTTATGTTATTTTAATGAATTATAAAGTTTTAAATTCTTAGTTTTAATTTCATATAGTAGTATTTCTAGCCCATATAAACAAAGAGCTCTATAGAGTTTACAAAAAAATTTCAATAGTTAAGATTTGTATAACCAAAAGTTTTAGAAATCCTTGTAAAGAAACAAGAAAACTTTATTTCTTCAGTCTTAAAATTTCCCCTTACTTTTATAGTTCCCTATGATTAGGACCTTTATTGTCCTTGAAAAAATGTCATTTAAATAGATCTATTTAAAAACGCTTACAGCATTTTACTCAGTACATGAAAAAAATATTGAGCTCTTTAGAAATTGCTCCATTTGCAAAATACATTTATAACTTAACCAAAATAAATAATTCATACCTCACCAAGTGAGTAATAACGTCTCGGGATCTGGGAGTCTGGATAGATGTTTTCTAGGTACCAAGAAAAGGGCTTACACTTCAGATTTTCTCTTAGTGTTTTTCTGACTGACACATCTCCATAATCCACTTTGACAACACCTGGAATTTTTCAGAGAAACATAAATCAGTTTGTGCTATTTTCATTTCAGCACAGTTTCACTCTGTTTACTCTGTTAGCAATTTTTTCTTTTTTTTAAAAAAAATTTATTTATTTATTTATTTATTTATTTGAGAGAGAGAGAGAGAGTGTGTGTGGCCAGCTCAGCCCACCAGGGGGCAGGGCTGGCTGGCATGTGGTGCTGGGGGATTGAACCGCGGTCCCTGATGCTTTTGCTAAGCTTGTTCTAAGTAGGTGCTTTAGACCACTGAGCCATCTCTCCAGCCCCGCAATTTTTTCTATAATTATAATTCTATCAAATTCAATTGCATTCGCAGCTGCTACTACACTGATTTTCTTAGTAACATCCAATTAGTACATTAAATAGAAAGAAAAAAGTTCTTCCATTGGGTATAACTTTTTAAATGCAAATATTTATCACAAAGTACTTGTAATTCTTGGAATCAATCATTATGAGGTAAATATAAATTGCTATCTAATAATCAAAAGTTAACTGAACTGTTTAATGTGTCTGTTTTTCTTTAATAAAAATTTCAGAATTTTGTTACTACTCATTTAATCACCTTATAAGAAATTTATATAAATAGCCTCATGACTTCAAACGTGTTTTAACTTTCTCCTTGAATTTCTTTTCCATCTATACTACAGACCTGATGTTTTTCTTCACAGATTTTTGCTTCTTTTCATATATGAGTTAGTGAAAAGCACATCAAATTCCTGGAGAAGTTGGTAAATGAATAAGTATGAAGAAACCAACAAAAATGAAATGGACAAGAAAATATTTCAAATACATAATTGCATTGCTTATTTTGTCATAATACAGCTAAATGTTTAAAATTAAAATGAATATTATCATTGAAGATCATAAAAAATGCTTCTGAGTAATAAAAATGATAAGTCTAATTTTTATATAAAGCCTGTGGTAACATTCTTCACTCATTTTTATCAGTATTAAAAATAACATTTGATTCAAATGATTAAATAACTATGAAAAATTAGAAATTATTTCTCAGGTCGTTTTGAAAAGATTAGGTTTAATTCATTTTTTTAAGACCAGTAAATAGATACATGCTGGTGGGGTCAATGACTTAGTATGTAGAGTATTCTACTACATGCAAGTAGCAAACCAAAGCAATGACCATGTAAAATAAGGAGCAATTATTTTCAAAAACTAGATATCTTGAGCTAATCACATTATTATGATATCATTTGCAAAACCTGTTACTCAATAGTTTCATGTTCTGTCTTCAGAAATTTTGTTTTTTCAAAATTGAGAGTCATACAATTGTTAGAAAGCATTTTGATGACACTTAAGTAGCAGAACCATTTTTTTCTGGGAGAAAATATTGATTTTCCTAGCTAGCATTTGGACAGGAAATGACAATGCCTGTGAGCTTTGTAAACAGATGAGTATTTGTTTTTAAAATCTCTCTATCCAGAATTTCCAAGGTGGAGTGCTCTTCATTTCAAATGAAGAACATGGGAAAAAAGGTTGTATTTATATAAGCAATCACCAAAATAATAACATCCTATATTGTCACTACAGCTGAAATGATCACAATACAGCATCCTCCAAATTATGTATCAGTTATATATGATATGAGGTCTAGGCAAAAAGCACTGTATCCTCAGATACTTCCATATCTGGTTTCATTTATGAGGGGCATGAATTTAATTGAGATGGAATATTTGATATCAAGATTCTTCCCATTTTTTTCAAGTTAAAATTTAATTATTTTGGTCTCAGAATACTTTTCTGTAGGGATTTTATGAGTGTTTTTCTGGCTGCAAGACATGTTTGAAGATTGATTTAGATATCAATTTACCATAGCTCATATAAAACATTAGTTATGGAAGTAGGATTTGGACATGAGTGTGAGGGGATACTAGAATTTGCAGAGTAGATCTAAGCACTTTTTAAGGGTAAGGGCACCTTACTGGTCCTGGCCTGGAGCTGTGAGGGAGAAAGTGGTCCCTTTTGTAGCCCTCTCTGCCTTTACCACAGGGACGAGATGAGGGAATCCTCGGAGCTCAGCTACAGGAGAGCAGGAATTTTCTTGTGTTATATGATTTAGTGACTATGAAAGAGAGCCTGAATCAGTTCACTTAGACTGTAATGAAAATAGCACTTCATTGGTGCCCCAAACATATTTACAAAGCAAGCCTCTAGAACATAGTTCCAGCAACTTCAGTGGGATCTTAAATAGGCAACTCCTAGATGACACCAAAAGAACAAAGCTATTTTATCAGGTAACTTTGGGAAGGGGTCAAAGTACAAGATGAGTAGCATAATATTTTATTTACTGAAAATGTTGCAGAGTGTTTACTAAATATGGAAAATAAGATGGATGCTCTCGTAAGGGAATTATTCAAAACCCTTCAGAGATATAACCAGAAGAGTTTGATATAAAATGTCATATTCAAGACATCACAACAAAGAGAAAATATTAAATAGCAAATCACCTACAAGATCACACCTATCAGAATGGCAACAGCCATCACCCCAAACATTAAATGTCAGGAGAACATAGAGTGAAGTTTTTCAAACCTTAAAGAAAATAAATACTAACATAGATTAATGTTTTTGTACATTAATATTGATCCCAGGAGAACATAGAGTGAAGTTTTTCAAACCTTAAAGAAAATAAATACTAATATAGATTAATGTTTTTGTACATTAATATTGATCCCACCAAAAAGAAAAATCAGGAAAACAAAGCTACTGTGTAGAGCTTCAAATGTAAAGACTAGAAGTCAACCTGAATACAAAAATTACAGAAGTCTGAACAAAGAAATTGAAGAGGGCATCGGAAATTGGCAAGTAAACTATGTGTTACTGGCAAAATTAATATTGTTTATATGGCCTTATTACCAAAAACAATCATGGATTCACACAACTGTTGCTTAAATACCAATGAAATTCTTCACAAAACTAGGAAAAAACCCTCTAAAATTCAAAGTCAACAAGGAAAAATACAGTACAATCAAAGAAATTCTGAACAAAAAGAGCAAAGCAGGAAAGCACAGCATATTTCAAATTATACTACAAAGCTAGAAGGAAAAAACTGTATCAAAAACAAAACAAAAAAATGGACACCGACCAATAGACTAGGACAAAAACAACCCCAGGCACCTATAGTCAGTTAATTTTTGAGAAGAGACCAACAGCATACTTGTGTGCGCCTGTAATTCCAGCTCTTGGGAGGCTATAAACAGGTAGATCATCACAAGTCCATATAGTAGTGAGACCCTGAACACCCTGTAGACCCTCTAAAAATACAAGAAAGAAAGAAAGAAAGAAAGAAAGAAAGAAAGAAAGAAAGAAAGGAAGGAAGGAAGGAAGGAAGGAAGGAAGGAAGGAAGGAAGAAAGAAAGAAAGAAAGAAAGAAAGAAAGAAAGAAAGAAAGAAAGAAAGAAAGGATATTATCTTCAACAAACAATTTTCAAGAAATTTACTCTTCATATGGTGATGATAAAAGCTAGATCCCTATCTCTCATTCTCTACTAACATAATCTTAATGGACCAAAGATCTAAAGGTCAAAACAGAATCACTTGACTTGTTCGAAGACAAAACTATTGAAGATATCAGCATTGGCAAGAAATTTATGAACAGAAACTCAATGGCACAAGAAATAAATCAACAAAAGGGATCATATAAAATTAAAAAGCTTCTGCACAGCAAAGGAAACAACCAACAAAGGAAGACACAACATAGAAGATGAAAAAATAATTGACAGCTATCCCTCGGATAGAAGACTAACTTCTAGAATATATAAAGAACTTAAAAAAATAGGCAACCCAAATAAAAGATCCAATTAAAATACTGGAAAACAAAAATTACTAGATATTTTTCAAAAGAAATACAAGTGGCCAATAAATACAGTACATGAAAAAAATATTCAAATTGCTAGCTATTAGAAGAATGCAAATTAAAACTACTTTGCAAAGTCATCTTACTCTAGAAAGAAAAGCTATCATCAACAAAGCCCCGTGCTAACAAATGATGTTGAGGATGTAGGGGGAAAGGAAATGTTCTCCATTGCTGGGAGGGTGACTTAGTACACTTACAATGTAAATCAAAGTGGCGCTTCCTCAAACAACTAAAACTATAAATTCCATTTTACCTACCTATCCCCTTTCTAAGTATCTTCCCCAAAGAGATAAAATTATATTAGTGGGAGACACATATACTCAAGTTTACAGTAGCACAATTTATAATAGGTAGATCTTGGAAACACCAGATAGTCCATCAACAGATGAATAGACAAAGAAAATTTATTTATTTACAATGGAGTACTAAGTTCTCTACCATAAAGAAAGATAAGCTTGAGGAATTTATAGATAAATGAAGGCAACTTGAGAACAGAATACCAAGTTAAATAATCCACAAACACTAGTCCTTTCTTTCTTTCTTTCTTTCTTTCTTTCTTTCTTTCTTTCTTTCTTTCTTTCTTTCTTTCTTTCTTTCTTCTTTCTTTTTCTTTCTTTCTTTTTGTTACCAGGGATTGAACTCATGAGCTCGTGCTTGCCAGGCAAGAGCTTATGCTGCTGAGCTATCTCCCTGGCTCCACACAATTTTAAATATCAAATAATTTCTCTTATATGAGAAAATCAAAGTACACATAAGAGGAGCAAATATAAGACACATAAATGGGAAGTAGGAGAGGTTCAGAGAGTTACTCAAATTACTTAATCTGTTGTTTCAAATATATTATATTTTATTACTTTATTAATTAATTTATTTTTTAATGTATTTGGTTGTTATAGGGTCTCCTTATGCAGCTTGGGCTCATAGTGATCCTCCTGTTTTCAGCCTCCTCGGCACTGGAATTACAGGCATGTGCCACCACACCCAGATTCTGGATGGCTGCACAGTACGTGGTGTCAGGAACTGGACCCACGGTCCCTGTGCTTGCCTAAGCTTGCCTAAGCAGGAGCTTTAGTCTGCTGAACTATCTCTCTGGCCCTCAAATATATTTTAATATATATGCTGTTTCAGTTACATTAGTATCTGCAGATTCATTGAAAAGGAAGTGTTCACTGAATATGTTTGTTTCCTCTAAGAGCAAAGTATTTTTGTCAATGTCCTATACTTTGACTACTTTGAAGACAAAAATGCAGCGTATTAATGACAATATTATTATTATTACTATTATTATTTTGCTTTAATTTTATTATTTTGTTTAAAATTCTGTCTTTTTTCAGAAATCAGTAAAAGAAAAGGAAGTAAATAAAAATTAAACAGAACATAATAACTGCCCCTGTTTGGCATGAGTACAGATGCAAGTGTGCACACGCACACACAGACACACGTACTCAGCACTGGATTGTCAGTGATTTCAATATTCCCTTTTCTCTAATACTAATTTTGTTTAAAATTTTCCATAATGAATATCATAAATAAATTTTAAATATAGTAAAGAAAGTAACTTTTAAAAGAAATGCATAAAGTCATTGTCTCTATCTCATGGAAAAATCTTTATTGTCTAACCTGCTACTAATACTAAGATTACAGTTATGCAGTCATATTTTTTTAAAAATAGATCTAAAACTTAGATATAAAAATAGAAACTTTGATTGCGCTGGAAGATATCATACAGGAAACACAGCTTCCTGAACCAAAGATTTCCTGAACCAAACTCCATTAGTGTATGAGACAGTATCAAGAATCATCACATGGGACTACATAACGTGAAAAAGCTGCAGCACAGTGAAGGAAACAACCATCAGGTGAAAAGACAACCCACAGACAGCAAAATCAGTTTCTGCCAGACACCTTTCTGACAGAATTATCAAAAGAGTGTCAGCTCCTTTTCTGATGGGATGAAAAAGTTTATCTCCTCAAAACATACAACCCAATCGACAAATGGGCAAATGAAGTGAATAGACACTTCAAAAAATAAGTACAGATGGACAATAGTGCCCCCAAATATCCAACATCTTTACTTAGTATGAGGCTGCAAATAGAGCAGTGGTGAGATTCCATATCATTGTAGCCAGAATGACTGTCATCAGAAACACACAAAGCAGCCACTGCAGTCAAGGATTTGGGGAGAAAGCAACCCCTGTACATATTGGAGGGACTGTGAACTAGGCAACTACTATGGCAATAATATGTAAATGCCCCAGAAAACTAAAATAGAAAGCTTATTTGGTCCAGCTACACCTGTTCTGGGTCACTCCTGGAAGGATAACATCATACTATAGTGACAACGTGCATACTTCACTTTAGAGCAACAAAATTCATAAAGGCTAATCACAGGAGACAGTCTAGATGCCTGTCAACAGATAAATGGGTTAAAAAAATGTGGTGTGTACTCACCGGAAACCATTCAGCCATTAAAAGAATGAAATTCTGTTATTTCCAGGAAAACAGAACTCGAGACCATAATGATTTTGCTTTTAATTTTAAGTATTTAGTATAGGGTTTAAAGGGTCTTACTACACAGATTAGACTCACAGTGATTGAGACATAATTCTAATCAAAATAAGTCTAATATAAAGTTAAATAGCTCATGACTACTTTTATACAGTCAGTCTAAAATAAAAATAAATGAATAAAAATAAAGTAAAGGTGGTAATGAACATATTATACAACTTAAGAATTTACTTTTTTGTATTTTGTAAACTTCATAAAACAGAAAATTATCTTTCGTTTTGTTATTTTGAAAAGATTGTCTTCAAATGCTTTATAAATAAAAATTTGTTCCTCTAAAATAATAATAATAACACATTCCTCTTTTTGTTTTACAAGTTTATGCTTCTTTGTGTTGCTCAGAATGAAACCAAAGGCCTAGCACATGCTAGCAAATACTCACCACTGAGCTCCTTTCTTATTGTTTTATGACTGCAGAACATAATGATTATGTTCATCCTGAGTAGTTGGGGCAATCCTATGACTTTTCTTAATTTTGTTTTAAACTCCCTTTCTTCCTAGTCACTGTATTTTATTTATTTATCTGTTTATTTATTTATTTTATTTTTATTTTTTGGTGGAACTGGGAATTGAACTCAGGCCCTTGCACTTGCCAGACAGTGATTATTCTACTGAGCCATCTCCCCAGCCCCAAGTCACTGTATTTTAACCCAATTAGTAATTATTTACCTGTAAAGTATCTAATTGACACACTGTTAAAGTCTTAGCAAATTACCTGAAGTTATTTTCTTTTTTTAATGTTTTTATCAGTTATTTTTATTTTAAAGAAAAAAAATAAAATCAATGGTACAACATCTCAAAACAAGATTTTAGGAGAGTAACAATGGTTAGTACATTGTGTATTGTTACTGTCAAAGTAGTTTCTCATATTACAAGATATAGGCAAGAAATAATAAATAAAC
>NW_004524606.1:1818913-1832308 GCF_000260255.1 Octodon degus | reverse complement strand
TAGCAAAGAAGTACTAGAGTAAAACATAAGATAAATACTGAGTCATGATTCCACCTGAGTCTACAGGGTGGACTTCAAAGAAATAGCTGTAGCTCAGTTCCACAAGTGATGCCTAGCCACCAGTAACTGTCATGGTCATTATGCATGTCCACAACACTAGAACTTTGTGCGATATCCTATCCTCAAACTGTTTAAAGTGCTGGTCATTTATTTTCTAAATTTATTTTTTTTTTCAATTTTTTTTGCAGTGCCAGGGATTGAACTCAGGAGCCTGTGCTTGCCAGGCATGTGCTTATTCTACTGAGTCATCTCCCCGGCCCCTATTTTTTAAATTTTAAAGTACTTCTCTAATCTGTGATATTAATTTATCTACTCTTGATATGCAAAAAATTACTCAGGCTCCTAAATTTTCATTAGGGTGTCACCCCAGACAGAGCTACATTAACAGGCTGATGGCCTATCCCAGATAATGCAGAAATATTATACATAATACATAAATATTAATGCAAATATCTGTCACATTTATCTTTTACTATTATGACTGAAATTTCATTTATTTATTTATTTTTATATTTTTTAATCTTTTATTTATTTATTTGGTACAGGGTCTCACTAAGCAGCTCAGACTTCTAGTGATTCTCCTGTTTCAGGCTCCCCAGTGCTGGGATTACAGGCGTGTACCACCCTATCCAGATTTGGTGGCCTACCAAGCACCTGGGGCCAGCATGGCATGTGATGCTGGGATCAAACCTGGGTCCAAGCACTTGCCATGCAGAGCTTAGATTGCTGAGCTATCTCCCCAGTCATGTAATTTTATTTTAATAGAATAAAGTAAGATAATGACTTTTGCAAATATCGTAGTTTCTGTGGAAAGTTATGTCACATGGAAGAACCAAATACCAGACATTGTATCAATTTGTTTAATGGACAATTCACTGTAAAAGTTAGAGCAAGCCTTAAGTCAGAATTTTCTAGGTAATTATCTCAAACTTCAGTTCTGATCAATAATAAAGTTCTCCCACTCAGCTGCATGGTTATAGACCAATGAGAACACAGGTAGTAAGAACAGTGAATGTGTAAAGTAGCATTTTAAAATAAAGGTCAATTTGATAGTAATAGGGACAAATGAAACTTCACAGCAATATTTAGCTTCACTCAGCCCGACTATGTAGGCATCTGCTTCTATCTCACATATTTGATGTAATATATGGAAGAAATATTGTTCTACTGATAGTGGTAATGATCTGCTACGTGCATTTTAATTTTGTTTTGCTGGCTTTTAATTTTTCTTTTAGAAAAAGGGAATGATACGCATACAATTTATCAATCTTGCTTGAATTTTTACAAAATATTTGGAGATCATATATTGACTGCAGATAATAATAAAATCTAAAGAACTCTACATTATTTATATCACCTGTAATATACTAGGAAAGATAAGTTTTAGCACGTTAACCTTGTTGGCTTGTGAGCTTCCCTGGAGATCAGTAGAGTACATTCTTGGTTGTGTAAGGGTAGGTCCCAGAGGTGTGACCTGAAATACTGTATCTGTTATTAGCCTTCTGCACACTGTTCTTTGATCTTTTGCCATCAGGCAGCCAGCGACTTGAGCAGCACTTTTTGGCCAAGCACTTTCTATAGGATGTCTCTGCTTTGCAGCCAGGTAACAGTAGACTGAGTCCCTGGAAGCTGAGAGCCGAATAAACCTTTCCTCTCTAATTGTTGGTGTTAGCAATTGGAAAGATTACATGTTTAAATTATAGTAAGGATTTTTCAAGACTTTCAGATTTTTTCTATAAATATACAGACACAAATTTCTTGTAATAATTGATTCATGCAATAATATGGACCTGCAACTTGCTTTTTTTTTGTTAAAACACTGTATCACAAAGCCTGCTTGAAGTCAAACTATTCCATAAATTTTAAAGAATTTTGTGTAATGCCAGATTAAAATTGTTTCAAGATTATTTTTGATTAATATGCTAATTGCACACATTAATGGACTTCAGGGTGATACTTCAATATGCATATGGAGTGCAACAGTAATATCTAGCCAACCTCCATCCATCCTGCCTACTTTCCCTGCCTCTGGTAATATTGCTCCTAGTTGACTCTGTAGCATCATACTTTATGAATTGATCAAAATTTATTTAATCTGTCCCCTATTGTTGAAGTTATTCAAGTTATTTTACTTAAGTTATTTACATTTCAGGTCTGACAAACAACAAATATCTTTGTACAACTTTTGTTACACTCTTGTATTTTTTTCACAATGGTTACATTCATCATGGAGCTCTGGTCCATGTACATAACACAATTTCATTCTTTTATCCCCTATCCCTCTTTTTCCTCATCCCTCCCTCATCTCTTGGTCTCCTTTACTTTTGCAAAAGATCTTCCTCTTTCTTTTTATTTTGCCACCTAATTTATTTATATTTTGGGTTTTTCACGTAAGAGGAATCATACCATATTTGGGCTTGTGTATCTGATTTAGTTCACTTAACACTATCTCTAGGCGCATCCATTTTCCTATAAATGACTTGAGTTTATCCTTCATTGTGGCAGAGTAGTGCCCCCCTGCACATACATATCACATTTTCATCATCAAATCAACTATTTGTTGAAGGTTATGTAGACTGCTGCCAAGATTTAATTATTATGAGTTGGGCTGCTATAATACTGACATGGAAGTATTGCAATGACATAGTATTTTAACTTGTTAAGGAAGACAAGAAGTGGAACAGTTTCTTTGAATGGAATTTCTAGTTTTAATTAACTCTTGATTATTTGACTAGAATAACTCCATGAAGCAAAATATTTTGGAAATTAATATGTTGCTTTAAACACAGCCAGACCAGTACATCAGTAGGTTTTACATATACATATTCAATGAATTGTAATCAAAAATTGTATAGCATGTAAAAACTTTTTTGTCATTATTCCCTGATATAGTCTACTGTATAAGTTCTACACACATCTTATTAAATATTATAACTTAGCTTATTAAATGTATATGGAATAATGCATTACATTAAAAACATTCTACATCAATTTTATGAAAAATGTGAATATTTCAAACTTCAGTATCTTCAAGGAATCCAGGAAATACTTGCCGACAAGTACTGATGAATAGCAATATATGTACAGCTGTGACAAAACTACTTTCTTGAAACTTCATATTTTTCAATCCTTGAGCATGTCGAATTCTTGGACAACTGTAGTATCAATAATTACTTTCAAATTAATGGACAATTAATTATAACTGACTGGAATCTAAAAACATTTTTATGATAAATTCTGGTTAAATAAAAAGTACCAGAATGAAAATTTGTTGAATGGTTTTAGAAATTTGAAGAAGAGTTGGAAGAAAATCATAGGAATAATAGTAGATCATGATCTTAACAAAGCTTTCATTTTCTTTTCTTTTTAAAAAAATAATTTCTTGAGGGGTAGGGGAGATGGCTCAGTGGAATAAGTGCTTCCTTGACAAGCGCAGGGCCTGAGTTCAATCCCTGGTTCCACAAAAAAATAAAATAAAATAATAATAATAATAATAATAATAATAATAATTTTATTGAGAAACAAATAGCAGTGAGATAGTTTCAAAATCAATTACTAGCACAGTTTCACTAATTAATACATTGCATATTGTTATCTTAGTGGTTATTCATTGTACAAGATGCAGATATGATATCCTGTCCACAAATACTATTAGAACAAAGCTCTCTATTCAGTGATCCAAGAGAATGCAGCTGTGTATCTATCTTAAGTATTTTGAACATATAGATATAAATTGGTTGTTCATTTGTATCTCCCTTTTTTGTGTAGTTTTGTCAGAGAAGGATATTCTATTGTCATTTAAATATTGTAGGTGCCTGAATTTAATAAAATATTCCAATTTAGTCCAGTAGTCCATAATAGTAGTGGGTTTTCTGTAATACTGGCGATGACAGAAGGTTTGGACTTCGTCTGGGGGTGGGGGATGGCTCAGTGGAATGAACACTTGCCTGGCAAGTGCCAGGGCCTGAGTTCAATCTACTATTCCACCAAAAAAAAAAAAAAGTTGTTGACTTGAGCCTTTTACAGTTCAGCAGATTAATATGGCTTTACCCTCTATACTCCGTTCCCATACTTCTCTGCTGGATGGTCAAGACCAAGAAAAGCAAGACCTATATAACAAGAGATGTAACTTTTGTATCTGATAAGGTCAGTCAAATCCCGTCAGGATCTATCCTGAAACCCTGTACCGCAGTTTGTAGATCGTTTGTGAGTGTCAGCCATGTGGATGAGTCACGGCCATTGCTTGCCCAATTTGCTCTCTGTGAAAGCCTGAGAGAATGTTTTCTCTCCATGTGACTTTCCTTAGGCACACTCTACATCATCGATCACTTTCCTCTGTGGCCCAATAATCTCCTTGATTAGAAAATTTGGGACACAACTGAGTTACCAGGTGTTACAGTACAGGTTTTCCTATGTTCTGAGTCTTCACTGAATTTGAAAGAAAGCCTTCATTTTCAACCATGCCTAAAGCATAGAAGTGATGATGCGTGGAAAACACACACAGTAAATTCTTCAGAAAAGCCAGTCTCAATTGTGAAGTTAGTCGATCAACATATTTTACTTAGTTTAAAATTTTTATATTTGTAAATGAATTATGTAAGATCAAAAGCTATCCAAATTCTTTACTGGTGATAAAATAGTTCTAGAGAAAAAGGAAGTTCCACATTAGAGTTAGATAATATCATGCAATATAGCAACCATTGTTAAATTCCTATTATTTTTTTAGTGAAATGTTTTTATCATATTTATAACTGTTTTGTTCTATTATCATTTTGTATTCCTTACAAAATAAAAAATTAGGCTGGGGAGCTAGCTCAGCGATCAAAATGCCTGCCTGGCAAGCTCAAGAATCTGGGTTCCATCCCTAGTACCACCTGCCCTGGGGCACTGAGCCAGCCACTGAAACTGGCATGGTGGCACACGCCTGTAATCTTAGTGCTGGGGAGGCTGAAACAGTATGATCGCTATGAGTTCAAGCTGCTTAGCAAGACCCTGTATCATATAAATTAAGAATCAAAAAAGAAACTCTTTAAAAATGGTATGCTTGATAACGGTGATCTTTGATAACTTAAAATAAAATTCAGTACGTATACATTTGTCACTTGGTCACATTATAAAGGAAACTAAGCAAAATAAAGTCAATAGGTGTCTGTACTACAAGATTTCTCAGAGTATTTCTTCTGCTAAAGTGCATTGCTCATAACCAAAGTGCAGAGTAGGTCACAAACATACTCATCCTTTTCCACAATTTGAGAAAACGCTTTTTGAAAAAATTGAGAAATGCAGCTTTTTGTATTTAATAAAATATTAATCATTCCCAAGATATAAACTAGTCTTGAGAAAAATGAGAAATAGAAAAATGTTTCTTGAAAAATACACTCATTTCCAAGTTTCTTTAGTGTTTTCTTAATCACCTCATTTTAATTAAAGCAAGAGAGTGGTAGTAAAAACAAACAGGTGTTTTTTGTTGACATGTGTTATTTACATTCAATTCCCAGAACAGTATCTGGCTCCAGTAGATATCCTCTGTTGTTTGTACTACTTCTCTGGTTCACCTCTCTGTTCTTTCTTATTCTTCATCTCATTCTCTCTCTCTCTCTCTCTCTCTCTCTCTCTCTCTCTCTCTCTCTCATTTGTGTGTGTGAAATACTTGCTTCATGATTTAAATTACTTTTTAATCTTTAATAAAAGTGTTTTGAGATTATTTCCACTTAAATTTTTATTATTTATAAGACACAGATTGGAGGAAATGTTTATATGAAATTTGACTGCAAATTGTTATTTTGTCTCAGAAAGACTATCAGAACAGTAATTTTTAACTTTAAAAGAATATAAGCTCATTCTTTTGTTAGTAAACCATCTTTTCTCCAAAGCCAGTAGAGAAATCTGATTTTAGTTTCTGAAATATGAATTATTAGAGAAAATTATATTACTAAGGCTGCAGAACATCAGTTGTTCCATCTTATTAATTTAAGAAAGAATTTTAAGATTACATTAGAGACACATCCATTCAACACAGAAAAGCAAAAACTGTACATGGTAATGTTATAAATGTTGGGTAAAGACATTTCCATCAAAAATGATCTTAACATCAAAGTTTATATTTATGTAAAAATCAGAAAAATATGAATGGATCCAGATATGATTAACAAAATTTATAAATTACTAATTTATTTAGAGACTAGCTTACATTTCTTGTCTTTGAATAATGCACTCCTATCTCATGTAGAATTGGGAAGTTTATATAACCTCATAATGCCTCAGTTTCTCTATTAATGGACATAACAATAGCTTCTCTCTGAGTCTTATTGTAATTATTAAATGAGTTAATATGTAAAACACCTAGCAATGCATGATGCATAAGAAATGCTACAAATTATGCTTATGTTATTTTAATATGATGGTGAACTTCCTCAGACAAACAAAGAGTAGGGCTATAATTTTCTGAGACTGCACTCTTCTTTTGTATATGAGACAACTAGTTTGGAAGATCCATCACTTACTTTGGCCCAAGGCCCATTCAGTGAGAAGCATAATATGCATCGCCTTCAAGACTTTCCAGAATTTTACTCCTCATTCAGGTATCATCTCAGATCTCAATGCTGGGAGTCTTCTAATTGCAAAGTATTAATGAAAATGGAACTGAAGCTCTACACCTTTCTGCATTCAGTCTACTCACATTTGTGCACTGGGGTGATTTTGCCATGTATGCTACACAACGACCTACAAGGCTCTATAGTCATACTCACTTAGTTAAAATACAGTATTAAGATGAGCAAGAAATTGGAATTAAAATAGCAGATCAAATTAAAGCTCAATTGATGATGAAGTGACAACAAACCGATTTGAAAATTTATTTTTAGTTTTCACTGTCAACCACTGTCACAGTTACTTGTTTTTTGCTGCTGGGACAAAATATTCATTATCCAAAATTAAGGAGGAAAGGTTTATTTAGCTCTCAGTTAGTGGAGATTTCAGTCCATACTCTGCTGGCTCCAAGGCAGAGCAGCACATGAATGCTGTTCATGGTGGCAGCAAAAACAAAAGGGAGGGGTAGCAGCAATAATGGCTACAGACAGAAAGTCTGTCTCCCTTATGTTGCATTCATGCTATCTGCCCCAAGCCGGGTGTAGTGCTCACACCCATAATCCCAACACTGGAATATGAATTAATTACAAACTCCAGAAGTTTGCCCCATGACTGCATGAGGCTTGGGGGGGGTGGAGAGGGATGACAACCAAACACAAACCACAACAACCAAAACTACTATGTATGAATGAGTGAGCTGAAAAAGACTATATCAAAGTTATTAATCACCCCCCATGGGACATCTTGTGCTGTTCCTATGATACAAACAATGACAAAAGTTTCTTCATTAAGAATGAATTTAATTTCTCCTTTTCTGGGGGAATGACAGAGTGTTTTTCTGCTGGATTTCTCACGCATTATGTGTCTTCTTCTAGCCCTGTCATGTCAAATAATTGATGATGAAAACAAAGAAACCTTAATTTTTGTATACACAAGATACAGTTCACAAACTAGACTTAGCACTATTTTGTATAACTTTTCAGCACTTACTAACTAGTCAATACTCAGTCGTAACTGACTGACTGTGTCAGCTACAGTAAAGTACTTTCTGCATAATAGCTTAATGCTCTATTGCACAAAGAATTCTAACATCTTTCTCTTATTTTGTAGAGCTTTTATTTTTTTCAGTATATCACTGGTCTAGGACTACACTGCCATTAAATTCAGAAAGTCCTCCAGACGCATAGAAGTAACTGGATAGCTAAGGAGGAAGGCAAAATGCCAATATCTTGAAAGGAAGTAGAATGTATATAATGTAGTTTTTCTTTAAGTGGATGAGTTTGATTTCTCAGGGTAAAAGGAAATCATTTTTTTATAATAACTGTAGTATTCAAATGTATAAAATTTGAAGAGCATCAGGAATATTTTTTAAATCAATTGCAATGTGCCATTGCTGTCTCAAATTCCTTACATGATTTCTCCTGTCCTCTGATTTTTTTTTTTTAATGTATTTAGGACAGGGTTGACAGGGTCTCACTACACAGATTGGACTTGTAGCGATCCTCCTGTTTTCAGCCTCCGAGGATATGCCACCATACCCAGTCTCAATCACCATCTCAGCACACCCTGGAAAGGGGCTAGCTCACCAGGCTGGAGATTGAACCCCAGTCCCGGCATCTGCCTAAGCAGGTATTTTAATCCGCTGAGCTATCTGGCTAGCCCTGTCCTCTGATTTTGCCTGTTGCAAGTAAGTTAATACTTTAAAATCATTACCCAAAGATGAAGGAGACAATTGCCTGGAAATCTGGGGAGAAAATATCAATGCAGTAAAATTCTACTCACTAATAACAGCATACATTCACAAAACATCAAAATTCTATTTGTGTTAGAAATGACCTTTCACAAAATCCTGAGGCTTAGAAAGACAATTAGATTTGGTTGAAGTAGCACAGCTAATGAAAAGGTTTGTTCTTGAGCCTACTGTTCCTGACTCCATGGTAGTGACTGGACTGTCTGCTTCTTGTCTTTACATATTCTGTTTCTCATTCTGCATTAAACTGAGCTGGGTGGTAGGAAGGCAGGAAGTAGTAAAAAATAATGATGGATTGTATCTTCCTTGATCAACTTGCCTGAACTTACTTAACAGAAATAAAAATTGACAAATGTAAAATTACCAATGTTTTTGAGAGATGTGCAGGACATTAAAACATAGAAGGGGGCTGGGGAGATAGCTGAGTGGAATAAGTGCTTGCCTGCCAAGCGCAAGGTCCTGAGTTTAATCCCTGGTATCACCAGAAACAACAAATAAATAAATAAAAAAAATATATAGAAGGGCCAACTAATTCCCTTCTGACTAGAGAGAAGTAGATTAGGGAAACCATCTTAGAGGAAATGATCCTCAAGCTGAGATCTGGACATAGGTGAAATGAGATAAAGAAGGCAGGACAAGAACTATTACCTGGTTAGATGGTTTGAGGACATGCTGATAAAGTGTTGTCTCTCTTTGGTTGCTACCAAGGATTGCTCACCTATCTGTTTCTGTACTATTTTTGGTACAGAGACTCTAATAGTCACTATAAGTCTACTTTCTGACATTCACACCAGGTGTGACATTATTATATATGTGCATGTGAAATCTGTGATACATTTCTAACTAAAAGAATAGTTCGGAGTTGATGGCATGTCACTTTCAAGATAACGTTACTCATCATTGAACTTTTCTCTTGCCATTAGATACATGTTTGCTCTGTGAAGTGCTGCCTTTGGAGAAAAAACTGTTGTGTGTTGAGCTACAGTTGTCCTTGGAGGAGGCTACCCAAAAAGACCCTTGGGGTCAAAAGCAATCAAGAAGCTAGAGGTTTCAGCACTATGATTAACTAAACTCTAACATGAATCGCATGAACTTGGCAGCAGACTTTTCCCAAGATGCAACTTGAGGATGTCGCAGGCCCAGCAAACACATTGGTTGCAGCCATGTGAGAAGTCCTAATATTTGGCCCGTGTCAGACATCCCTAAACTCTTGACCCACAGGAAATGAGAAACATAAATTCACGTGGCTTTAAGTCATCAAATTTGTGGTAAACATTGATAGATAACTAACATGTTACCCCTTTGTATCATTTCAGATTTCATTTAGTATGTCTTCTTTTTGATATTGATAATCTTATCTTTTATCATTTCATAAAAGTACTTTAAGAAAACAAAGAAAAATTATGGAAGGAATATTATAAAGTTGTTCAGATAATTTATCTTCCTAACTTATAGTGAAAATATCATAATTTAACTTCTGGAAATATTAACTTATAACTATATAAGGTTGCAAGAAAAAAGATATTCTATTACATTTTCTCAGAATGGTGTGCAAAATTCTAAAACTCATTAGGCTGAAACCATTGAGCATGGGGACTTTGTGACTATATTTATTCATGTGAGTGAACTATTCACTCATTACATGCTAACCATACAACTCTGATGTTTTTCTTCAGTCTCTGAGGGTACAATCGGTATAATAATGCTAGCTACTTCATGGGATTGTGAAAAATAAACAAAATAATACATAGAAAGCACATGGCATAGACTATAAGCTCAAAGGTTTTAACACTTATCATTACAAAAATTGTAGATGACTTTTTTTAAAAATTCTCAGAAAATTACTTCAAAATCTGGTGACAGAACATAGTCTTATTTATTCCAGCTTTTGAATTTTTAGATACAAATGGAATTGTATTTCAGTTCACAGCCCTTTTTTTCCTATGCAATTAATGTTAAAGCAATTTGTTAGTGATTTTATTTATTTATTTATTTTTGTATTTTAAGGAAGGGTCAACAGGGTGTTCAGAGTCTCACTACTAGATCAGAATTGTAGTGATCTGCCTATTTACAGCCTCCAAAGAGCTAGGATTACAGGTGCATGCCACCACACCCAGTCTCAACTGCAGTCTCTGAGCACCCCGGGGGCAGGGCAGGATGGTGCTGGGGCAGGCCGGAATCAACAACTCCCCCACCCCGAATCCCCCCCACTCCTGCTTGCAGGCACTATTAGTGATTTTAGCAATAGATTCAGCTACTTGTTTCTCAGATAACAGTCATTAAGATAGTATTTTACTAGTACGCTCACAGTTCTATCAACCCTAATAGCTTCAGTCTTTTTTATGTAGTTCTTAATTTTTCATAGCATTTTTTTCTACCTACAATTCAATATTTTCTAAGTTAAAAATTACTTCCTGAGGCATATTGTAGAACTCATTGCAAATTTTTGAAAGAGTTAAAATTTTATGATTATTATATAGCAACATTATATTTTTAACTTGACAATAAGTTAATATTAGGTTTCGGTATTTATAAAACACAAACACTACGGTATTTTATTTATAGACAATAATTATAACTACATCAGTCAGTTAAGTACTATAAGTCCTAGACAGAGTAATTAGGCAAAAGACAATTATAAAATGCAACCTATTTAGCAAAGAGGAAATTAAATTGTCTCTGTTTGCAGATGAAGCAGTGAAACAAAACAAGTACAAACTTTTCCAAATACTGCTAGAATAATATAATGCACTAATGCAGCATGTTACATCATATAATATCAGCATACAAAACTCAAAAATATTTATATAGACTGATAAAAGAATAAATGAAAAGAAAATCAAGAAAATAATACCAATTACAATAGCAACAAAATAAAACAGTAATAAATTTAAGCATCCAGTCACGTCTCTAAAATTCCAATCATTATCATGTTTTCATTTTCTATAATGTAAGAAGAATTTTCCTCAGACAAGGCCTTAAGTGTTCCTAAATTATAATTTAGCCAGCTTCTAGTGCAAAGAGATGCTTAGCCATCCAACCCACTTAAGCCACGACAAGGGACAACCAACCCCAGTGAACCTGATCAGTGGCATTGGAGCACCAGTGTGATATATATGGTGGATTTTCTTACAAATAATTGACATTTCTTGTCTCAGGTCTCCCATGCAAGATTCTGGAGGTGAAATGCTCAGTAGTTTTAAAATTTTAGTATTTCAGTTTTGGTTGAAAATGTTCCCAAATCACAGACATCACTTGAACACAGTCACAGGATAGAGCAGCAGGACAACCCTGCCCTGAGGGAATGTTTCAAGACTCAGGGTGTACTCTCGGGTTTTGTTCTGATACTAAACCACAGGGCTGCTCTGGTCAAAACACGGAAGGACTTCTGTGAAACTTCCCTTCCACTCTCCTTATTCTTCTCTCTTTTTGTCTTTCTTTCCTCCAGCATTTTCTTTTTTCCCCTTTCTCTATTATTTCCTCCCTATCTTGTTCCTTCCTTTCCTCTTCCCACTTGATTGCACAAATATTGTTGTGCAACAATAAAAAGAAAAATTTGCAAATGTTAGTATGGGATTACCAATTATTAGCACATAATAACATGGAATAACATAGAGGAATTATTACAATATCTTATAATTTGGTGTTTATTGTAAATACTTATCAAAGTAACAGCATATATATGATCCTACTAAGTAAACCATTCCTCTCCTTTCATGAAGTTCCATTTTAAGAAATATTTTAGCTACAATTATGAGAACATAATAGCTTTCATAAGACCTGAACTTTTTATTACACTCCAGTGTTTGGAACTTACTATTACACTCCAGTGTATGGTATTAATAACTTTTAATACAAGTTCTACAGAAGCTCTAACAGAATTCTACTTTAGCAAAATTTACTTTATTCTAGGTGTAGAATTTTATATTTACCAATTTAAAAATGTGATTAAAGTCATAGTGAACTCAGTTTTGAATCCTGACATTTACTGTAGTTCAGGGTACAAATCTTAAGATCTTTGTTTTTTACTTCTTTAATCCAATCTTGCAGAACCATGGAAATTCCACAGACAATGCCCTGTGACAACCAACTTTTAACTTCTTACATGTTCTTATTTGGTATAAACAATATCCAATTCAGATATTAACTGAAACTACATTTAGCAAAGTTCAGCAAGACACAAATACTAAGATGTTATATGTACCATTGAAACTGTGTTAACCAAATTTAAGTAAAATCTTTAAATTCCAGCATTTTTGAAAAAGATCAAATCTGATAAAAATGGACGTGTGTGGTGACTCACAGAAATAAGAGAAATAGTATAGGAAAGAAATATATGATTTTTTTCATGCTGCATAATATCTTTAACTGTATTTTAAAGTCTCTCCAAAGAGCTCAGATTTTTCTTGCCATACAATAGAGCAGACAAGTGAGGGACATGTCATCAAATAGCATTAGCTGAACTCAAAATGGGAGACTGTAATTTGTTATGAAGACAAGATTTACTCAGGAAAGGAGACATTATTTTAGGAAGAAAGACTTTCCTATAAATATATAAAGAAGAATACCTCATGTTATTTCAGTCACTTAGATATTACAGGTGAAAGGAATTTTGACTGTATATTTTCTTAAAAGTAGAACTTCTGAGTGTTTAACTTACTTTATATCATTAGTATTATAAGAAAAAAGTCAACTTATCTATTCCTTTTGATTTCCTGGTGTGACATAATGTGAGTTTTATACTGTTTATTGAAAAATTTGAAGGCAGACACTAATGGCTAGATTCTTCCAATACAGTGCAATTTAAAAGAATTATGAAACTTCTAAGTGGACTTGCCAGGTTATGCATTGCCGGCACAAAAAGAAAATCTAATGTGGACTCCCGTCCTCTTTATTACACAAAGAATCCAGTAGAGGGAAGCCTTTCTCTTTTAAAATTCAATCTGCTTCAAAAGCATGTGGTTGGATTTGCTATTCCTGGGGGGGGGGGGGGGGGG
>NW_004524606.1:1776063-1818813 GCF_000260255.1 Octodon degus | reverse complement strand
GCTTTTCTAAGAGCCCATCACAAAGACCACAATTTACCTGCTTTGTAAGTGGTTTGAAAATTGCATTATCAAAGTTAAGTCATTTTGACCTCCATGAGGTGAATGAGAAAGGGGAGAATCCATTGATTGATTCCTGAAGCTGGGCTGTTGATGGCTGCAGTTTTGTCTGTCTTCCTGCATTAGTGTCCGTGTTCCTCTTGCCCTTTGTCAGTGATAAATTCTCTAGGCCAGTGGTTTCATCTGTTTCTGTCCATAATAATTCTATGGAAGTAAGCTCCCAAATGAGCACGGAAGGGCATTCTAAATTAGACCCTCCAGGGATGAACAGAGGAAACAGCCCAGGATTGCTGTGCGGCTGAGGCTCTATAGCTCATTTTCATTATTCTCCTTGGACTCAGGGTGCAGTTCCAGCATCCTCTTTGGTTGGTCATCTCTGCCTTCTTACCATAGTCCTGTGTATTATTTCTTAGGACACAAGTAGATTATCCTAAACCTGACTGTCCAGGAAATGAAGGGTGTTCTCTATATAACTAACCAGTTGTAATCATTAAAATAAATTACATCACGATTTTTCTCTGGGATTGTTTATTTAGTTCTTTTTCTCTTTGAGAGATATTTAAAACAAGAGCAACAGAAAGTCTGGACTTTGAGTATTTCCATGTACAAGTGCAAGCTGGGTATTTCTGTCAGTCCAAACCTCAGTATGGAATTAACACTTTGTCAGGGATGCCACATTTTTCTTTAACTCTAAAATGGGTAATCGGAAGGTGGTATCATATATTTACAAACTGAACTAATGAAACAGTTACACACAGTAGCATGCTCTGCTAGTGTAGTTAGGGTACTTGAAGTTAACATTGTACACTTTTCCATGAATTACATCATAATTATGTTACACTTCCCTGTCCCCTCTTACATAGTTCTTAAGTTTATCCTTAAGCTTTAAATTAGAGTTTTATCTCTGATAATAGCTCCAGACTGCTCTAATTGTTCCTCAGTTTTCCTTACCAAGCAAGAGGGACCAACCAAATTTCATTGAAAAACTCATTTAACTATATCCCCATATGCTTTCAAGGACAAAAAGGCAATTTTACCTAACTAAGATTTGAGAAACAACAGCAGTTATAATTTCTCCAGGTTAGTGAGTATTCCACTTTCAGCAGTCAGAAATATGTGTGAAATATTTGTGTGTGTGTACTGAATATTTGGAACTCACCACAAATCTGAATATTTCTCAATGATACAATTAAATCCTATTATCAATTCATAACATGGAGGGGCTAGTCTCTTTGTAATAGCTCCAACTGATGTACTGAATAACAAGCACCAAGAAAAAGGGAAAGAGAGAAAGGGAGGAGAAAATCTTTTGTATCCGGTGAGTCACTGCAGTGACCAAGTCTGAAGCTGAGACTCACCAGTCTGGGGAGTGGCAGAGCACTGTGAACACAGTCTTAGCCTCACAGCTTTGGAGACTGAAAATGGCCTCTGATATGTGAAAGCTGCTTTACAAAAAACAAAGCAAAAGGCCAAATTCTAGGACATCTCAGCATCTTTGTTATTATTCAATGTTTTTAAAAATCTTTCAAAGAATCCTTAAAACCGCATTCTTGCCACACTTGTGAACAACCACCATTACCAGGCCGAAGCAAGAGCTGTGTGCAAGACAGAAGAGCGTTTGGTACCGTTCTGTGACCGAAGAGTGCTTTGTATCATTGCCTTAGCTATTTTGTATGCTAAAGCAATTAGAAAGGAATCTTTAAAAAAGTTGGAAGCATGAGAGGTTCATTTATATTTAAAGAGGAGTATGACTTTTATACAGGATTTTTTAAAAATCCAAAACCCAGTGATAAGGTTCTATTCCCCATCTGTGTGATGACTGTTGATGTTGTTATCAACCAAGAGTATGTATATCTTTTTGGACATAGCTTTTCTTATCTTTGTCCTAAATAACCAAGGTTCTTATTTCTCTCCTAGATCACCAGTATTCAAAGCTTTGAGTATGAACTTGAAACTCCTGTCAAGGTGTTGAGTGGTAGAAACATGGATACACACAATCAAAATGAGAAGACAAGGAAGTTGTGGTGTCTTTCGCACTAAAGTCCTGGTTCAAATGGTGACTACACACAGTATTAACTCAGTCACATCATTTTGTTATTGTCATAGCCAAGTTCAAAGCTTTTTTTTTATAAAAATATGTTCCCTCTTGTTTTATGCTACAATTCTTTGTCCCGACATTATCATCTAGTATTATTAGTATGCCCTTTATTAAAATGTGTAAATTGGGCCAGCAAGATAGATCAGCAGACTAAACTCCTGCTTAGGCAAGCTCGGGGGCCCAGAGTTCAATGCCCCATACCACTTGCCACATGGACCCTGCCCCCGGGCATGCTGAGCTGGCCACCAGATCTGGGTATGTTAGCACATGCCTGTGGACCCAGCGCTGGGGAGGCTGAAAACAAGAGGATCACTCCAAGAATGAACTGTATAGTGAGACCCTGCACCAAGTACATAAAAATTAAATAAATAAATAAAATGTGCAAATTGAGGAGTTTTTTGTACATTATTCAGTTTTGATAATGTGTTCATGAATCTTATGACATTTCAACATTTAATAAATGTTTACACTTTTAAAATCATAATCAAATTTTAGCTTATCTCTAACAACCAATATCCTTTAAGAAAGTTGACTAAAAACAATTTTTAGACTTACTTTTATGGAATAAATGAAGGGCTGGATCTTTCTTGTAACATTATCATATTCAAAATGGAAAGAAAAGGGCCAGCCAGGGCCAGCCAGATAGTGCAGTGGACTAAAGCATCTGCCTAGGCAGAGTGCAGCAGCTGGAGTTCTAGTGTGCTGTGGTGACTGAGACTGGGCATGGCGGCGTGTGCCTATAATTACAGCACTTGGGAGGCTGAAAACAGGAGAATCACTATGAGTCTGATCTACATAATGAGACCCTGTAGACCCTTCAGACCCTGTACTAGATACATAAAAAATTAAATAAATAAAAAATGGAAAGAAGTAAATGGAGCTTATAATATATTACACAATGGAACTTATAATATTTTTATTATTTGAGTTCATTTACAGAAGGCATGGGTTTTTAAACATAGGACAATAAATTTTCACAATGAAACTTCCAGAAAGGAAGAATCAATTAACTACACAAAAATCATCTATCACATTGCTTATATCAGGAATCAAACTTACAACCTTGCACTTGCCAGGCAGGCGCAGTGTCACTGAGTTATATCACCAGCCTATCAAATTTCTGCCCAATGTTTTTTCTATGTATTTTTCTGCTAGCTGAAAATGTATCTTTCAATTGAGTTTTTAAACTTTTACCTTATTTTCTACTCAAATATGGCAAGATGAATTCCTCTAATAGTGAAAAATAAAACACCTACCCATGTTAATGAAAGATATGATACCTAAAATTATGTAATTTCCCTCTTGTTAATTGTGATATGTCCTCCTGAACAGAGAATTTCCAGGAGCTTAGAAAAGCAGAGCTGTGGGTGTGGCTATGCACGACTGATGGTAAGTCAGTGGACTGAAGAAGGGTGATCTACCTGGAGTGGTTGGCACTGATGAACAGGCCAATAGTCTGGAAGGAATAGAAATGGAAATAAGAAAACATGCCCATTTTGAAGAACCCAGCCATCTGGTACTGCTGCGTCCCTGTTGCTATTGTTTTTGAATCTCATACCCCAGGTCTGCAGGAATTCTAGTCTTCAGGGCAGACTTGTAGCAGTGACTCAGTAGTGACCTTCCAGGCCTTCAACTGTGGCCTGGTGCTGCACCCTTGAGTCCCTCTTGTCCTGTGGTTTGCATTTTCTTGGACTGAGAAGCTGCTGAATTTCTTCATCTTCAGCAAATAGAATGCAGTTGTGCACCTTCCCGCTCTGCTCCTGCTGCTGTGGACTTTCTGACCCCCATCCTCTAAGCCCCCCTAATAAGTTGCCTTGCATAATTATGGGCATATTTTCTATTGACTCTGTTTCACTAGGGAATCTTGACTACTGTACTTACCTTGCTCAGAAATATTCTCAGTAATTTTCTCATTATCTCAATCATCAAGTTCATTTCGTCTCTTATAGGTCCCTTTCAGGAGTACACAAATATTTTGTTTTTTCCTGTTTAAAAAGCCATCAGAACTACAGAAAAAAAAACAATAAATAGTTTTCTTTCATATTATCATTCCTTTATTTCCTTCACATATGTGGAATAGCTTTTTGAAACTTTTGTTTGTAATGGTGATTCTCTATGTTGGCAGATATTTAGAAAACCCTGGGGAATTATTTTAAAAAATAGGAAAATTCAAAACTTTATTCAAACTTCTCTTCCTACCTCTGTATAGATTTCTAATGCAATTTTATATTAGACTATAGTGGAATCAGGGATTGGGAACTTTGCGTAATTTCACAGTTGATTCAAAGGTGAGTCCACTCTGAGAAGTACTGGTTCTATTTGCATATACGTGCTTCCATTGTTGTCTTCTACCTACTCTGAAGTAGACTCTGTCAGTGCTATTCTAAGTAAACCTCACAAGCAGATACCTATCACTTCCATTGACCAGACCCAATAATCTCTTCTTGTGGTTCACCTCACTTTCTCAGTAACATTTCACCTCTCTGACTGTTTTGTGGATCATTTAGATTTTCTTAGCTTTTATGAGACTGTAATCTACTGATTTCATATTCCTAGAGTTACTGCTGGTTCACGTTGTCAGTGCCTCTTATTAGAGCTGGCCTTTTAACTGTTGTTATACCCCTAGTCTCAATTCTAAGATTCTTATTTTCTATGTAGTCCCTCCCTAGGTAATCTCATTTAGTCCAATCAATTAAATACTGTCTATATGTAGATAACACTCAGATTGTTAACACTAACCTTAATTCAAGAATTGTAAACTCATTTGCCTACTTGATACTTGCACTTGAATATCTAGGAAGTCATCTCCAAAAACTCACAATGCACTTTGGACTCTGGTTCACTCAACCCCTAAATATTTTTTCTTTTAATTCTTTCCCTTTGAAGAAATGGAACTTCCCATCAATCAGTAGTTCATAACTAAAATTTAGAAGATTTGTAAGCTTCTACTTCTCTTACCATTGTTTTCATTGACCATTATTAGAAACTCTGTTGACTGTAGTTATACAGTACAATTTTTCCTATTCATTATGTATGTCATCGTTCCTTTTACTGTCATCATCCAACTTCTCCTTTGGATTGTTAAATATTCTTCTAAGTAGTTTTCTAAGAATTGGCACTGATTGAGTAGAAAACTGACACAGATACTGTGTATTTTTAACTTTCAAAACAACCATGAACAATATATGCATATTATAACTATTATGCATGATATATATTCATTTCAGTTGAGAAACCTGCAGTTCCTATAAATAAGCACTTTTAAGCTTATTTGGAAGTGAAAAAAATTTAGCCCAGTATGTTCCTAAAGTTTCTGCTGGTTTTTTTTTTTTTTTAAATTTTTTTATGTGGTTGGTACAGGGTCTCACTATACAGCTCAGACTCTTAGCCTCCTTCTGTTTTCACCCTCCCAGCACTGGGATTATAGGCATATGGTGGTTGGCTCAGTGCTCCCGAGGGCGTGGCTACCACAGCATGTGGATTGAATGCTGGTCACTGAGCTTGCTTAAGCAGGTGCTTAGTCTGCTGAGCTATGTTGCTGGCCCAAGTTTCTGCTTTTCTACATTGTCCTTCTGTCTCTCCCAAATCCCTTTGAGATGCAACTATGTTATTAAAATTATCTGATATAAAATCTGTATCACAGTTTTACAGCCTCCCAAGGAAACATTGTGTCTGAATACATTAAGTAAAATCATCTAGAAACAAATGTGTGTCCCCTTAGTGTCCCTACCATATGCTCTCCAATTCTGGAATGCAATGGGAATGTCACTGAGAATTTGTGATCTAAACCAGCAATATCTGACCTTTGAAGGAAGTGAATGATAATGTTGTTTCGTCAGCATTTTGTTACTCCCTAACATCACTTACCTACTATCAGAATGTTACAGGGAATTTTTCGGAATGCCATACTGAAGTAAAGATTACAACAGTCAATATTTTTGAGAGTTTCCTCTATCCCAAGTTCTATTACCTTTGTTTGGTATGTGCTAACCCCATATTAGTAATTAGAAAACTCAGGTCCAGAGAAAGTAATAAATGGTGCACCTGCCAATATTTAGTGAAGGGAGAAACAGGATTCAAAGGTGATAAACCCAGTTGCTGAACTGTGGGCTAATGCCCCTCACACTAGGCCAGGGCCACTCAGTCTGCCACCTCTGACTATGTAATTCCTCTGACGTGAAAATCACTCACTTTTCACTCTACAAATGAAGTCAGTATTAGGAAGACATTTGACTAGATATTCTCCACAGGAGTATTCCTTACATCCTACGTAAAAGAGATACCCATGAAGATTAAGAAAAATATTATTCTTGGTCAAACTTCAGTCTTATTTGCTTTAGTGACGTATTAACATCTGGGGCAGAGTCAATCAGCTCTGATCTAACTGGCGATTAACAAAATTATGCTTTTTATTCTCTCACTCCTTTCTGGGCCTTTTGCTTACATTATCCTTTCTTTTCCTCAATTGTTTATTTTCTCATCTATAGAATTAGTTTTGGATTTCTAGGTAATACATCCAGAGTGGGGGTTGTTATGTATGTTCTGTTTCATGCATAGATGGGGGTTCTCAACATCTCAAATCCTCCTTTTCCCTGCTAGTTACTTTTAGACTGATCTTGCTTAGGTTTATGTCTTATCTCTTCCTGTGCGGCTTACATCTCAGATATTTTACAGGAAATTTTCCATACTACATAAAGAAAATTATATTTCCTCTCTCTAATAGAAGTTTCATTTAAAAAAATGTCCCTTTATTTATCTAAAACAAATGAGGATAATAAGTAGCCCCAATAAAATTCTTTCTAGACTGGGTGTGGTGGCACACACCTATAATCTCAGCACTTGGGAGGCTGAAAATAGGAGAATCACTACGAGTCCAATCTGTGTAGTAAGAACCTGAAGATGCTGTACTAAATACATAAAAAATTAAAAATAAAATAAATTCTTTCATCTTCCAGAATCCACCATGGACTAAAGGCAAGCATGTTCCACAGTACAGTATTCCTCCATGTACATCTCACATAGCCAGGGTCATCTCCACAGGCTCCGTTGGACACTGGCCTGGTTTCTTACAGGCACTGCACCTTCAGTGAGAACTCAAAATTGACTTATTTATAATAACTGGACTTAAAATTTGACCTTTCTTTTGTGTATAACTTTATTGTCTTTCTTCCCTCCATCCTCCTCAGTGAGCTTTCTTCCTGTTTTAGATGAAGAGTTGTTAAATTCTAGTTAAAGATAGTTATTAACTGTCTTCACCCCAATCTCTATCCACCTTTCAGAGATGATTCTTCCCACTATGTACTACTTCCTGCCAAGTCCCATGTCAAATCACCTTGGTGCTAATCTGGGTTTTCTCACTTGTTTAACACTGCTTGGTCTCGACATATATAACACATTTGGAAACTCACCCTGACTTGGAGCAGATTTCAGTTTGCTTTAAGAATTTAACTTATTATAAATATTTCATACATCTAAATCAGGGAAGATATCATTTGACTTCTCAATGTTTCTACCAGGTTTTGTTTTCCACATCTTTTTAGGAAATTAAGCTGACAATACCTAGGATATTTTCTGAGCTATATATTTTAAACAAAGATACATACATTTCAAAACTTTTTTAACTTGAGAAACTATATTATTATTTCAAGTCTCAATATCAAATTAACTTATTTCCTGCATCTGGGGCATTCCCAAGTGAAAAGGTAGAAGCAAAATAAAGAATAAGCTTAGCTGTGATATGTCAATAGACCTTTGCTAATGCTTTTGACGTAAATCAATGTTAAGTAATATATGTGCATGCAATCAGAAAATATTTAATATCCTGTTAATTAACAGTAATTACAGGAAAAATAACAGGCATTAGTTCTCCTCAATGGTATTTATTTCTTAAGTGCTCTAGTGAAAATGATAAAAGCATTTGATGATTGTCAAAGGAATTAACTTCACATTGATAGAAGCATGGCTAGGTCTCTTCACCACTCTGATATTAGGTCAGTTCTCTCTGGGGCAAAATGATCATTCCTTAGATTTAGTTGACAGGAAGGATTTCATTTTTTAGTCACCGTCCATTCAAACACAGTAAGTAAGATTATTGTCAATCAATCTAACTGCATTCATGGAAAATTCAACAGGAAAGAATGCAGACAATAGAATTCTAAGCATATGACTATTTCCATATTCTTTGGGTAAAACTTATACAAACACTTTTTTGGGTCAGTTAAAATAAGTCTTCTTTCATCTATATGATGATTATGTCACTGCAGTCCATAAACCTTATGAAATAGGTAAACTTTTTCTAAATTCAAACAATTTTAGTGGGAAAACTTAAACTTTAAATTTTTTGGCATTAATTATTATAGTCGTGCAAAAATGAGTAGTGAATAAGAAATATGTAATGTGAATGACACATTCTAACATAAATTTAAGTTTTGCAGTCTATTTTTCAAAATATATGACTTTAAGCAGAATACAAGTATATTTTATTTTTAATTTTTGTTGGGGTTATAATTGTGGTTTTTGTGTTTGTTTAAACTGAAGTTTATGGTTAGGAATGATTTATGCAAAAATGTTTATATCTGATGATTGATTGTGACCTGTTTAGAGGCAAAACATGCATATTCTTACATTCAAAGAGCTTCAGACAGCAACAGATTTGGGAAGGGGGTTTACTGACTAGATGAAATCATAAGTAGAGACTCTCCGAAGTGAATGATTTTACTAATTTGAAAAGAAGAAGGGCCAGGGATATAGCTCAACAGCATAAGCACCTGCCTGGCAAGTGCAAAGTCCTGAATTTGATGCAGGAGGAGGAGGTGCAGGAGAAGGAAAAGGAGGAGGAGGAGGAAGAGGAGGAAGAAGAGGAGGAGGAGGAGGAGGAGGGGGCAGTAGAGAAACATGGGAAAATCACACTAAATAGATGCGTCTCTGTATCTCATATGTAAACTAAGCAGTTTTAAGCTAGATAATCCAATAGTGCTAAATTGGCACATATTATTTCATACATGTAATATACTGAATAGAGAAGAAAACAGATTCTAAAACTTACCCTGAGAAAATAGTATTTCAAGCGAGGTCTGATTTTATTAGATCCAAAACAATCTTTCTAAGTATATTAATTTGCTGCACTGTCATGTTATTTTTACTCATGATGGAATTCCCTGGAAATAAGCTGTACAGCTTTGAATTTTCAAGCCCAGTTTTCTTTAATAATAAAATTTCGCTGATTTCCCATAGGATAAGTAATATTGAACAATGTGTTGACATTGTATAAATTTAGATTAAATTTCTTTCTTCCAACAAGAATTTGCACTACTACACTCCCCATAGCAAGGTTAATTAAAAATTAAGTGCCTATTTTAACTTTAAGAGATAAAATTTGAAATCATCTTTTCATAATTCTGAGTTATAAATTATTTCTATCTCTCAACAGATATTGCTTGCCTACCAACAGGTATTATGATAAAATTTGTATTCTATAAGGATTTTGCAACAGCATCTCATTTCTGTTTTCTCAGTATATTTTATTATATTCCCTTCAATATACAATCTGAGTGATTTTAGCTTATGCAATTTGCAGCTCAAAGATGCTGGATTTGAAATGGTCCTCATATCAAAAGGAATAATTGAATGTTAAATGATGGAGACCATTTCACTTTTCAGGCCCCTCCTCACCTTGCTGATTACCTCTAATGGCTATACAGGGCTTAAAACATTCATGCCAACCCACTGAGCACAGCTTGGGTATGGTTCCTTTGTAGATGGAATAAACCACTTGGGTGATATTTTCAGATGAATAAAGACATTGACTTAAAATAGAATTGCATAAACATGATGTGGAAGGCACAGGTCTGGGGAGTCCAGCCAGCAATTCAGTTTAGCTCTGGTTTTCATCTTTTATATCAATTCTAAAAGAACTTCACACAAAAACTCCCTACAGACAAATAATTTGCCTACATTTAACTTTCAGACTGTAGACATAACCATTTCATTTCATCATCATGCTCTGTGCTTTTTTCATATTTTGAAGTGTATTTTAATCTTTTTTCATTACTGTAATGGGTCAGAGTATGCAGAACAGTGATTACAACAAAATTGCAGTTTTTAAGAAAAGGTTGTACAATTAGTTGATGGGTTTGTAGAGAGATGAGTATGCTTGCCAGTATCCTTACTAGGTCTATCACAGAATTCTATAGAATAAAGGAATAAGACACTTAATTTTCAAAAGATAAGACAAATGCTATAGACATAGTTCAGAGTACCACTCTAAAAAGCTGGAAGTAAGTCAAGACTTAAGAACACTGAAGTCATAATAGGAAGACAGCAATGAAGCAAAGTGGTGATTTAAATTTCCTTGGTTTAAATTGAGCACACTGGACATGAGCACTTCTAGCTACCAGATAAGACAATAACCCAACTAAGATAATATAGTGCTGGAGACAAAAAAATAAACCCTATATTCTGGACACGTTAGCAAATCCCATATATTCATGAAAACCACAACAGAAAACAAAACAAACAGAAGCTTTAAAAGGACATAGGTTTAGAAATTTATTAAATTAAAATAAACCAAAAATTAATAGTAGCAAACAACTGTTAAATGCTGTGTAAGTGAAACTGGTACATTAAAAATACTGAAAATTTTGTGATTTAATCTATGATAGTGAGAATTCAAATAATGGAATTAGTGCACTTTACAGTACTTTGTGTGTTGACTTCAAGTGAAATATTGAAACAGGCAGTGTTCACATTCATGAAATGATATATGGAAGAAAGGATGGAATTTATTATTTAATGCAAACTAGTTGGCCACTTATGATTGATATTTTAGAGGGGATATACATGTATTACTAAAACTGGTTGTTAGTTTTCACTACAGAAAAAAATGTAAACAAAACAAAGCACCCCAAATAGTATTAATGCAACAATCATTATTTTTAGCTCAAAATTATATAGGTCAGCAGTTTGGATGGATTTAGCTGGCTCAACCTTTTTTTGTTTTGTTATTTTACGAAAGTTCTACAGTGTGTTCGGGGTCTCACTACTAGATCAGACTTGTACTGATCCACCTGTTTACAGTCTCCCAAGAGCTGGGATTGCAGGCGTGTGTGCCACCACACCCTGTCTCAATTGCAGTCTCAGTGTGCCCTGGGGGTGGGGCCAGCAAGCAGACCCTGGGGTCAAACCCTTGGCTCCTGCAACTGCTTGAAGGCACTTTAGTTCAATGAGCTATTTGGCCAGCTCTAAAAGCAAGTTTTAAAATCAGTTTATATTTGAGAAGTAGAAAATTAGACTCATTTCTTGATGGGAGGATAAGAATTTTCTCTCTGTGTATGTGTGTGTGTGTGTGTGTGTGTGTGTGTATCTTTGTGTTTCTGTGTATCTCTGTGTGTGTTTTACACTCTGAACAATGTGAACAAAGTTGAAAAAGAAACTTCTAATAACCATTCCAACTGTTACTGCCTATGCTTCATAAAAAATGTAAAATGCTATCATTTCCTATTTTTACACAATTGTTGCTATACTTTCCTTGTCTACTTTACTCCTTGTTTGCTACTTCTGGCATGTTAGCTTAACAACTGACATGCCCATGTAACTGGGTGTGGTGGTAATGTCCTTACTTCCTTTTTTTTTTTTTTTTTTTTTTTTTTTTAATGTATTTAGTACAGGTTCTCACTATGCAGCTCGGATTTGTAGTGATTCTCCTGTTTCAGCCTGCCCAGTTCTGGGATTACAGGCATACACCACCACACCTGATCTTGGTGGCTGGCTCTAAGCACCCAGGGCAGGGTTGGCAAGGCATGTGGTACCAGGGATTGAACCCAGGTCCTTGTGCTTGTCTAGGTAGGTGCTTTGATCACTGAGCTATCTCTGTGGCCTGGTAATGTCCTTCCTTACCTAAAAATGTAGACACACCAAATTAAGTATGGGAGTCAAGGGTTAGTTACCTTGAGAAATAGATTTAGTTAGTTTTCCAAAATGAATAAGGCATGGAGAGATGATTAGGAGCTGAACTCCAAAGTTGAGGAAATCTAGAACTAAAATTTAGGCATGAGGAGTCACTGCCCAAGGCTGAGGTCAATAACGTGTATCAGAAGGGTGTCATGTTTACTAGAGTAAAAAACAGGAACTAGTTTTCTACAAATGACAAAAAATTGGGTACTTATTATTTGTTTACTAATCAAGACAAAATCATCTAATAATAAGACATAGGTCTTTACATACTTATGCAGATACAGAAGGAAAATTTCAGTCTTAAAGTGGCCTAGTAAACAACACTATTTTCAATTCTGTTTTATCTAAAAACAATTTCAGAATTAGAGCATACTGTATTTTACAATGAAATGACAAACTACATACACCTGCAGTGCAGTAGAGATTAGATTGAACTCGAGACTTATGATTCCAAGTATTTCACAAAATCAAAATAATCACTTCAAAGAAATCCATAGCATGAAGAGATACTAGAAATAGTTACACTTCAGAAAAAATAACAATTTAACCTAATTCACATACTTAGCCAGCACGAAAATTTAAAACATACTATAACTTAGAATGCATATTCATGAAGGCTTCAAGGACATGCTCATACTTTATGTGACATAAACTGTACGGTAGATGCACTGTTACAAAAATTAACATAAAATATGCTCATAATCTTTTCAATGTTATGAGGCCCAACCCAAATGTCACAACATTCTTTTTACTTTTATTTATTTATTTATTTATTGATACAGGGTCTCACTATGAAGTTGGGACTCAGTGATCCTCCTCTCCCAGCCTCCCCAGTGCTGGGATTACAGGTGTGCACCACCATACCTGGTTCTGGTGCTGGCAGGGCATGCAGTACTAGGGATCAAACTTGGATCATTGTGCTTGCCAGGCAGTTGCTTAGACAGCTGAGCTAACGCCCAAGCCCTGTCATAACATTCGTGACTGGATTAGCCTTGACTTTCCTCCTCCGAGTTCCTACATGGGGTTTAATATTGCTGGTAGCTCTCATGGTTCCACATGCACCTGCATCCTTGACACTGATCATTATTTCACCTTTTTCTAAACATCTAGTGCACTAGATGGTACAACAGCACATTATTTGGTACAAAATATGGACTCAGCGAAGGCTTATTAAATAGTCTTGTTTATAACAATGGACCTTTTGAGGGCAAGCCGTCCGCACATACATACCCTGTTACAAATTAGCACCACCCTAAAACAAAGACATGGGTGATAAATACAGGCATCTCACATGCATTTTCTGTGGGAAATCAAAATTCCACATTCTTTTTGGAAATGTGCTTTGCTTTATTGCCAATGCAGCACACTGTATGACTTAAAATATAGTCTATGCTTCCTCCCTGGGCTTCGTTCTATGTCTCTAATCTAGTAAGACTAAGCAAGGAAAGGAGCTGGACAGAGAATTGCCTTTTCCCTTAATATGGAGCACATGGATGTTGAGGTCATTTTTATGTAAAAGAAAAGAAGAAGCCTGAATATAGAGCCAGTGAACTGTAAACAGATTATCATTTTCTTAACAATGTAAGCAAGAGCAGTAAACAAGGACGTAAATGTTAATGATCTTTGTTTAACTGAAGCTATCTAGTCAGCAGTGCTGCACTGAGAGCAGCGGAATGATTAAACTGGTGTAACGCATATACATGGATATCTGCACACACCCAATCAAGGAAGGAAAGTAATCAATACAATGCTATAGAACTCAAAAGAACACATCTCCTTAATTTAAGATTTACTAAAATGTATTAAATACAATTTCAGAGATACAGTATGGTCCCTTCATATGTCTACGATCATTAAATCATGGGTCTTTTGTAATTTTTCTGTCTTTCTGAGATCAAGGACTACATTTTCAGTCAGTGCACCTTAAAAGATTGCCGCAGACAGCATTATATCACATTAGGTTAAAGAAAACAGCCATTCTAACTTATAATTCATTTTACTGGGAAGCAGCAATCTAATTCACATTGATTTTGAGTAAACCTTTACATACTCATCTGCTCCATTTTAGCCAGGCTTGTACAATCAATGCATCTCCAGCATCAACACGCACTAAGGAATCAAAGGGTAAGGAAAATCATTATTTACTGCTCAGCTATTGTGTTTCTATTCAAATAAAATTTATAGAATGTGCAAGGCCATTTTGGAGGAAGAACAAGTTACCGTGGATCACAAGCTATCTTGTACTTTTTCAAATGAAACAAAAATGCAAGAAATTTTCCCAGGAAGTTAAGAAGCTGGCCAATGGTCTTCTTTTTGCCTAATTTTAGCCCCCAAGTGCTAAAGTTGCTGTCACCACTTTCTTGATCTTTCAGTCACAGGAAGCTTCTAGTGGATGCATGGGGCTCCAGCCACCCTGGCTGCAGACTGTAGTGCTCATGGATTGTGACCCGTTCTGATGCTGATCTGCTCTCTGCTCACCTGCTCATTCCTGGCTCCAACCCTCACTTTGGTTTTTCTCTTGTCATTTAAATTTGTAGTGCGTACTTGGTTGCTGAAGTGTTTGACTCTCAGATCTCTCTAGTGGATTATGTCTTGGACTTGTCCCACTAGCAATGATTCCTCAAGATCACCTTGAATAGGACACCTGTTCTAGTTCTAGCCATATGTAAATGCTCTTTTCTGATGCTTGCAACTCTGACTTCACCATGAAGGGGAGTCAAACAGTAGCCATAGAAATAAAAGTAAATGAAATACCTTGTTATTCTGATTCACCAAACTATATTAAAGCGGCCCTATAAGGAGCAGCACAAATTAGCCTGCTCCTGCTTTCCAGCATAACTGAACAGATGGGCTCTGATGAAATTGCCCATAAAAATTTGGTGGTCCAGCTTTTTTTCTAGTTATTCAGATAAGGAATGTGGACTTAAATAAAGAATAGCTGAAAACAGGTTCTGTTTTTAATGAATTTCAGTGAGTTAACAAAATCACAGTAACATGAATGCAAGATACACATTTCTTTCATTGTATTTCTCATAAACCCAAAAAGCCTGAAATTAAATCTGACATGTACTGAAGTTATAAAGTTAGATGTACAAAAAAAACAAAAACCCAAAAAAACAGAATGAGGCAAGAAAAATGGGCAAGCGCCTGATTCACGGATCATATAAACTTTGTATCAAATTGGCAAGTAAGAATATATTTTGAAAAACTAAAATTGTTTTTAATTCTAAAAATTATGTAATATAAATAAAATGAAAGCAGGATCCGTTATGATTTTCCTTTGCAATATTTTGTAGCCTTTTTATCAATTGGGATAAGTTGTATTATATAAGTATCTTATGCATTTTAAACCTGCATATTGTTTTAGTATGAGCATGTAAATTTTACAGCACAGTAAAAATGGTTCTATGAATGCATGCAGAGTGGGTTTAGACTGATAAAATATCTATCAGTTTGTTTGTCTTTAGCTAAAGTAACAATGTAATCAATTCTAAGTTCACATAATGAGGAGCAGATAAAAACAATTGTGGGCATACTAAAATTCTTGTTAAAAATCATTGTTAAAAATGACAGTGTTTTATAATATGTAAAATTCACTATAAGAAATAAGAGAAAGCTGTGCATGGTGGTGTGGTGTTACATGGCTGTAATCCCAGTACTCAGGATGCTGAGGCAGGAGGATCCATATGGTAGGCTACAAGGCCAGCTGGAGTACATAATGAGTCCAAGGCCAGAGAGTATACATGATACATTTTGGGATATTATGAGAGAGAGAGAGAGAGAGAGAGAGAGAGAGAGAGAGAGAGAGAGAGAGAGAATGAGAGACAGAGAGAGACAGAGAGGCAGAGAGAGACAGAAAGAGACAGAGAATCAGACAGACAGACCTACAGAGACAGAGACAGATCCAAGATAACTATCATATTTCCATGGTAACAGAACTTGCTGTTTGGAGTACTGCTGTTCTCAGTTTCAGGGCATACATGTAGGTATCATGCAATTTGTATATGTGAAAGGCAAATCAGAAGAGCATTTCAAGTTTTCCATGAGGAGTGTGCAAAACTGTTCATGTTTTGTAAAAATATTTATAGTTTGGAAGGATATAATTCATTCAAATCTCAGACACAGGTTTTTCTGAAATGAGTAAGGTAAAAACATATTCATGATCAAAAGAGGCAATTTACTACATTTAAATACACAATAGAAGCTTCATAGTTGTAGTTTTGATTGTGTATTCATTGGTTTGTTTTCTATAAAAGCACATTTGACTGTAACTGATTTAAGCTGCAAAATATCTTTCTTCGCCTTCCATAAAGTTTTTATTGCTCTGATTTCAGCTACTTGTGGTTACCAAGACCCAGAAACTATGAAGTATAAAAATCTGAAAGTGATTCATTTATATTAAACTTCTTCACTATTCTATTAGTATGCTGCCATGTCCCACCCTGTCCCCTTGGGAGGTGAATCATTTTTATCTAGTGTAGCTACATTATATTTACTACTCACATGCTAGCTTCTTAGTGGTGCTCCTGGTTATCAGGCTGACCATGATGGCATCAGTGTCACAGTGAAGGTTCAAGTAAACCTTACACAGTAGCCTACTGCTGTCACAAGGTCCACATCATTTACCTCACACGGCTCATCACATAAGCATTGTATCATCCCATAGCATCCTAACAGTTAAAAGGATACTGCAGAACAATAATATGTTTTGAAAGAGATTGTATTCATGTAACTTTTTAAAAAATGTATTTGGTACCGGGTCTCACTATGCAGCTTGGGTTCATAGTAATCCACTTGTTTTCAGCCTCCCCAGCTCTAGGATTACAGGCATGCTCCACAACGCCATGACTTGGTGGCCTGCTTATGCCCATGGGCAGGCCTGGTGAGTCATGTGGTGCTGGGAATCAAGATTGTATTCATATAACTTACAAGGAGTACACTATTAAAATTGTTCCATTTTACTAATGGTGATTTATTTATTTATTTATTTTTGTGCTGGGCCTCACTACACAACTTGAGCTCATAGTGATCCTCCTGTATTCTGCCTCCCTAGTGTTGCAATTACAGGCTTGCGCCATTATACCCAGACTACTACTGTTGTTTTAATTTCCTACTATGCCTAATATATACATTGAATTTATTAGTTATTCATGTATAGAAAAACACTTTGTAAGGGCTGGCCTGATAGCTCAGCAGACTAAAGTGCCTGCTTAGGCAGAGTGCAGCAGCTGAGGTTCGATCCCTGGCATGCCATGCCAGCCCTGGCCCCTGGGGCACACTGAGACAGTGATTGAGACTGTGTGTGATGGGGCGACCCTGTATTCCCAGCGCTTGGGAGGCTGAAAAACAGGAGAATCTCTACACATCCAATCTACGTAGTGAGACCCTGTATCCCCTGTACTAAATGCGAAAAGGAAAACAAAACAAACTAAACAAAAAACATTGTAAACAAAGAGCTTGGCACAATGTGGTTTCACACATCCCCTGAGGATCTTAGAAGGTATTTCTAATGGATAAGGAAGGACTGCTGTTTTCTGGCTGGCCTATTAAATAATCACTTATCCTGTGACACGTCTTCTTTAACAAAAGAACTACTGTTACAGGTGAGAACTTGACGATGGATCAAAGTATTTGTGCAGATAGCCCAACGTCAGAGAAAAGGTGCAAGTCGTCTTTCCCCGAGAGTTCTTCATTATACTCAATACAATATGCTTTTCATTGTTGCCTAAATTCATCACACTTCTATTTTTTTGTTCTTCTTTTTTCTTTTTGGTGGAACCGGGGATTGAACTCAGGCCCTTGCACTTGCCAGGGAAGCGTTTATTCTACTGAGCCATCTCCCCGGCCCCCCTTCTATTTTTTTGAACAAGCATTATTCTTATAATATTGCCAAATATGCACATTTGTATAGAGCACATTAGACAATAAAAGCTTTTCCTGCACAGTAAAACTTTCACTACTGTAGTAAAAGATATAACAAGTATGTGTGGTAAAAGTGTATCATTTATATAGTAATATGTGTTTAATGTGCATTTGAAAAATATAACATGCATTAGTCCTTGCTTTTACAGTGTAATGCTTAAAGAGAGAGGAAATGTAACATCGACTAAAAGAACAAGAGTAAATATAAATTAGGACATGGCCAAAGGGAAATAAATTTATGGAAGAAGTTTAGGAAGCTTTGACATAAAGTGGAATACATAGACATAAAATTGAGGAGAGTGACTATTTACCGAAAGATACAACCAGTGACTGGATTTCCTAAATAGTAAAATTTAGTGTAAATGATAAAGCACTTCACTTAAGATATAAAATGATCTAGACTACTCCCTGATATTCACCCTATAAATTAAAAAATATATTTCTTGTGCTCTACTTTATTGCTTTATTGATTCTCAGATGTGATTAAAAAGCACTTCCTCAATAGGTCTGGGTTTCTCATAAGTAAAATCTATTCTGAAAGTTGAGCACTGGCAATTTTGAGGCTCTTAAGTGAAAGCACACGGTTTTGGACTCCAAGTTTAGAAAATCAGAATAATCCACTTGAGACACATTTCTTCAAGTCCTCCCACCATGAGTTCCAAGAAAAACCTAGTTAGTAGTAGTTAGATTTGAATCTACTTAATTAATAGCATCAAGCTAATGGATAATCTGTAGGTAACTTTGTTTTAAAAACAATCAGATTTTAAATCACTTTTTTTAAATTAAATTTTTATTTATTTATGTGTGTGTGTGTGTGTGTGTGTGTGTGTGTGTGTGGCCAGCTCAGCCCACCAGGGGGCGTGGCTGGCTGGCATGAGGTGCTGGGGGATTGAACCGCGGTCCCTGATGCCTTCCCAAGCTTGTTCTAAGAAGGTGCTTTAGACCACTGAGCCATCCCTCCAGCCTTTAAATCACTTTTAACGAGAATAAAAAATAGTAAAAAAAAAACTAGAAATGATACAGAATTTATTTATTATATTTAATTAATTTATTTATTTTGTATTTTTAGGGAAGGGTCTGCAGGGTGTGCAGGGTCTCACTCCTAGATCAGACTTCTAGTGATCCGTCTGTTTAGGTCCTCCCAAGAGCCAGGATTACAGGCACCGGCCACCATGCCCTGTCTCAAGGGCCATCTCCATGTACCCTGGGGCAGGGCCAGCACAGCAGGCCTGAGCATCGAACCCTCTGGCCCTTGTGCCTGCTTGCAGGGGCTTTATTCCACTGAGCTATTTGGTCAGCCCCAGAATTAAAGATACAATAAATCACTTTGGGGAAGCTTATCTCACAAATAGCAATAGATAGGTGATCAAAAGGGAGTATTAGAAATGATGTTTAGTGGGAATTTAGTGAGCAACATCATCTCTAAATGAACTCTAAATGAACTTGAGATGTTTGCAGCCACTGTAACTTAAAGGAGAACTTAAAGACAAATAATACATTGTATTCTACATAAGAACACATGGTAGGGGCCCGGGAGATAGCTCAGTAGAATAAGTGCTTGCCTGGCAAGTGCAGGGTCCTGAGTTCAATCCCTGGTACCGAAAAACAACAACAACAACAACAACAACAACAACAAACATGGTAATTAAAGACAATGGCTGGAAGTCAGAACCTAGAACTGAAGCTTTTGCCACTAACTAGGAAAATTGTCAAGCTCTCCTCATACACTCATAGCAAGAGAAAAAAAGATTACTTCATACTTTAGTGAGAAAAAGAATGGCCTAACCTCAGAACATAGTATCTGAAGTTCTAGAAAATTATTAAGTAGCTCATTATGCCTGAATCATTGATGGAAAGTACCATTACATGCAGTCTTTCCAGCTGAAAGCTATCTTATGGATGTTGTGTGAAATTATTGCTATTAAATGCACAAATGAACTTGTGCTATATATCAGCAATAATGATAAATAACTTACTTTTCATTGATCTATAACAAGCATTAATATAAAATATGCTTTATGCTTTATTTCATGTTAGTATACATCCTACACAAAGCATAAGTAAGTACATATATATGTACATATATGTATTATACATATGCATTTGTAAGACACCTCACAAACTTATGATAAATTACATTTGCCTAAAGAGAGACAAAAATGGACATTATCTCCAAAACAATACAAAGGATTCAACTCCTTACTTTTTGTAGGAGTAGAAAAATTTGAGGAATTTTTGGCACTTACTACAAACATAGTCTGAATGCCCATTAGGTATTAGTATTAAATATGTCTCACTCAATATTTTGTATTCCCCATAATTTTTCACTAAGCATTACATGATATCTTCTTCTAGGCATTGTAAATGAAAAATAATGAGCATACCCAGTAAATTAAGTTCATGGTCAATTACTAGGTCTCTCAGACATTATGAGAATGCAGCAATGAATAGGACACAATTCAGACACAGACGTTTCAAAAAGCAAAATTATAAGGAATAATCTTTTAGCTTACATTTATGTAACCAGAAGTGTCTTGTATGTGTTCTTTGTAGAAACAATGCTACTTTCAACCTTACAGAAGTCAAGCATGTTACATTAATGTTATGCTGAAATAACTGAAGTGTGTTTATTGGGAATTTTGAGGATATCTACCTTCTAGGAAATATTTAGAAGGTCATGTTTTATATTCCTAAAATATTGTAGTAGTTAACTGAGGTGTCAACTTGAGTAATGAATGCCAAGTCAATTGGTTTAGCATAGTTCTGGGTGTGACTGAATGATAGATTTCATGATGGGGAACCCATTGTGGGTGCAGGTAGCACCAGCAAATAGGCTTGTAGCCTGGATGGAATAAAAGTGGCAAGAGTGAAGTCTCACTTCTGTTTCTTCAGAGGAGCTCTAGTCTTCATTACCATCTTTGGACATCCATCACTAGGCTTCTGGTGCAAGTTCTTCAGCTTTACACCACAAATCCTGTCATTTCCTCATTTGAACTCACTCTAGACTCTAGAGTGAGCTCCAGGCCTTGAACTCTGGATTGGCTCCATGGAATTTCCAGCAAGCAGATACCCTTTCGCATTCTTTCACACCTGACTCTGCAGGCGCCATTGTAACCCTACCTTACAACCCTGGCTGATACAGATGACCAATCCATTAATGGCAAAATGGATTTAAAAAACTGACTAAATGAAGAGCAATAGTAAAATGTATAAAACATATTTGTGTAGTGGTGTTTTCATTTTCAAAATAAAGAGATCATTAATATTGCTAATATCACTGATAAACCTCAGAACATGCTGAGCAGAAAAGCCCTTAAACTGGAGAGTGCATGCTGTACAATCCCATTATATGAAGTTGAAGACCAGGCATTACTAATCTATGTTTCAAAATTAAAGGAGTTGTGTGTTTCAAGATAGGACTGCCTACTAAAAGGAAAAGGAAATTTACTGGAATGATGCTGATGTATTTGAATAAAAGTCTTGGTTTACACAGTTGTATGTTCTGCCAAAACTTGGCAAATATGCACTTAAGATGTTTGAGTTTCCTGGTATATAAATTCCCCCTCAAGAAACTCTGTCTACAGCTATTGACTCTGGATGATATGATTGATGTTTAAGTATTTATGTAATGGTGGCTCCAATTCACTTTGACATTAAAATCAGATGGAATGAATGATGAGCGAAAGGTGGGATAGATGGATAATTACGTGATAAAACAAGTATATTGTATAAGGTTAGTAGTTATATGTGATGGAGTATATATCTGCTCACTGTCAAGTAATGTCAAATTTCTTGAATGTTTTCATAATACAATTTTGAGGAAGATGTATTATTTTATGCACTAGGACAGTAAAAAGTTAACATAACTTTTAGGACATTTACAATTACATGACAACATATTCCCACAAAGATTAAAAGTTTATAGAGTGTTTTATCTCATTATTGAGAATATATGCGGAAAACTGCAGTAGTCAGTAAAGTTGCTTTGATGATGACACAGGCTATAAATTTCTGTTTTCCTCATTAAAAACCACACTTACCAATTAGGTTTCAGAAATAATCTGAAGTTTGTAAAAACATTCTCAAAAGATAGTTAAAGGCTACCAAACTAAAGCACCCTAAAGCATGATGTTACTTTGGCGGTGCTTGCCCAGGCGTCTTTGCTAACAACTTCAGGAAAGGAGACATCCATATACACCCTATCCTTTTACTTCATGTTAAGTGTAAGCTTTGGACTTAAGATATTATCATAGTTCTTTGGATTTAGGAAGAAACTTTTTGAAACTGTCACAAACATTTTGAGGAGTGGAATGAAGTGCTTATAAAATAAATAAAAATACCTAAAAAATGTTAAAAGTCCTCAAAGCAAAATGTTTCACTGATGTAAAAATCTAGGTCACACAAGTTAACTAATTTTATGAAAGAAGATATCAGAAGGGTTCAGTAATCTTTACTTTTATATTATTGTACTTAACAATAGAATGGGTATGAAAGTATCTTATCTAATACAAGATCAACACATACGAACAGCCCATTAATTAATTCCTGATTAATTAGTTATTTTAGCTAATTTATCAATTCAGTTCATGAAGATTTATTAATCATTTATTACGTTAGGCTCTGTGCTAAGAAGGATGTACTAGCTAACAGTATTGTTATAAGTACTAGTTCTCTCATCTTAAAGATATAGGAGCAGAAATATTAATAGAAATAAGACTATATAAATATATTGAAGTAACCTTTCAAGTGTAACTTTGTTTTAATTTTTTTAGAGTTCTAGAATAAAAGAAACAAGCTAACCTGTGCTCACACAGTGCCAATTAATATTAAGACACCTGCCCTTCAGGTTCTTATACTTTCTGCCAAAACAGAAAGTTTAAAGATGGCTTTCCTTATTTCAGTGTGTACATACTGTAGTACTAGAGTGATTCTTTTTGTATGTATTTAGTACAAAGTCTACAGGGTCTCACTACACAGATCAGACTTGTAGTGATCCTTCCTGTTTTTTAGTCTCCCAAGTGCTGGGATTACAGGTGAGCATCACCACGCCCAGTCTCCTGGGTAGGGCTGGCACAGCAGGTGGGGAATCAAACCCCAGGCCCCTATGTCTGCCTAAGCAGATGCTTTAAACCACTAAGCTATCTGGCCGACCCTAGAGTGACTCTTGATATTTATATGTACCTAGGTTGATATACTATAGAACCAAAATTATTTAACCAAAGAAAGAGAACATGCATCCTGCATAGTTGAGAAAATATTATACTGAATCACAAGAAATTCTTTATATAAGCAAAAAAAAATCAAATATCAGCAAATTCATGTGTTTTGACTAAATCTATTTTTACAAAGCAAGTCTCTGTTTCTTCATATGACCAATTGCAATTCCTTAATTGATTTTTTGCAAGAGTTAAAGGATATTGCAAATCTAAAAGCGCATTTGAGCTACAAATATATCTATATGCAATATTATCTGAACTTGGGAAAACCAACATATGGGGTTCATGCGGATGCAAAACTGGGGTGCATTATTTTAATGGAAAGTGAATAAGTACTAAAATTTTAAGTCACTTGAAGCTTCAAAATCAGTACACAAAAGGAAGATAAGATGTGTGGTTACCATGAATAAACCTCGGCTGAGGCTAGTTTCAGCCTGAGACAGTTTATTGCAGGTAGTAGCAGAGATGCTGCCAGACAGAGAGTTGGTATTATAGAAACAAATGGGAATGCTGGGCACAGGAATACTCACATTCAAGTTGAAGAATCTGAACATAAGGAACTACAGTACAGTTCATCCATCAACTGTTAGGGAGAACTAAGGTTAAGAACTATTATTAGACAGGTTTATGGAGTGCTAGCTAACGGTGGTGCTATATATCCATGATTGAAGTTGAACCAGCAGCATATCGTAGGAGCTACATATTATAATGTCCATTATGTAAATGGTAAATTGAGGCTCAAAGAGGTTAGATCACTTGACAAAAGTTGCACAACTAGGGAATGGCTGAGTTAATGTTCAAATGGAGGTCCCTGCAGGACACAGATCATGGAGCTTCTATGGCTTTCTATAACTCTCCAGAGAAGAAAATGCTGGTGATGTATTCCTGAGTAACTTCCACACAAAGGTGGACTTCAGAGAACCAGAGCAATGAGGTTGATAGATGCAAACAGTTGGGCCATCTTGATGCTGCCCAACGTATATATTCTCAGATTCTGAAATGGTGTGTTACATGCTTGAAATACTGTAGATGAGCTAAAACGGTCCAAGTAGGCAGGGCTGGAGGACAGCAGGTGAACACACTGAATACGGATGCTAAGTAGAAATATGCTGAAAGTACTGGCCTTCCTAGGGAAGGAGAAGGAACTTAAGTAGGGTTGGAAATCATTTCTCATTATGTGGGCCACAAAAGGTGGGGAATGCAGCGCTGACAATATTAGAAGCAACGGAGCTAAATTAACTTGGGTTCAATTTAAGCTTTGTTCTACTGTTTGCTCTACACAGGAGTCTGTAAATCCTTTCACTATCCAAACCTCAAATTTCTCATTTGTAATCTATTTATAATAAAATTACCTGCCTCATGGGTTACAAGCCTTAAATGAGCTAGCAAACAGCACTTAGAACTGTGTTGGACAATGTTAATGAGCACTCAATACACTAACACTACCGACTAGAAGCCTGTTCACTTAACTTTTCTAAAGATGTATAAAAGTAGGGCCTGTTTCATCTATTGTGGCTCAAAGACAACTAATATAGAAACCAACATTGGCACCAATACAGGGAGAAAGTTTGCCAGAGCAGGACCAAGTCATGAAAAGCTGCAGGGTTGTGTGTTAGCCCCTCTGTGGTTCACTGGGTCACTTTATTGTTTGTCAGTGCAGAGGCAAGACAAGGCAGTGAAAAATGTGGCTGAAGCAGGTGCAGAGATAATGGGTAAATCTACACACCCCTAAGAGCTCAAGTTTATTCATTTACTAAAAGGGATCCTGATATGTCATAGCATAACATAAAGATGGAAATAAAATTAAATTATATAAGCATGCTCTCTAAATTTAAACACAATATAAACTAGCTTTTATTATCAAATAGCTTCAAAATACTCAGGAAAGAATTTATTTATGGAGCTGAGTTATAAAAAACTTCATGTGAAATAATTATACTTCCTGAAACAGGATACATTTAGTAAATTATTTGTTTCAAAGATAAAAGAACTCAGTAGTGATGTTTTATTTTTATAGTTGATTAATGTGTGTTTTATTTCTCTTTATATGACCATATAAAACTAGTCATTCTATGATTAAAGTGTTTAGAATCTATATTTTCCTTGTGATAGAGATGCTTGGATCAATATACTCTTCTAAGAGATTTATTTGTATACAAGTGACTGAGTGATCTCATAAAATACAGTTTGGGCTTTTATTGCATTTTCTTCCAATCAGAACTGCAAACTTCTAAACATAATGCACAAAAAATATTATAACATTAACTAATGTCTTCAAATGAAATCTTGCTAGCTTTATTGAATCTCAGATCTTTCAAAATAATAAAATCAAGCTTATTGACACCATTTCCAAAATATATTCTACAGCTTTGCCATTAATGTTTAGATTGAATCAGTGCTGTTTTAAAGTATTCTTGTGCTTTGAAGCCCTTCAAACCCCCACCGGTTCTTCATGGTTAAGGGTGGGGCTGCTTATGTGAGCCTTCCTTAACTGCAAACCTTCTTCAGCCACAGATCTGTGTCCTCCCTTCCCTAGCCTCCTGCTCCAATTCCTATTTCCAGTACACACATCTTAGTATTAACAAGATCTAACTGCTTACTGTTCTTCAATAAAACATGGCTTTAAAAGAAAAGGACTTTTACTCAAGGGAAGGAGATCCAAGTATGGAATGAGAGGGGGAAAGAGAGGCAGGGAGGGCAATAAAAGGAACTAAGATGTATTATGTGCAGCTGCCAACTTGCCATAATGATTGTAATCAATATGTATTGCAATCATGTACTAATAACATTTAAAAAACTTTTCCTCTTTCTTAAATATTCTTAATGTGGGAGTACTTGTTTCTATTTGTTACTTTGATGCAGTCCAAATGTGAGATTTTACAGAAGCTTATTACCTTGTTGCACTTGCCACACCATGTTACTTGCCCTGTTACCTATCTGTCTCCTAACCACAATAAAAGTGTATGAGGGATGTTATGGCTTTTGTTTCCTCATTCCTAAAGCTCCATGTTCATGTGTATGTAGTAGGAGATCAGTGAATACTTTTGGTTGAAAATATGAAGAAATCAACAATACTCCTCTTTCGTTCTCATTAATGCTTTATTTTTTCTACAGATGCTTCCACAGTAATCCACTGGAATCACAGAGGCGTTGCCTCAGTATCTCAGAGACACTAGTACCTCACACAGGTGACACCCGTTTCCAAACTGCACACAGTCTACTCCACTGACGTGTCTGTGCTTGTGCTTTCCGTGCAGCATTTACTGTGTTGGAATATGTGCCAGAAGGAAGAGTTGCCTCACACTGTCCACTTTAGATTGTTTGTGGGTCGGGTAAAACACCTATCATTGTCACCCAGTTAAGATCATGTCTGTTTACTGAACTGGACCTTGTCTCAGCCTCTGCTTCTGTCCATCTGCTCCACTCCTGGCTTCTCTCTGTGCACCTGTCTCACTCTAAGTTTTGGATTGACATCTGTTTTAAGGCTCTTGCTAAATAGAATGATTTCATAGTAATTTGAGCCACACTCATACATAGCCTGAGCAATGACTTGTGGCAGCTTTAATGTTCAATCTAATAGCAATGCTGCTTGTGAATAATTTGATTTTATGCAATAGAACCTTCTGCCTTATTCCATCTTCCAAGGGAAATATTTATGACTAATAAATTTTAGTATATTTATTTCTGTTGTGGCCAGGAAAGAAGAAAATCAGAAATCATTCCATTTAATTTAAAGTGCCTTAAACTGTTTTAGATGAGTTTACCTTATCTTTGAATGTTTTGATAAGTAAAATAATGTAATTGTATTGTATGAACATTTTATGGTTAGGAAAAATACAGTAAAAGGGTAAATGGTACAATATGTCTCATTATTTGTGTGTTTAATTATTACATGTAGATCTTTAAACCTCACTTTAAGTTCCCTTTTTGGATAGTACAAGTCTGTTCATAGTTGTCTGGACATGTTTGGGACTTTTTTAATACTCTTCAGATATGCATTTGGTTAACAGAGCACCTATGAATTGTGACATTATTTTCAAATGTGGTAATTTCAATAATTTATTGCTTCAAACATGCTAAAGAAACTGCAGCAGAGATAGTCTTGAAATGTAGTATTCATTTCCAAAAAGCTACTGAAAAATGCAGAAAGGCAGAGCTATCTGAAGGAATTCACAGCCCTTTCATTTCTGTGACCCTTTAAAAAGTTCCAGAAAGGCTCTGTTTGATTCTGACTATGCTCTTTCATCCTTAAAGCTCACCTCTGAATTATGTACAGAGGCCAGGGAGCCAAAAATTCAAATGCACTGTTAGGACCTAGCAGAACAAAAGGGACTGGGCTTCTTTGTGAGATCCTTCCTACTGTCTAGTATAAAATGGTACCGGGACTTCCTCAATTAGGTCTCCCTGCTGAGAGGCACAGTTGGGAAGGAACACATAGTGCACAGAGATGGACCAGGCCCAAACATGAAATAGATGCTGTGGCTTTGTTGTCAATAGGACAGACTCCAGGATTGGACTCCTATTAGGAGAGAATGCATACTGTTTTTTAAGGAACTCTGGAAATGAAAGGAAATACAACAACTGTGTGAGTGTTGTTTTTTTCTCACTTGACTCTAAACTCTAAATATCCTTAAAGCAAAGAAAGCACACTCAAACACTGAAAGCATCAAAGCACTATTAACACAATTAAATTAAACGTGACTATACTAAGAGTGCATAGTCATACAAATGTGCTACAAACACTATTTGGTGAGCTATTCATAATTATAGGTTCTTTTCACTCAAATGAATGGGAAGTTGTTTAAAATATAAAACAGTTCACAGTGGCAGTTAGTAGAGTGTTTTAGGACCAGGAGTTTAGTTCAAGACCAAGGTTATGGGCTTATTTTCAATACTTCAGAAGTCTGTGACTTTGACCTCTATTCCCTTGTCTTAACAACTGGAATATAATGTAGCTCTATAATGTGATAAACATCAGAAAAACATATAACAACGCTTATGCAAGGTGCCCTCTTCCTCATAAGGGTTAATAATCCATAGCTTTCTATTTCACAATCCTTAGTAAGAACATCGATGTATCTGGTAAAAAGAAATGTTCTGATAAGTATATGGGTTTAGAAGCATCTCAATCTAGTGAAATACACACTGGTTTTAAGTCACATGGATCTAGAGAGGGAAGTGAGCTCTACTTAATTTTAACTGCATTATCTTAACATTGAACTTCTTATAGCCTCAGTTTCTTACTATATCTATAAGGAAAATACATAATCATGTAATGGGTACCAACCATTTATAGTAGAACTTGGATGATTCTTTCTGTCTTCATTGAAAACCCATAGCTATAATTTTTATTCCTCATTTTAGCTGGGCCGAATTAAAAACAACAAATAGTTTTCTCCTATACCTAGTTAATACAACCTGTTAATTTGTTTTTGTGCCAATATATAAGCATAGACAAAGTTGAAAAAAATGTATGTAGCGGGCTGATATTGTAAAATCAAATTGACAATTAACTAAATGGTTAAATTAATAGGGAGTGGTTGAACAACTGATACGATTTGTGAAGTTGAAAGCCACAATAGAAAAAACACAAAAAAACCCCTTCAAATTTGTGTAAATAAAAGTTCTAAAAATCTTATCCTGAAACTACATTACAAAATTTTAAAAAGAATTTGGAATAACATCTTATGTTATAACAAACAAGTAACCAAGTGTTACCATATTTAATATAGTAATATAATACATAAATTGATAAGCAATATACTAATGTATTGATAAATAAATGGGCAGAATCAAGAGTAAAGAATTAACAGAAAAGGAACTACAATTACTGCATTCTAAAAATTATACAGAACCTTTCTTCCTTCTTGGTTTCGTGTTTCTTGTTGCTATACTGATGTTGAAGCCAAGTATATGCACATGGTAACACAAACAATACATTAGTGAGCTGCACCTGTAGCCCGTATTCCATTTCTTAATTATAAAGATAGAGACATTCAAGGAACTTGAGTTATATTCTTCATGTGAAATTTTTTTCATAATATTTGTATTAGTTTTTGCAAAGATCGAATGAGATCATGCATTTGGATATAAATTTATTCCAAACACTTCCCCCATAATGGGAATCTAATGTTTTCACCAGTTTTATTCCTTGGAGAAAGCATAGATGTTAGTTCAAAGCTATTTCTGCAGAATAATTCAGATGTCCTTTAACACTGTCAGAGTATTATATGCAAGTTCAAAGATGAAAGAATGAGAGAAATGGCAAAATAATGGCTTTTAAAAAGTCTGTGTTAGGGCCTGGGGAAATAGCTTGGTGGTATAAGCACCTGCCTGGCAAGTTCAAGGAGCTAGGTCTGATCCCTGGTACCGCATGCACTAGCAGTCCCCGAATCCTGGATGCACCAAGCTAATCACTGAAACTGGGTGTGGCAGTGTACACCTGTAATCCCAGGGCTGGGAAGGCTGAGACAGGAGGATCACTATGAGTCCAAGTACTAAATAAATAGATAAATTTTAAAAAAATGTTTCTGATAAGTCAGTCAGCAAGAAGAACTTTGGTGGAATATGGGAAACCTGGGGGACTCTGGTAAGCTCTGACCCTCCTTAGCCTGCAGCGCACAGGTAAGGAGATTCTTCTGGTGCCATTCCTGACTTGTAAGTACTTAGGAGAAGTTGGAATGGCCTCTGGGATGCAGGAGAAGTGCAATATATGGGCCTAGCTCAAGCAGGCACGGAGCTTTCCTGGAACCATTTAAGAACTTTGGTGGACACTGAGAAGCCTGTGGTTCTCTATCTGAGTAATTACTGGGAGCTACAAAAATGCCAAAATGCAGGAGCACATAGCAATATTAATCCTCTAGCCCACCCAGAACAAATCCATGGGACAAAGAGAAGATACAAGAACTTGGAAATCACACACCTGAAATCTCTAAAATGATAGCAGCTGGAGGAAAGAAACAAGTCCATAAAGCTATAGAAGAAATAAAGGCAGAAACAATCTCTCAGGTCCAAAAATAAAGGACAACAATTGTGAAAGAACTGCTAAGCACAGTTGAAGAAGACATAAATAGAAAAATAGAAGACAATAGAAAAATGATGACAACACCAAATGAACAATACAGGAAAGAATTAGAATGTATGAAACAGATTCAAACAGATATTAAGAAATCCTTTTAAAGTTGGCAAAACTACTTGAATGAAACTGAAGATAGACTTTAAGACCTTGAAGACACTATTGCACCTAATGAACGTGAAATAAAAGATCTCTTAAAACAAGGATCCAGGAAATAACAATTTAGCCACCAAAAGACAATGCAAATAAAAATAATATAAGTATAATATGTGTCAATGAACCAGTGGGAGACAGTAAAAATGAGATTAAAATGATTATTTGCAAAAGTACTAGGAGAAAATTTTCCAAACGTAAGAAAAGAAACTGACATACAGATAAGCGAGGCATATAGAACTCCACAAAGCCATAATCACAAAAAAACCACCTAGACACATAACAGTCAAGACTCAGAAATTCAGCAAAAACATATAATATTAAAGCTATTAGAGAGAAGAAACAGATCATCTACGTGGAAAGCCCATTAGAATCATGGCAGATTTCTCAACAAAACCAACAAATCAAGAAGAGCTTGGAGGACCAGCCAGATAACTCAGCGGATGAAAGCACCTGTTTCAGCAGAGAACAGGGACTGGGGTTCGATCAAAAATAACACAACAAAGATAAGCCAATATGTACCAGTTATAACCATCAGTGTAGATGGCCGAAATTCACCAAGCAAATGAAACAATTGTAGAGTGGACTAAGAAACAAAATCCAACAACATCCTGCGGGGGGGGGGGGGAAACACATTTAACCCAAAATGCATTTATAAACTAAAAGTCAAAGGATGGAAAAAAATCCACCATGCACGAGGAAATCAGAAAAAAATCAGGGATAGATATTCTGGTTGCTTACAATATCAACTTCAAGAAAAAATTCATTCAAAGAGATGAAGAAAGTCACTATATATTTGTTAAAGGAAAACTGTAAGAGGAAGAGATAACAACTGTATATGCCACCAAAGTAGGAGCTCCCAACTATATAATACAAATATTAACAGACATGAAAAATCAAATAACCAATAATACAACAGTAATGATAGAGTGTAAAATGCCATTGTCAAAGAGATAGATCAACAAGGCAAAAATCAGCAAAGAAAAGAACAAAACCAAACATTTGAAGAAATCAACTTGGTAGACATTTATAGTGTTTCACCCAGTAACAACAAAAATTCACATTTTTTCACAGTTGCATATGTAATATTCTTCAATATAGACCATCACTAGAACATACAGCACTCTTAAGTTAATGCAAAGGAACTGAAATTAACCATGCATACTATCTGATTACAGTGCAATAAAACTGGAAATTATTGACAAAAGAATCGACAAGAACAGCATAAACACATGGAAATTAAATAAACTGTAACAAGTAGTGGGTCAACCAAAAAAACCCAAAGAAACAAACAGTGGGTCACAGAAGAAATTAAAGTTTAAATTAAAAAAAAATATTTACAATCCAGTAGAACACAGATACAACTTACCAAAACTTGTGGGATGCAATGAAAGCTGCCTTAAGAAGAAAATTTATAGTGGTAAATTTTCAATTAGGAAAACAGAACAAGCCCAAATAAATGATCTTATGCTATACCTCAAGCTCCAGAAAAAGAAGAAAAAGTCAAACTCAAAGCCAAAAGAAGGCAGGAAATTATAAATATTAGGCAGAAATTAATGCACTGGAGATGAACAAAACAATACAAAGAGTAAATGAATCAAAGACTGGGTTCTCTCTGCTTGAAATCCTGTAACTAAGTGGTGTCCCACATTTTCTGATCAAGGAGATTATGAGGGCCACAGAGAAAAGTCCAACACTCATTCATGTTCAAAGTCCTACAAAAAATTGGAAAAGATGGCCTCTAATTCAATCTGATAAAAACCATCTATGACAATCCAACAGCTAACATAATTCTAAATGGAGAAAAACTGAAATCCTTTACTCTCATATCAGATACAAGACATGGATGTACTCTATCATAATTCCTAATCAATACAGTTCTGGAGTCATTAGCTAGAGCTATTAGACAAGTGAGAGAAATAAAAGGAATAAGAATAGGCAACTAAGAAGTTAAACTATTATTATTTGCAGATGACATGATGCTGTACATGGAAGACCAAAAAAACTCCACCAACAAGCTACTAGAATTAATACACAAATTCAATAGCATAGCAGGATACAAAGTCAATACCCAAAAGTCAATAGCATTCCCTTACACATATAATAAACACACTGAGAGGGAAACTGGAGAAACAATACCTTTTATAATAGCACGTGGAAAATGAAATACTTAAGAATTAATTTTATAAAAGAAGTAAAAGATCTATTCAATGAAAATTGCAGTACTCTTAACAAAGAGATCATAGAGGATTTCAGATAATGGAAAGATATTCCATGCTCCTCGATAGGAAGAACGAACATTGTGAAGATGGCCATACTCCCAAAATTGTTGTACAGGTTTAATGCAATCCCTATCAAAATACCAACAACACAACTGACAGACCTAGAGAAATCGTTCCTAAAATTTATTTGGAACCCCCACAAAAAACCTAGAATAGCAAAGGCAATCATAGGCATCGAAGGCAAAGCAGAAGGCATTACAATTCCTGACTTGAAATTACACCACAAAGCTATTGTGATAAAATCAGTATTGTATTGGAAAAAATACACCTCAATAGCAATGGAATAGATTAGAAGATGCAGAAGCAACTACAAACACACTCAGCCATCATATCTTTGATAAAGGTGCCAAACATGCTTACTGGAAGAAAGATAGCCTCTTTAACAAATGGTACTGGAAAAACTGGCTCACTACATGCCAAAAAATAAAACTGGACCCAGGTCTATCACCATGCACTAAACTAAAGTTGAATTGCATTAAAGATCTAAACATTAAAATGGAAACAATTAATACCTTGGAAGAGAGAGTAGGAGGAACTCTTGAAGATATAGGGGTAAGCAAACAATTCATGAACAAATATTAAACTGCATGGCAAATAGTTTAAACAATTAACAACTGGGGCCTCCTCTTATTGAGAACTTTTTGTACATCAAAGGAAATTACCAATAGATTGAAAAGAAAACCCACAAATTGGGAAAAAATGTTAACTAAGAAGCACTCAGACAAAATTATTTATTCTAGGATCTATGAAAAACTAAAAAAATTACAGCCCCAAAATATAAAGACCAATCCAAAAATGGGCACCTCAGATTAATACAGACTTCTCAGAGGAAGAAATGCAAGAAGCAAAAAACACATGAAAAAATGATCCACATCACTAGGCATTCGCGAAATACAAATTAAAACAACAGTGAAATACCATCTCACCCCAAAGAAGAATGGCTATCATAAAGAAATCAACCAACAACAAATGTTGGAGATGCTGTGAGGAAAAAGGAACCCTTCTCCACTGCTGGTGGGAATGTAGACAGGTGCAACCATTATAGAAAATCAATGTGGAGATTCCTTAGAAAACTAGGACTTTAGATTTCATTCAATCCAGCTATCTCCATTCTGGGAATTTTCCCAAAAGTACTGGAAGCCTCATATCATAGTGATATATGTGCATCTATGTTTATAGGAACACAATTTGTGATAGTCAAGTCTTGGAAACAACCAAAATACCTGTCACCTGAGGAATGGTTGAAAAAGAATGTATGGTTTTATATAATGGAGTATCACTCAGTTGTAAAGAAAAATAAACTTGAAGTATTCATATAAGTGGATGAAACTTTAAGATATACTCATAAGTGAAATAAACCAGACCCACATGTATAAATATATTGTCTCCCTAGCGTAAGAACTCAAAAGAAGAAATAAAAATTTAAAAGTATAACATGGTTATTCCTGAGAACTTCCATCAGGTTTTTGAAAACAGCAGTTCCTGGATAGAATTCTCACCCTGACAAACTCTATACGTTGATATTGTGAACTAAGCAAGTACATTAAGGGTAGCAATGTGTAATACTAACACCATGCTTAAAGTACCTGCTATTTTGGTTTCTAAATCTGTACTTCTACTACTGTCATATCAGTTATTTCTATACTCTCCTTAATGTAAATGTTTATGAAAGGGTAATAAAAGTAAACAAGTGACAAGAAAAAGAAAATGCAGCATGATTGTACTGTTAAAATTTTGAATATGTTTTGATTGCGATATTTCTGTGCAAAAATATGTAATTTTAAAAATATTCTATAGAGATTTAATTTTTAGAATACCCACGGTTGTTGGAAAATAGCAGTTTAATTTTATGTTTAAGTTAGGTGATATTCATACAGATAGTGATGCTAAGCTTAGCTGCCTCTGTTATAGCATAATAATATAAATAAGCTTATTTTCTGGATGTTTAACAACTAAAATTTCCAAACCAAAAATTAGACATGTGGGTGGGTTAAGATGGCCAATATTTTGGCCCTTGCCTTTCAAGTTCAGTGAGGACTCAGGACATTAGGGAACCCTTGCTGTGACATCTTGTAACTAAGTGATGTCCCAAATTTTCTGATCAAGAAATTATGGAGCCACAAAGGCAAGTAATCTGTGATGCATAATGTGCATAAGGAGAGTCACATAGAGAGAAAAAATTCTCTCAGGCTTTCACAGAGAGCAAATTGTCAAGCAATGTCTGTGACTCCTCCAGATGGCTGACACTGACAGAAGAGCCACAAACTGCTTTACATGGTTACAGGATAAATCCTGAGGGGATTTTCCTGACCTTATCAGATAGTAAAAGTTACATTTTAGTTATAGAGGTCTTGCTTTAACTTAGTTTTAATCATCCAGCAGAAAATCGTAATCACGAGGTGTAAAATGTAAAACTATATTAATATGCTGAGCTGTAAAAGGCTTAAGTCAACAACTTCGGACAAATGCCAATTGTGCTGATAGCTCACTACTATTATGGAGTATTGGACTATATTGTGTTAATTTGCTGAATTCAAGTATCTATGATATCTGGACTGGCATCAAGTAGGAAAGGGTCCTATAAAGACGTCTTGAAATACAGCATCTCTAACAGCAATAGAGCAAATATCTCTGACAAAACAAAACAAAACTGGGGATATAAAAACGGGCTGTTTTTGTAATGAACATCAAATATTTTAATTTTCAAAAAAGTTCACATTATAAAATGTTCAAGGTTTTTAAGCATATACTAAATATATTTATTTCTTGTTTTTTACTAATTTTATTGAGAAACAAATAGCAATGAGACTGTTTCAAAACAGGTTAGTAGGACAGTTACAAAAATTAATACATTGGGCTGGGGAGATGGCTCAGTGGAATAAGCACTTCTCTGGCAAGCACAAGGGCCTGAGTTCAATCCATGGTTCTGAAAAAAAAATTAATACATTGTATATTGTTGTTTTCATAGAAGTTATTCATAGTACAAGATGCAGACATGATATCCTGTCCAAACGCTAATAGTACAAATCTATCTTCTCATTGAATTAAGAGAAAGTAGCTGCATATCTATCTAAGTATTTTGTATATACAGATACAAAATGGTCCTTCATTTGTATCCCCCTTTTTTGTTTAGTTTTATCAGAAATGGGTATTCCAATGCCATTTAAATATTGTAGGTGTGTGAATTCAGCAAACTAATCCAATATAGTCCAGTAGTCCATAATAATAGTGGGTTATCCATAGGACTGGCAATGTCCAAAGTTGTTAACTTGAGATTTTTACAGCTCAGCATGTTAATATGGCTTTACTTTTTATACCGTGTTTTTATACTTTTCAGCTGGATGGTTTCTGGTCTTCTAAATACATACTGCTTCTAATGTCATATCAATTACTGCTATACTGTCTCAAGTAAATTTTTGTTTTTTAAAAAAGGGTAATAAATGAAAACAAGAGACAAGAAAAAAAATGGCTTAAGACTGTCTTTCTACAAAGCTGTATATTGTTAGATTTCTAAATTTCTGTGTAAAAATATGTAATTGTTTATTCCTGTTTTCTTTTTTAGTATTATTTTATTTTTTTGTCTTTTTTCCTTCACATTCTATAGGGATTTAAAGTTAAACATATCAATAATTGATGGATAATACCTGGTCCATGTTATATGTAAGGTGTTTGATATTCAGACAGACAGTGAGGTTAAGCTCAACTGCCTATATTATAAAGTAATAATATCATTAAGCTTCTCTTCTGGAGAGTTAACAACTTAAGTTTGCAAACCAAAAATTACTAAAAAGAAGGGCTGCAAGGACGGCCAACATTCTGGCCTTAGCCTTTCAAGGTCAGTGAGGACTCAGGACATAAGCAAACATGAACTGTAACATTCAGTAACTCAGTGGTGTCCCAAATTTTCTGATCAAGGAGATTATGGGGCCACAGAGGAAAGTGACTGATGATGTAGAGTGTGCCTAAGGAAAATAATGGACTCTTTTCTAGTGAAATATATATATATATATATACACACACACACACACACACACACACACACACACACACACACGATAGTTAGGATAGATATACAGCTACTCTCGCTTAGTTCAATGAGAAGAAAGTTTTGTATGAATAGTGTTTAGACAATATGTCATGTCTACATCTTGTCCTCTGAGCAACAACTACGAAGACAGCAATATAAAATTTATTTATTATAGCAAATGTCCTACTAACCTGTTTTTGAAATTGTTTCATTGCTATTTTATCTTTTTTCTCATTAAGGTAAATACAAATTATTTAAATAAGAAAAATTAAAAAAATAGATTTTTTTTTTCTGGCAGAACTGGGTATGAACTCAGGCCCTCATCCTTGCCAAGCAAGCAGTTATTCTACCAAGCTATCTCCCCAGCCCCAAAAATTGATAATTTAAAAAGCAAAAAAAAAAAACCCTCACCAATGAAAAAATGTCCAATGTATTCACACCAGAATTCTACACGAAATTTAGAGAAGATCTAATATCAACATTTCAAAAAAAAAAAACGACAACAACAACAACAACAACAAAAACTAATATCAACATTTCTCAAATTCTTCAAGACATCAAAAGGGAAGCAATTCTCCTAAACTCATTCCTGCAGGCAAGTATTACTCTGATTCCAAAACCAGAGAATGATCCAACTAAAAAAGAGAACCACAGACCAATCTCTTTAATGAATATAGATGCAAAAATCCTCAATAAAATACTACCAAAAAGAATGCAGCAAATCATCAAGAAGATTATACATCATGACCAAGTGGGATTAATTCCAGGAATGCAGGGATGGTTCAACATGCACAAAACCTTAAATGTAATATAATATATCAATAGAACCAAGAAATAGAAACTGCATGATCATCTGAATAATTGCAAAGAAAGCTCTTGACAAAGTGCAATATTTATTCATGATGACAACCCTACAGAATATTGGAATAGAGGCCCTATATCTCAAGCTGATAAAAATCATCTATGAGAAACCAACAGCCAACATCTTGCTGAATAGGAAAAAACTGAAGGTCCACACTTTAAAATCAGGAATGAGATAAGGATGTCCATTGTTCCTTTTCTATTCAATACAGTTCTGAAATATTAGCCAGCGAAATTAGATGAGAGAGAGAGAGAGAGAGAGAGAGAGAGAGAGAGAGAGAGAGAGAGAGAAATAAGGATTGGAAAAGAAGTAAAATATCATTAGTTGCAGATGATATAATACTCTACATAGAGAACCACAAAAACTCTACCAAGAGTGTTGCAGATTTAATGACTAAATTCAGCAATGCTGCAGGATAAAATGTCAACACCCAGAAATCAGTATCACTTTTTTTTATACAAAGAATGAACACACTGACAGAGAAATTAGGGAAACTACTCCTCCTACTATGGCACTGGAAAAAAAATGAAATACTTAGAAATCCAACTGACAAAGGAAGTAAAAGATCTATACAGTGAAAATTATGGTACTCTGAAAAAAGAGACTGAAGAAGATTTGAGAAAATGGAAAAATATTCATGTTCCTGTATAAGAAAAACCAACATTGTGAAAATGGCCTTACTCCCAAAAGTGCTATATAGATTCAGTGCAATCCCAATTAAAATACCATTAATATATCTCATAGAGCTACAGAAACCTTTCCTCAAATTCATTTGGAACTAGAAGAGATCCAGATTATCAAAAGCAATCCTGGAAAACAATGAGAAAGCAGGAGGTATCACAATCGCTGATCTGAAATTATACTATAAAGCTAATGTAATAAAATCAGTATGGTACTTGAATAGAGACAGACCTTAGGATCAGTGGAACAGATTTGAAGATGCAAACATAACTACAAACACTCTCTGACAACATATCTTTGATAAACGGGACAAACAGGTTTACTGGAAGAAAGCGTCTTTAATAAATGGTGCTGGCAAAATTGGTTTTCCACAATCCAAAGGCTAAAACTAGACCCATGCCTATCACCAAGCACAAAGCTACAATCAAAATAGATCAAAGATTTAAATATTGAAACATAAACACTAAAGAAATCTTAAAAGACATAGTTTTAGGTAGAGAGTACATGAACAAAAACCAAACTGAATGGGAAATACTTCAAAGAATCAACAGCTTGGATCTCATCTTTTCTTAAAAATTTCTGCACGTCAAAGCAAATTTCCAACACAGTGAAAGAAAACCAACAAACTAGAAAGAATTATAGGTGACCATTTCTCAGACAAAGGCCTTCTATCTATAACATATAAAGAATTTTAAAGAATCAGGCTCCCACATTCAAAGACCCAATCCAAATGTGGGCACCTGAGATGAATACACACTTGTCAGTGGAAAAAATACAAATGGCAAGTAAATATATGAAAAAATGTTTAACATCATTGATCATTTGAGAAACGAAAATTAACACAACACTGAGATTCCACCTTCATTTCCCAGAAAGAATGGTTATCATCAAGAAGTCAGCCAAGAACAAATGCTAGAAAGGTTTTGGTGAAAAAGGAACCCTTTTGCATTGTGAGTGGGAGCACAATCTGGCACAACCACTATGGAATTCAGTGTGGATATTCCTCAAAAATCTAGGATAGAGATCCAATTCATACCAGCTACTCCCCTCCTGAGTATTTTTCCAGAAGAACTGAAAACCTCATATCACCATGATATATGTGCACCCATGCTTATAGCAGCACAATTTGTTATAGCTAAATCTTGGAAACAACCCAGATGCCCAGCAACTGAAGAATGGATAAGGAAGATGTGGTATTTTTTACACAATGGAGTATTATTCAGCTATAAAACAGGATAATTTATTTATTTATTTATTTATTTATTTATTTATTTAATATTTCAGACATGGTCTCATGAGTGGATCAGAGTTGTAGTGATCCTCCTGTGTACAGCCTCCCAAGTGCTGGGATTACAGGCACATGCCACTACGCCCAGTCTCAATTGCCCTTTCAGGGTGCCTGCCCCAGGGGCAGGGCTGGCCCAGCAGGCCCAGGGATCGAACTCCCAGCCACTGTGTCTTCCTTAGCAGGCACTTTAATCTGCTGAGTTATTTGGCCAGCCCTTAAACAGGATAAATTTAAGTCTTTTGTTAGTAAATGGATGCAACTAGAACACACGCGCTTAAGTGAAATAAATCTGACTGCATGTACTAAGGTAATATTATCTCCTTAGTGTTAGAACATGAAAGAGAAAAATAGAATCTGAACAATACAATAGACACTTGGAAAATGGAATGAACTTATTGAAAAGGAAAGAGTTACTGAGATGAGGAAAAGGACAGGAGAGGGAGTAGAGGAAAGATGTTTATCTATGTATGTAAGCAGAATGGTTTGAACAACTGTACTGTGCACTTTTGCTGGTCTATGGAAAGAAGTGGTTAACACTTTAATTCGCTTCATCTTTTTTTTTTCAATTGTTTCTCCTTTGCATCTTCTTAATTTCTTTCTTTTTTCTTTCTTGTTCCAATTTTACATGCAGATATCTGGTAATATAGACAACTGGTTGGAAGACAACACTATGTACTACAACAATTACTGTGAAATTCAGATTACTTTGTTAAGTGAAATTCTATATTATTTGTATTTTTCCTGTTTTAATTATAATTTGTACTCTCTTTAAAAATAAAAAAAAATGAAAAAATCAGTAAGCATGCAAGAGCTCCATTTGTTTGTGAGCTGTATAATACTAGTTATCTTTCTTCAAATTTTATAAATTTACACCATGAGATTATTCATTTTTAAGCAAAGATTTTTAAGATTTTAAAGCAGAAAGTTTTAGACACAAGGCTAATGACACTGAAAAAGAATTTATAAACGTCATAGAAATAATATACAAAATATTTCTTAGATCTATATTCTATGAAGTAACAGTAAGTACTCACACAAAAGAGAAATAAGGTACACATTTGTAGCTATATTCATATTTCCAAGCTACCAAGGTGCCACTCACTGAAATATTCTGTCTATAAATAGACACGAGTGACAGAATTACATATCTTTTCAAAATGCAAAATGTTCTTCTCAGGGGTTCAATTAGTCACAGTTATAGAAGTCAGAGCAGCTATTTTCCCAAGCTTGAACAGCCCATAAAATTTTGTTTTTCAAATATTTTCATAATCTATTACCTCATTTCATGCAAACAAAAATCCCTCGGAGAACACCTGTCCCTTACTAATTATTTTAGTAATTATCAGTGTTCTTGATTTACTGTTAATACCAGTTTAAACCATGATTTGGGATAAGATATTCAAGAAGATCTAGGATTCTAAAACTTCATTATATGCATTTTTAAGTGAGAGTACTATTTTACATATGCAAAAAATGGCATTCTGAGAAAGAGATGGGTGTGCTTTATTAACTGATTTCATGTAAATGTTAAATCTGTAATGAATTAATCAAATCTACCCTTTTATTTGTTACGTAAATCTCTAGCAATATGACACAGTAAATCTATGAAATCACATACTAGTTGTTATATACTGTCGAACAAAGTTGTAGATTTGTCTCCTGGCCATTTAAATATTGTAGGTACGTGAATTCAACAAAATAATCCAATACAGTCCAGTAGACCATGATAGTAGTGGGTTGTCCAGAGGACAGGCAATGTCAGAAGTTGTTGACTTGAGCCTTTTACAGCTCAGCATATTAAATGGCTTTTTCTTTTTATATCTCGTGCTTATATTTTTCTGCTGGATAGTTAAGACCAAGATATAACAAAAAATGTAACCAATCTCTGACAAAGCTAAACAAAAAAGGGGGATATAAATGAAGGAACATTTTGTAGTGGAAAAAAATATATCTGTATATACAAATTATTTAGGATAGATATACAGTTATTTTCTCTCAGTTCAATGAGAAGAAAGATTTGTACTAATAATGTTTAGACAAAATAACATATCTGCATCTTATACTATGAATAACTACTATGAAGACAACAATATGCAATGTATTAATTTTTATTACTGTCCTACTAACCTGTTTTGAAACTCTCATTGTTATTACTTTCTCAATAATATTAATTTGAAAAACTCTTCCTTTAAATGAATTCATTTATAAGTGAGCAAATGTATATATTTATTGATAATATTTAATTTCCCATCCCCCAAAATTAAATATTCCTAATGTATTGAGACAGAAGACATTTCTTTAAAAAAAATCAGGTCATTTCATATTTTATAAAATAATTTCACTCACGCTTGTCTAAATGAATATTCTCCAAACTGCTGGAATTTTCTCTGAATGGATCTAGTTAGTTGTGCATTTAGCTTCACACAACAGGTTTCTTGGTAGAGTGAAAGAGGTCCCAACTTAACATACAAGTTCCAAGTTAGTGTGAGTTTGAATTCTGATAATTTACTTGATCTGTCTCATTTTTAGCTTTTTATCAGTAAAATGGGGAGAGCAAGCATTAAATGTGATACTGCTTTCAAAGCATGTGGCACATAGCAGATTTGCAAGACACAGTGGCAAATGCAGTGAGTTTAACTTGGAAAATCAAACTATGAATTCCATAAAAGGAGGAAATTGTTAAACATTTTTAAAAAGTACAAACTGAGGAACTGAACCCAACTCAAGAAGATCTGTTCATTTTGTTAAATGCATGATTAAAAAATCATATGTATATTTAAACCTGTACAGAAGTGCTTCCACAAGGAATTGGCACATTTTTCTATAAAGGGCCAAACAGTAAATATTTCAGGCTTTGTAGCCCATATGGACTCTGCTGCAACTTTTGAATTCTGTTATGCAGTTAAAACAGCCCCCTATGCAATACAAAAATAAATGAGCACATCTGCGTTATAATATAATTTTATTGATGAAGACTGATACCTGAATTTCATAAAATTTGCTTGTGTAATAAAATATGCTTTTGATTGTTTTAAGATCATTTAGAAATATAAAAAAGTCCTTAGCTCACAGGCTATCAAAAAGCAGACAAACAGCAAACTGGATTTGTCAACAACGTCTGAGTCTGTGAACCTTTGG
>NW_004524606.1:1766595-1775653 GCF_000260255.1 Octodon degus | reverse complement strand
ATACAGATATATATAATTCCAAATATACATATTCCAAATACATATATCCCAAATATACATATTCCATATGAATAATTTCGGGACTTTTCAAGAGTGATGTTTACTATACAACATAATAACCACCCTTGGAAAGGTAAGTTAATTTTATTATTAGTATCTCTGAATTTCCTTGGTGCTCAACAAGTTTTAGATCACTTTTCCTCTGTCCATTCTTTTGCTGGGCTTATCCAATGTTCTGATGTTAAAATCACCTTCAAGTTGATGATGACTCATGCATTTATATTTCATCCTGAGCTATTTTCTTAAGACTTGGACTCATATATCAAAAACTCTGCTCAACATCTCCACTTCAATGTGTTGAGGACAATTCATACTGAACATGTCCAAAACGATAAACTATTTTACTTCTAGAACCATTACTCTCATAAGTTCCTCCAGCAGTTTATTTCAATTTCTCCCAATGGCTCAGCAGATTAAAGTGCCTGCAAGCAGGCGCAGGGGCTGGGGGCTCAATCCTAGGCCTGCTGTGCTGGTCCTGTCCCCAGGGCGCACTGAAATAGTAATTGAGACTGGGCTTGGTGGTGTGCGCCTGTAATTCCAGCTCTTAGGAAGCTGTAAACAGGCGGATCACTAGGAGTCTGATCTAGTAGTGAGACACTGAACACCCTGTAGACCCTTCCCTAAAATATATTAAATAAATAAATAAATAAATAAATAAATAAATAAATGTGAAAATGTTTGAGTCATTCTACACTTTTTCTTTCCACACATTTCTACTCTACCTGCTGCATTCATACATTCTCTACACCTGCCATCATCGTCTCTCATTTGGACTACTGAAATCAGCTTTCAACTGGTCCTTTGTACATCTTTAGTCTATTCTTGACACCAGAGTCAGAGGGATCTACTACGTTCTTACTCAAAGTGACATTCATACATCTGAAACCCTCTGATAATTCTCTATCTCTTTCAGAGAAAGTGAAAAGGCTAGGCTTTGTTGTCTTTCAAGGACCTATGGAAGCCAATGCTTTCCCTAGTTTCCTCTCCTTTCCTTCCCTATTCATCTGATCTCGTCTTCCACAACTCATTTTGCTGCTAAGCTTGCTTTGTCACACTCATTTTCTTTATTTTCTTCAAGGATGACAATCACACCTACATCTGGGTAATCAACCTTTTGTTTATAACAGGTTTTTGCTCAAATAGTTTCTCTTAATGAGGCAATTTCTGATTACTTATCTATGTAACAATATATTTACTACATGTTACATCTCCACTTCCCACATTTTTGGCTTCACATTTCTCCATCACATTTTATCATCTGACATACATTGCACATTTTAATTCTATAAACCATGCCCATTACTCTCCGGGAGCCTATCAGAAAAAAATGGTACCTGACACAGTAGGAATTAAAAGTATATTTAATGAAAAATTGAGCATCTTTTAGAGCTGGCATTGTTAGGTATCTTTATTTTTACTTATTCCATGTGCTTGTAGATCTTACTAGACAGAAAAGCAAAAAATAGATCAGGTTTTAGATGAAGAGTCGATAATCTTGAACTTTAGCCCTAGGTATGTTATATTAATTCACCTAATTTATTTTTTATTTTTTTTTTTGAGATAGGCTCTCACCATGTAGCTCAGGCTGCTGTTGAATTCTTTATATAATGTGGACTAGAGTCAAACTAGCAGTCATTCTCTTGCTTAAGCCTCACATGTGCTGGGATTAGAGATGTGCGCTACACGCCAGATGGATATGTCACTTTGTATCCGTGTGATCTCAGGTAAGTGAAAAAGTCTATGACCTGAATTTTTTTATCCCTATGACCAAAAATAGAATAAAAATGCATCTATTACATGTGAAAATTATTCATATAAAATGCATGGTTTATTTACATAAAATACATTCATACAAGTATACACATGCACATAAAATATATTTGGCAAATTATAAAGATATCTATGATTGCATAACTTCTTAATAGTAGGAGAACAAAATACAATATATTTTGAGCAAGGTATGTGAATTTTCAATTGGTATTCAATGAGATCATGACAAAGGGAATAAGTGCTTTTTTTATCTAATCATTTTAGGCTTAACAATAGATTACATTTATACTCATATTTATTTTTGTTCTATGAACACTGTAAACTGATTTTGTAGGGGACTAGTTGATGGTATTCTGAGCTTTCCTCATCTACATTAGAACAGAGAATACTACTGAGAATAAATCATTTTTAACAACAACATCAATGTAAACACTGGGTGAAAAACTGAATAATAAAAGAGAAGTGATTCAAAAGTCTATTTTGTTAAATGTAATTGACCAAGAAAATTTATTGTGAAATGACAAATGACATTAAGAGCCAAAGTATTTCATGCCAGAAGGCTTGTTTAGCATATACAAGCCTCTGGGTTCATTCACAGCAGCACAAAACAAAGCAATTTTTAGGTGTGATATTGAATAATATACATGTGTACTATATAAATGCACATGAATGGAAAGAATGCTGACTAAGGGGGCTACCAGGATAAGATGGGGGAGGATGAATCCTTACATTCATTTATTTGTAATCAAACATGTCCATATATGAACATCTTACTATTCTAATTAAATTAGAAAAGCAGATGCAATGGAAATCTGCTAAGAGACAGGTAATAAAATGATGTGATTAAGGCAGTGATATATCTGGGTGAGTTAGACAAAATCAACAGATATTTCAAAGCCATGAATAAACTTCCAACTCTTTTAACATCAGCCATTTTGAAGACAAATATAGGATAAAGGCTTTAAAATCAATCTATGATCACCTAACACATTCACAAAATGTCTCCATTTGAAAAGAAGATGAAGTATGTATTTCAATGGCCTATATTGCAACTGAGGTATTTTTCATCTTCTAACAAACTTCTACTAGTTTGACATAAAAATCCCTTTTAGCCCTTGGGAAATAAGTTATAAGTCTAAGACACTCTGCTGTACATGAAGAGAGAAAACTTGTGCACCAAGAATGATTACCCAATGAGAGTTGTTACTACTAAAGGGTGTTTGAATGATATCTTGGAATCACAATTATGTCAGTAATTAGTGGAACCTCATGACAATATCCATTGTCACGAAGTGGATATCTCTGTCTGGATCCAACTCAATGTTAAAACTTTCCTTAATGCCACACAACAAATGTTAGGCTTTATATTCATTTGACTCCAGTAAAATATCTTACAAGAACATCTAAATTAGGGGGGCAAGCTGTAATTTAATTCTAAACAATGAGCATATTTCAATCATTACATTTGCCTAATACAGATAATGACCAATGAATAAAAGGGGCTAAGTACAAAAATACATGGTATAATTTTAACTCTCGTATAAAATACTCATTATTTTTTAAATATACTCATTGTTTTATTGAGTAATTTTAAAATTTTCAATCAGCCAAAGTTCCTTCAGATTCTCATCAATCAATAATATAACAGTATTATCCCTATGCAGATTGAAGGAAGGCCTCAAAGCCTGCAGAAACCACCACATATCAAAGACAGATCATCATGAATGTGGAAACTCTGTGCTGATCAGCTGAGCCTAGGCTTGCACATCCTGGCTTGCTAACTCCTTCCCTTGTAAACATTCTAGACACTCTTGTCCACACATCCCCACTCTGTCTGCCATGATGCTTCACCTTGTAGCCTTCTGTTTCCTATAGATCTTTGAACACAACAAACATCTTCCTTCCTGACAGTCATTTTCATTCCTGCCTCACTGTATATGTTTAAAACACATCATAGGCAGTCTTTATAGATTCTGGAATATATATATATATATATATATATATATATATATAGAGAGAGAGAGAGAGAGAGAGAGAGAAGGGCTACAGGGTGTTCAGGGTCTCACTACTAGATCGGACTCCTAGTGATCCACCTGCTTATGGCCTTCCAAGAGCTGGGATTATAGGTGCGTGCCACCATGTCCAGTCTCAATTGCCATCTCAGCACACCTTGGGGGTGGGGCCAGCACAGCAGGCCCTGGGATCGAACCCCCAGCCCCTGCGCCTGCTTGCAGGCATTTTAATCCACTGAGCTTTTGGAAAATATTTTTCAACCCAAACAACAAACATTTCCATTTTTGAAAAACATAATGATCTCATATGAAAGTAGCGGGAAACTTTTCACCTATACAGTTGGAAAACATTTTTAAATTGGTCATTCTGAGTTTAATTTCTTGGTAGGATACTTTAATAATACTTACAAGATACTTTAGTTATATACTAATATAACAACATTTTGCCTAGCTTGTGGTAAAAAATAAACAAAACTAAATGTTTAGTAAAATAGTGTGATATTAAACACACACACACACACACACACACACACACACACTCCATAGCATTATGGTGTGTATCTAGACAACTATCCAAAACCTCATGGGCTCATCGGTGGACATTTTAGGAGGCAGATGGATCATGGGTGTGTGATACTATATTGTGGGTATATCACAAATTGATTAGTGCACTGACTTAATTGACATTAGTCTGGCCTGCACGGATTTACTGAAGATGAGCCCCCATCCCAGGTATGGTAATCACCAACCAGCGGACTGTAGCCTGGGTGGAATAAAAAGGGAGAGAGGAGGCTCATTTTCTCTGCCTTCCCTGCCATGAACTGTTTCCTCTTTGCCATGCTGCCCTGGTTTGGAGCCAGCCAAATATGGACTGTAATTTCTCTAACATACTGTAAACTGTTTCTCCTTTCACTTGTAGCTATAGAGTATTTTGTCCCAGTAATGCCTCAAATTAAAAGAGGAATGTTTTATTTTAGCTCACAGTTTGTAGAGGTTTTAGTCTGCCTGCCCCAAGGCAGGGGGGCCTGGCACAGGGGAATGGGAGAGGAGAAACTGTGCTGCAGCCTTCCTTCTTCCTCTCCCTCCTTTCTTTCTTTCCTTCCTCTGTTGTTTCCCTTCTCTTCTCTATGCTTCACTTCTCTTTCCCTGTAGTTCTCTCCCCTTCCATCCCTTTCCTTTCTCTGGGATTACCTTTCTTTTCTCGTTTCCCCTCTGTTTCTAGTACTGGGGACTGAATTCAGAGCCTTTATACTAAGATGTATCTCCAGCCCTTTTCCCTCCTTTACTTCCTCTTCCAGTTTTTAAAATTTTGAGACAAGGGCTCATTGAACCACTAAGTTGCACACACTGGCCTCAAACTTACAATAATTAAGCCCTAGGCTCCCAGCATGCTAGAATTATACGTATGGCATTATTCCTGGCTATATCTTTCTTTCTTTAAAAAAAAATACAATTCAAAGCTGCATTTAATGCTGCTTCCTTCTTGTCCACTTATTTCTTTATACAGCTTTAAAAAAACCTTTTCATAATAAATATATTAATTAGTAGTCAGTAAAACTGTATTTTAAATTTAATTGTCATGGTACTAAAGTTTATCTTCATACAGAAGTAATGTTAACCTACATCACTATTTTGCATTGTAAAATAATACCATTTCAAGTTAATCTTTGCCTTAATTTACAATATTTATTTATGTGATTGTTATCAGATGTGATTAAGTATATTGCATATTTTCTAGGGACATTTTAAACAAAGAAATAATTAATCAATGATAGTGAATTATTAAATGTAATTATATAAAGTGTTTATACAATAATTTTCAGTCATTTGTTCTAGGCCTGGATTAAATAATAACTATATCTACAAAACTTTATTTTGGAAGGTAAGAAACCCAACTATAGTGTTGTTTTTAAAATAAAGGTGGTAAGCAGTTGCCATTTGTTGGACAAAATCATTGGTAGAAGCAGAGATCTGCAAATCTTCAATTGCATAGACATACTAATTATGACATTGTTCCACTTTTCCTTACTATTTACATTAATTTTGAATTAACTTGAAATAGTGATGAATGCTTCATATCTCTGTTTAACTATAAAAGGAATGCTGAAAATGTTTCTAAATATCATTGTTGAGCAAAGATTAATAATAGTTATAAGTGAAGTAATTGTAAAATCAATTAGCATTTTATTCTTCATCATAGACAAATTGAAGTGTTGAATATTTCCTCCTGTTTAAGGAGAAAGTGATAGTTGTTCCTGCAAATCTGCAAGTGGCAGCTGATGCTTCATTCAAAATTAGCCTTTTGTTCCAACAAAACCAAATAATCTACTGTCTTTGCTCGGAGTCTAATGATGGAAGATAATATCAGAGAGGCCTCTTTCTACAATTGTAGCAACTTGCAAGGCTTCACAGGCAGCTGAGTTCATTATGCTGGAGCTGTCAATCACACAGCCAGTCATTTCTATTGCTTTTGATAGCTCATGGTTATGTTCTCTCTTGGACATTTCTTTTCTCTTCGCTTTCTTTGGTTGTTTAAAGATTCAATTCTATTTCCTTACAAATGACATTTTAGAAGAGTCCCATATGATTTTCCTTGCACAATAGAAAAGTAATCTGCTTTTGCATTCCTCTAATGTGAGAGATACGATTCTTCAATCTAATCCCAAAATGTTTTATTATTATTTTGACAACTTTTCTTGCCTTATGAAGAACTGCAGAACACTGTAGCACTGCACAATTGTAAGTTCATTCTGATTCATATTACACATACTAAAATATAGTTTATTGATAGCCAAGAAAACAATACACAATCTTTAAACCAAATTGGAACCTGAAAGTATTCTCAATACAGAAGAAACTTAGATTATAAAGATGACACAGCAAGCAACGTTGAACCATTGACATGAATTTTCAGTTCTTAATTCCCAAAACAGGGGCGGCATATCTATGGCACACATGCCACAGATAGCTGTTTATGTCATTGAAAGCTCTAGAAGGTTCACCATCCACTGGTCTAAAATCTAAGGACATTGTATCAAAACAATTTTGTAGTGTTCTCATTGCAGAGAAATGTAGGAATCATTTTCCCATTTGCTTGTATCAGAAGGGTCAGTACCACATTTAATTCTTGCCCACTATTAATTATAAGCTTCCAACTTTTCACTACATTTTGCAGTTTCTACCTCCAAAATATCCCCATACTCTATGTGTATGTCCCCTAAGCTAGTCCTAGCACGAGGTTAGGCCATCAATATTTCATAGTTGGTTTAGAACAACACTTCTGCAGCTTCCAATCTTCTCCCACTCACATTCTTTTACCAGGTAAAAATCTGAGTGATTCACTTTCCACTTATGTCCTTCACTGGCACCCAATTGCCCTTTGAAATAAATTTTATGCTGCTGCTCAACTCTTCCCACCATAATAAATCTCTCTCTTTCAGTTATTGGAGAGCATCATGCTTTCTCCTAATTCTCTGCAGGGATAAACTGAAATCTTCTTGTTGGAAAAAGTACATTTTTTCCCACTAGTCTCCCTTTTCCTGGGTAACATCTGCTCAGCTTAGAAATCACATCATTTAGAAAGACTACTCTGGCCTCACAGCTATTTTCAGAAGACTTATGTTCTTTGTTATATATTTTCCATTCTATATCTAACTTCTCCATAGTACATTATTATTTATTTTTCCTCATTTACCCCATTTGATAATATTAACGACAACTGAGAACATGAACTTTTGTTCAATATGTGTTGAAGAAAATAAATGAGTGGATTCAAGATTCAATACCAAAATATATTTTCATATACATCTCATCATAATTCAAATTTGTTGCCAAATGAACAGAACTAGTTTCTATTTTTCTTCCAACTCAGGGATTTAGCTCCTTAGCCCTATTTGAGTGTATAAAATAAGGTCATCATTCCAAAAGTACTGCATTGCATCTTTTCCACTTTAGTTTCTTATTTTCAGAGGAGGGAGATTTTTCTGCTTTTTGTACAATAAAATCTCTTTTTCTCATGAGCAAATTTCCTGTGATATAGCTGAGTTTTTATACTGCCAAACACGAGGACTTTAACCTTAATAAACAGATGTGTAGGACACTTGAAAGGAATAGCGCTTTGTTGGGGAAGCTCTCGCTTACCTGTGCCACTGTCATGAATCCAGGAGAGGAAGGCAATGCACGAGAGGGCCAGAGCTTTTCTTTGCTCCGTACTAAGCTGAAGCGCTGGAACTGTGCTCTACTATTATCAGCATTTCTAAAAGAGGTCATGTGATTTTTTTCTTTTCCTAAACTTCATTACGTTCCATGCACCCAAGTTTTCTTCTTTTCTGCTTTCCAAGAATATTTAATTCTAAATGATCTAAACAACAGTTAAAAAGTCTGTTTTTCTTGTTGTTTCCAGAGGCTCTACTGAGTTGTAAGTAAGGAATAAGAGAAATCCTGTAAGCACAAAAAGGAAATGACACTACCTGAACATCTAGTTTTAGGAGCAGCAGACTCATAAACAGGTCTTTTAAAAGAAATGTGACATTTTAAATTCAGTTTTTAGGCTAGAGTAGTTCTACAGAAGCACTGAGAATGAAATGATCAATTCTGCTTGTGAAGAGCTAGGAATAAATATGTCACACATGGAAGCTTCCAAGAAGTGCAGCACATACACTTGTGCTTTTTTATTGCCATAAGAAAACATTCTGGTGACTGGAAATACATAGATATGATTTCTTAGTTTTCCTCTATTTTCTATTGGTGTCACATAAGAAATATAATAATTTCTCAATGCTTCCCTTTAGTTGTGATTTGACATATTTTCATAAATTTATTACTAATGCAACTCTGGAGGAGACCTGCTGGCCACAGTTACTGGCAAGTCTTGAGTTCAATAAAATCATCCACAGCACCCATTTTTGCCCTTTGATGTCTCTATCACTAGAGTGATCATGTTCATTTAATATTTAACCTGGTAACATGCTCAAACGTTTTCTGCTGGATATCTAGGGTAGAATTTATTATTCCTTTATAGGATAATAATATTAAGCTTTTTTTCTGGAGGGTTAACAGCTTAAATTTGTAGACCAAAAATTAGAGAAAAGGGGCTGGTGAGATGGCTCAGTGGTCTAAAGCACCTACTTAGAACAAACTTAGCAAAGCAAAGGGACCGCGGTTCAATCCCTCAGTACCACATGCCAGCCAGTCCTGCCCCCTGGTGGGCTGAGCTG
>NW_004524606.1:1762216-1766495 GCF_000260255.1 Octodon degus | reverse complement strand
AAAAAATAAATAAAATTTTTAAAAAATTTAAAAAAAAACAAAAAAAAATTAGAGAAAAAGAAAGGCTGCAAGGACAGCCAACATTTTTGCCTTAGCCTTTCAAGGTCAGTGAGGACTAAGGACATAGGAGAACCTGTATTGTAACATCCTGTAACTCAGTTATGTGCCAAATTTTCTGATCGAGGAGATTATGGGGCCACAGAAGAAAATGATCGATAATGTAGAGTGTGCCTAAAGAGAGTCACATGGAGAGAAAACATTCTCTCCAGCTTTCACAGAGAGCAAATTAGTCAAGCAATGACCATGACTTACCCACATGCCTGACACTGACAAAAGATCTACAAACTGCAGTACAGGGTTTCAGCATAAATCCTGAGGGCATTTGACTGACCTTGTAAGATATAAAAGCTACATTTCTTATTATACAGGTCTTGCTTTATCTTGGTCTTAACTATCCAGCAGAAAAGTATAAAAATGAGGCATAAAAAGTAAAGCCATATTAATATGCTGAGCTGTAAAGACTTAAGTCAACAACTTCTGACACTGCCAGTCCTATGGATAAACCACTACAATTATAGACTACTGGACTGTATTGGAAGATTTTGCTGAATTCATGCACCTACAATATTTAAATGGCAATGGAATACTCATCTGTGACAAAACTAAACAAAAAAGGAATACAAATGAAGGACCATATTGTATCTGAATATACAAAATAGTTAAGATAGATATAGAGCTACTTTCTCTTAATTCAATGGGAAGAAAGATTTGTACTAAAAGTGTTTGGACAGGATATCATGTCTGCATCTTATACTATGCCTAACTACTACGAAGACAGCAATATGCAATGCATTAATTATTGAAACTGTCCTACTAATTGGTTTTGAAACTGTCTCATTGTTATTTGTTTCTCAACAAAATTATGTTAAAAAGTAAAAAAAAAATATTATTCCCATTTTATAGATGAGTTCCTCAGGAGATTCATGAGATTTAAGGATTTATCAAAAGTAAAGAAATCTTGTAAAGCAAAAAACCAAAAAACAAGCTTTGGACGTTCTGTGCAGAAACTCAGCACTTATCTTTCTTATAGCAAGGTTCAGTCTCTTTATGTCTTGCATAGCATTCACATATATACTCAATAACAGCCTATATCCTTTCTCATTTCTTCAGCCTATTCCCTTTGATAGGTTCAACCCCATTACTTTGTCTTATAGGTCATAATATTTAAATCAGTTTACATTCTGGGAAATAATGGGGGCTTGGGCTTAAATTGCAAATCTATAGTGTTCAAATGTGTTAGAATAAAGACTACTTTTGCTCGTTCTCCTATTCACTGATTCCTTTAACACTTTCTAATGCAATGCTTGTCTCTAGGAGAGCACTGTTACCAGAAACTATACAAAAACATACTAATAAATCAGTCATTGGTATTGAGGAGTTTCCAACTGATTTGAAGATCTATAGAAAATTTAGGCATTTAGTGTCCTTTTCAGATGATTTTGGTGGTGCATGCCTGTAATTCCAGCACTCTGGGAGGCGCAAGCCAAAAGATCACAGATTTGAGATTGGCCTGGGAAATTTAGAAACTTCATGGGACGTTGTTTTTTTATTTTAAGGACTTGATTTCAATTCCAGTACCAACGAAAAAATTGAAAAACAACAGGGGGATGTGTATAAAGATTCAGCAAAAAGACTATGTTTGCACAGGATCTTAAAGGCATTTTTAGATGAATAAAGGATAAAGACATTTGGAGAATAAAATAACATATATAAAATATCAACTAAATGTGTGTAGATCACTATCCAAATGTGAGAAGCCTGTTTGCATGCTGAGTCCAAAAGACTGCAGTTTTAAATATTTTCTACTGAGAAGAAATAAATTATTAATCTCAGTACAACTGCATTCAAGCCTAAAATAGATCATGTGGAGATGGCACATCAGCTATTCAAAGTGTTTGAGCCAGTCAAATGAATTTACTCCTTAATGAAGATTGCCTTGGGCATTTGTTTCCAGAATTCTTGTATGTTTCAGAAAGAACACATTACCCTTCTCTATGTTTGTAACAAGAAGCAGGTATATGCTTATTCCAAGAGCTAGACAGTTGAGATTCTGGAGAAAAATAGAAAGGCACTTCCACTCACTATTCTGAGACAGTTGTCCACATAGTCTGATGTCTTGATAGCTGGTAAAGACAAGCACCTTCTGCAGTTAAAGATAAAGTCATCACATTTGAATTTTGTCCTCACTTTTAACTCTATTGGAATGCTTTCATTAAAATTTCAAAGACATTACTTAACATTAGAAGAGCATTTTTCAATAATAGAGATATTGAGAGATTTCCTAACAGTAAAAGATATAGCTCCTTAAAAGGTATTCCTGGCATACGTTATTTCAGGAGATAATCGTATCAAATTGTTACCACATATATTCCTTTTGATTTTCAAAACCTTGCAATATTTTTGTTTCATGTATAGCCAAGGCTTTGATTAAAGTTTTATTCTGAAGTGCACTTTACTAATTTCATAATGTTATAAAGGGAACTTATAAAAGGAATATTTGGGGCCGGGGAGATGGCTCAGTGGAATAAGCACTTCCCTGGCAAGTGCAAAGGCCTGAGTTCAATCCCTGGTTCCGCCAAAAAAAAAAAGGAATATTTATTTCAAGATCTACACTTTCTTTAAATCTTACACTGTTTATAATGTGAGATACAAAGTGTGCAGGCACATTCATTGGTCTGGCTACTTTTGCTGTATTATCATTTTTCCTGGTCATTCTTACACATGAGATTGAGAAATAATTGTGAGAGAAAAATGATGATAGTATGAGTCATTTTTATTTACATTATTATAATGCAATAGTGATTTAAAAGCAGTAATTAGGAACTAAGAAATGAGATAGTACTAATATATAGATAGATAGATATAGATATAGATATAGATATAGATATAGATATAGATATAGATATAGATATATAGATATAGATATAGATATGATACAATGTTTCACTATGCAGCTCAGACCTGTAGTGATCCTCCTGTTTTCAGCCGCTCCAGAGCTGGTATCATAGGCATGCACCACCCCACCTGGACTCAGTCACTGGCTCAGCACACCCTGGTGGCAGGGGCAGAGTGACATGCAGTATCGGGAATCGAACCCAGGTCTTAACACTTGACAATGGAGGCACTTAGTCTGCTGAGCTATCCTTCCAGTGAAGTACTACTGTTTGAATTCAGGACAACATTTTGTTATTTGGACATGTGTAATTTCAGGTAAACTCTATTGGGCAACACCACTGAATCCATTGTAAAATGAAATATAAAATAATGTGCAAAGTTTTCATCCATGAAGTTGTATTATTGAGTGAAAAATTAGTCCCTGTTTGAGATCTGTTTTACGAAGTTCTGGAGAGCTCAATGACCAAACTCAGTCCCTTCACACAACAAAAGAGAGCGGGAGGGTCATTATAAAGCTCAAGATCAGTCTAGCTTTGTGCTTAATCACAGTTCAGATGTTGCAGAGAGGTACAAAAATGTAGATGATATATATTAGAAAGAAAGGTAGTTCATATCCACCCTATCAAACCACTTTGGAAAATAGGTATAGAAATATAAAGACCCTTCATATTCTTTCACTGTTGTTTTGGCTCCATCCTTTCCCAGATGTGGAAGTTGTTGTAAAGCTGACTGACCTTACTCTCATTCACTAAGGGTGTTATTCTGATGGATGGGTCTCCTGAGCTTCACAGGCAGGAACAAGAACTCTAGCACTTAAAGCTTGTTCTTCTTCCTTGTTGCTAGTGAATAGGTCACAAGTCACAAGTCAAATTGTGTTTGCTTGCTTCTAGGACAGGTGTGTTATTTACCTGTGTAAAAGTGATCTTTATTTCTCATTTGCCTGCTGTGTCTCTGTATATGCATTGCTTCACCCAGAAACACACTGGTTGGTACACGAAGTAGTGCTAGATCCATGCATAGAAGTCCACCAGGCTCCATTTTCAAAACCACGGAGGGCTAAAAGCTCAAAGAAGAAGGTGTCGTCGAACAGCATGAAGCAAAATAAAAAAAAAAAATCTGGTAATTACCAAAATATACCCTGATAAATTTGGCTACATTAAAATAAAAATTTCCTTTAACCAATAAGATCACAAAGAGAACAAAATTAAAATTCACAGATGGGTAGAAATACTTTAACACCTACAATCAACAAAGAATTATACACACTATATAAAAAGCTTGAAATCAATAAGGAAACATTATTTTATTTTTTTTTGTTGATAAA
>NW_004524606.1:1754187-1755540 GCF_000260255.1 Octodon degus | reverse complement strand
AAAAAACCCTAAATATATGGAAATTAAATGACATCCTACTCAGCAACCAATGGGTCACAGATGAAGTTAAACAAGAAATTCAACAATATCTACAGTTGAATGAAAATTCAACCACAACTTATCGGAATTCATGAGATACGAAGAAAGCAGTTCTCAGTAGAAAATTCATAGCTGTGAACTCACACATGGGGAAAACAGAAGGAGAACAAATAAAAACCCTAATGCTGCACCTTCAACAACTAGGAAAGGAAGAGCAAACCAAATGCAGAGACCAAAGACAGGAAGAAATCATGAAGATTAGAGCAGAAATTAATTCAATTGAGATGAAGAAAACAATTCAAAGAGATAAAAAAGCAAAAAGCTGGATCTTCGAAAGATCAAATAAAATCAATCAGCCCCAAGCCAAACTCATAAAAAAGAGGAAAGAAAAAATTCAAATAAAAGCAATAAGGAATATAAAGGGTGTACTTATCACAGACTTGGTGGAAATTCAGAAGATTATCAATAGCTACTTTGAGAATCTTTACTCTCAGAGAATAGAAGACGCAGAAGGAATGGACAGATTCCTAGAAAGGTACAAATTACCGCAACTGAATCGCCAAGATGTAACCACTCTCAATAGCCCAATAACAGCCAATGAAATACGAGATGTAATTAAAAACCTACAGACAAAGAAATGTCCAGGTCTGGATGGATTCACAGCTGAATTTTACATGAAATTTACAGAATATATAGTCCCTATACTCCTCAAACTCTTCGATGAAATTTAAAAGGGAGCAATCCTCCCAAAATCTTTCATGGAGGCAAGTATTATACTGATACCAAAACCAGGGAAAGACGCAACTAAGAAAGAGAACCACAGGCCAATCTCCCTCAAGAACATAGATGCCAAAATTCTCAGTAAAATCCTAGCAAATAGAATACAGCAAATCATCAAGAAGACCATACACCATGACCAGGTAGGATTCATCCCAGGGATGCAAGAATGGTTCAATATTTGAAAATCTATAAATGTAATACCCTATATCAAAATAGAGAAAACTAAAAACCACATGATCATCTCCATTGGTGCAGAAAGGCTTTTGACAAAGTCCAAAACTCATGCATGTTCAAAGTCCTTCAGAGAATTGGAATAGATGGCCTCTACTTCAATATGGTAAAAGCAATTTATGAAAATGCAATGGCTAACATAAACCTAATTGGGGAAAAATTAATCTTTTACTCTTAGATTTGGTACAAGACAAGGATGTCCTCTCTCACCACTCCTATTCAATATAGTTCTGGAATCATTAGCTACAGCCATTAGACAAGAGAAAGAAATAAAAGGAATAAGAATAGGCAAAGAAGAAGTTA
>NW_004524606.1:1753051-1753873 GCF_000260255.1 Octodon degus | reverse complement strand
AGGAAAATGAAATACCTTGGAATTAATCTAACTAAAGAAGTCAAAGATCTTTTCAATGAAAATTACAGTACTCTTAAAATAGAGATCACAGAGGATTTCAGAAAATGGAAAGATATTCCATGCTCCTGGATAGGAAGAATCAACCTTGTGAAGATGGCCATATTCCCAAAATTGCTGTACAGATTTATCACAATCCCTATCAGACTACCACCAACATACTTCACAGCGCTAGAGAAATCATTTGTAAAATTTATTTGGAACCAGAAAAGACCTAGAATAGCACAGGCAATCCTGAGCAATAAGACAAGACAGGAGCCATTACAATTCCTGACGAAATTATACTTCAAGACTACTTGTGATAAAATCAGCATGGTACTGGCAACAAAATAGACCTGAAGATCAAAGTAATAGATTAGAAGACACTGAAACCCCTATGAACACACTCAGCCCCCTTATCTTTCACAAAGGGGCCAAGCATACTCACTGGAAGAAAGATAGCCTGTAACAAATGGTACTGGAAAAACTGGCTCTCTACATGCTGAAAACTAAAACTTGACTCAGGTCTATCACCATGCACTAAGCTAAAGTCAAATTGATTAAAGATCTAAACATTAAAGCCGAGACATTAAATCTCCTGGAAGAGAAAGTACGAGGAACTCTAGAAGATATTGGGGTAGGCAAAGAGTTCATGAATAAAAATCAAATCGCATGGGAAACAGTTGAAAGACTGAACAACAGGGACCTGCTCTTACTGAGAAGTTTTTTCACATCAAAAGAAATTACCAACAAAGTGAAAAGACAACCCCCCCCCACAAAAAAAAA
>NW_004524606.1:1700273-1752550 GCF_000260255.1 Octodon degus | reverse complement strand
TTAAACAATGGAATATTATTCAGTTATAAAGAATGATAAACTCAAAGCCTTTATATTGAAGTGGATGTCACATGAACATATACTCATAAGTGGAATAAACCAGACACACATGTGTAAATATCATATAGTTTCCCTAGTATAAGAACTCAAAAGAAGAAATACAAATAGAAAGGTATAATACAAGTAAAAGGAAAGCAGGATATCGAGGACTAACTAATTAAGATAGGGAAAGGAGAAGAGCTAGGAAACATGACAGTGACATGTCATACCGTTATATGTAGAAGATGGGCAAGGCAATGATCCTGAGAATCTTCAGAAGGTTTTTGAATCTAGCAGTTAATTGGAAAGATTCTCACCCTGACTAACAATATATACTGATACCTGTGAACTAAGCAACTGCACTGAAAATGGTAATCTGTAATAGTAGTTTCATGCTTGGAGTGCCTGTCTTTCTGGTTTTCTGAGTACTGGCTGCTTGTCAGGACATGCCAATTGTTGCTGTGCTGTCTCTTGGGTAGATGATAGTTGAAAAACAAGGGGTTGGTGAATGAAGGCAAGAGACAGGAAAAGGAATGTTGAGGGACTGTCCCGCTTCAAGGTTGTATATGGTTAGATTTTTGGACTTATGTGTAAATATAAGAAGTATATAATTTGTTATGCCTATTTTAAAAATATATTCTAATTTTTAAATGTTTCTTCATCATAAATTTAAGTCTGTAGGGACTTAAAATTCAACATATCAATACTTGATAAAAAATACCTGTTCCATGTTATGCCTAAGATGTTTGATATTCAGACAGATAGTGAGGTTAAGCTTTACAGCTTAGATTGTATGGTAATAACAATAAGCTTGTCTTCTGGAGGGTTAACAACCTAAGTTTGCAGACCAAAATTAGTGAAAAAGGAGGGCCGTGAGAAAATCCAACATTTTAGCCCTAGCCTTCCAAGGTCAATTAAGACTCAGGACATATGAGAACTTGTACTGTAACGTCATGTAACTAGGTAATGTCCCAAATTTTCTGATCAAGGAGATTATGGGGCCAAAGAGGAAAGTGACCGATGATGTTGAGTGTGCCTAAGGAGAGTCACATGGAGAGAAAACATTCTCTCAGGCTTTCACAGAGAGCATATTGGCCAAGCAATGGCCGTGACTCATCCACATGGCTGACACTGACAAAGTTTCTACCATTTTAGGTACAGGATCTCAGGATAAACCCTGAGCCGATTTCACTACCTATCAGACCCAAAAGCTACAACTCTTGTTGCATAGGTCCTGCTTTACATTGGTCTTAACTATCCACCAGAAAAGTATAAAACAAAGTATAGGAAATAAAGCCATGTTATTATGTTGATCTGTGGGGGACTCAGGTCAACAATTTCTTTTTTCTTTTTTGCAGAACCAGGGATTGAACTCAGGTCCTTTCACTTGCCAGGCAAGTGCTTATTCCACTGAGCTATCTCCCTGGTCCCACGTCAACAATTTCTGACATTGCCAGTGAAGCGGAAGACCCAATACTATCACGGACTACTGGACACTTTTAGAATATTTTGCTGAGTTAACACACCTATAATATTAAAATAATGTAACTTAACAAAAAAGGGGATGCAGATGAATGTCCATTTTGTATCTGTGTATTCAAAGTGGTTAGGATAGATATATAGTTACATTCTCTTAATGAATAGAATGATTTGTTCTGATGGTGTTTGTAAATAGGATATCATGCTGCATCTTGTACAGCAATTAACCACTACAAAGAATGTATGCAATGTCTTAAGTATTGAAACTGTCCTACCAATTTGGTTTGAAACTGTCTCATTCCTATTTGTTTCTCAATAAAATTATGAAAAAAAAATGTTCCCCCCAAGAAAAGAAAGAGATTTTGATTTAATAGATGTCTACTGAGGTATTTGTAGCAATCTCTAAGTAAGGCTGACACCTCTAATCCGTGGGCCATGTATTTGCAGGGCATTTGTAGAGCATCTTTTGTATGTTTGCAGCAGGACACATGTAGAAGAAGAATGTCCACAAAGAAACATCTCCAATAATAGATAATTGAATAGAACACAAGGAATTATAATTGGTAGCTGGGGTGAGTAATTATAATGCAGTGATACTAAAGAACTCTATGTAGCAGTGAAAATTAAACATTTGGATTAACAAAAAAAATATTGAGAAAAAAATTTCAGAGATATACATATAAAATAATATTTAGAAGATCAAAAACAGGAAAATAAATATAGGATTAAATTAAAAAGGAATGATCACAAAATACAAAAACAAGGGAAAGAAAACAAAATGTTCATCCAAATATTCAAGATAACACTTGAGCACCAGGATGGTCTAAATAAGCAAGAAGAAGGACCTTTAAGATACAATTAGTACCTCATTTTCAACAACTTGCTAGACTCAAAGATGTTTATTTTTATACTATATTTAAATTGTATCTTACATATAAGTATTCTTATAATAAAATCATTTTATTATTTTATAATAAATTATTTTATTTTATTGTGTTACATAATATTTATATATACATAATATAATGAGGTTAACAATTAAACTATGAGGTTAACAAAATACAGATAAAATTGAAATCAAGATGCATGATATTATGTCTTTTATAATAACTGATAAATTTGAAGGCAAAATCAAAAGCAAGAATTTAGGGTAATTCTGCAAAAGTGATATGATCAAATTTACAGATCGTTGTATGCTAATTTAACTCAATAACAGACTCAAAATATACGAGGGATGCATTGTTAACAAAATATTCTTTTCAATGTCTTCCGTGCAATTTCTAGTAGAAAACAAAAATAATATATCAATTGTATTCCTATAGTAAGAGTTTCAGTAACAGGATATTGATGATTGAAGTCATTAATGTAAGTTTTGGAAAGCAGAGGAACATGGTTTTATAATATATTAATGAATTGAAGAGATTCCACCCAGGTCTTTCCTGTGAATAAAAACGTAATTCACACGAACATGTATTTGAGCCCAAGGACGACCAACAATATCTCCTGGAAAGTGGTTTAGCTCCCTTTCAGCTCTACACCTGTATTTGCCTGCAAATTCTCAAAGGGGATCATAGCAGAGACAATTCTTGTATAAAAACAGCCAAAGAAAATGTTGCCAGTTATTCTACAAGACTAGAAGAATGTTTAGCAATAATTCAACATAGGAAGTTTCAAATTTAAAGCAATGGGAATTCCTGATGGATTAGCCATAATTTAGAGTTGCAAAATATGCCCTCAGTATGAGAAAAAATTTAACTAATAGGGAGCATTTCTTGATAGTGAATATTTTCTAGTATTGATTTTTTGTTGTTGTTTTTCACCGCCAGTTTCAAGTCTTTCCATTTTATAAGAATCAAATGGCTGATAGTTTTGTATCTTAAGGTCAGTTACTATTGAAGGTAACAACGGTAGGCTCCATTTTTTTTCTCAGTATAAAAAATAATATAGAATCTAGTTATGAGATGACAGAGACCAGAATTTTAGCTTCTTCCTTTGGCAGAAAGGGCTGAATATTCGCATAAAAAGATAGGGAAATTTTAGCCAATATTCTTATTTATACTGGAAGAAAATATTGGTTTTCACCGGAATTTTGATGTATACATAGAACATGCAGACATAACAAATGAAAATACATGATTCATAGTTAAAATAATCGATAAGTAAATAATTCAGAATTATTAGTACAAATATATTCTAAGTGCTAATACTTCATGGAATATATATGCATTGGAATATTTGTTGTTGATCTGATATTCAAATTTAATGTGTATTTTGCTCTTACTGAAATCCTCTTCTGTATATAATAATCCTATTATTAGTTAGTGGTTTGGGATTCAGTATTGAAACTTCTGTGCATGTGTTAAAGGAGCCAGAAAGGCAAGTACAGAGCCAACTAGAGGTGATAAAAGTGAGAGCAGAAAAATTCTAATTACGCTATAGTGTTTCTGGAGCTTTACTCTGTACAGCAGTCCCCAGAGGTCTTGCAAAGTGCAGACACTGATTTAGCAGGGCTGGAGCGGGACCTGCGTCTGTGAATAACTAATAATTAAGTCTGAGGACAATGTACATTGAGTGGAAAGGGGTTTTAACAGTGCATGTTACAATCACCTGCCTCTTTAAACACAGATTCTTGCACCTTAACCTCAGAGTTAGCTTCTAATAAGTTCTCAATTGATGTTCAGTCTGCTGCTTGAGACCACATTGTGCAAGATTACAGTTTAAGAGAATGAGACTCTTACAGCCAATTTCTATATACTATGTACTATTGAATAAACAAATCCAATAGTTACATTTAATTTTATATAACTGAAGATAAATGTCCAGTTTTAAAAATAAATTCTACAACACAGATTAAAAAGAAACTGTAAGGGGCCGGGGAGATAGCTCAGTAATAAGTGCTTCCCTGGCAAGTACAAAGGGCTGAGTTTAATTCCCGGTTCCACCCCCCAAAAAAAAAGAAATAAAGAAAGAAAAAAGAAACTGTAAATTTGGATGCATAATCAATACAAATGCAAAGTACAACTGATATACGTTAGACATTTCAGAGAAGTCAAATTTAAACCACAGCAGAAACTGTCACAAGACCTATGCCCTTCCAAAAGTTTCTCTCATCATCTTTACATAATCAAGGGGATTTGCACCTTAATCTGGATAAGAAGTCCAACTTAATTCTTCTAATGTGAAAATAATGCAGCATCCAAAAATCTGTAAATTGATTACATAAATTTTTCCATTGAAAGAATGCACAAGAGATTAACACAGAATGTGGCAAAGGAGTGCAGTAGGGAGCAATGGGATTAGGATATATCAATGCTGATCTTGCAAAATTGTTCTGATTTTTGAAGTAGGTGAATTTATTGCACACAAATTTCAAAATAAAAAAACGAAATCCTTTCAAAATTCTGTTTAATAAAGAACATCACAGACAGAGGTAAACTGCACCTGGGAGAATATACTTGATGGGAAGCTGAAACACCATCTGATGAAATTCTATGACCCAGAAATTTTGCTCCTACACATGATTCCTCCTTCTTTATCCTATGTAAGTCCATAAGAATATGTCTGTTGCTTGTACTTCAAACAGTGACTGCACAATGTAAATGTTTCAAATTATTTGTTGAATAACCTAATAAATAATGACAGCAAGAAGCTAGAACTTCTCTGGGTAGTCCATACAGCAAGAGTTAAAATGTGGTTGTTCCTTAACACAATTTGAAGCCATTAGTATGGCCTTGGAGACAAACAATAAATCTTTGCAGCACAATATGTATATGTGAAAAACAAAGAAAAATGAGATATTTAACTTACTAACATGTTGATTAAAAATAATTAGCAAATTATATACATTGTTTCATTAAAATAGTCAAGCAAAATACACATATTAAAATATAGTGGTTGTCTATAATAGGAATCAAATAAAAAACAGTTAAATAAGCTATTTAGAATTGAAAATATTAGACTGGGGAGATATCTTGGTGGTCTAAGTGCCTGCCTAATCAAATACAAGGACCCTGGTTCGATCCCTGCTACCTCATGTCATGCCACTATGCTGGCTACCAAAACCAGGCATGGTGGCGCATGCCTATAATCTTAGCACTTGGGAGGCTGGGACAGGAGGATCACTATGAGTCTGAGCTGCATAGTGAGATGCTGTATCAAAGAAAGAAAGAGAAAGAAAGGAAGGAAGGAAAGAAGGATGGAAGGAAGGAAGAAAGGAAGGAAAAAAAGAAGGAAAGAAGGAAGGAAGGATAGTATTAATGAGCCTTGAACTAGGAAGAATGATTAAACCCTCTTTATCCAAAGTTTAAGTGAAAACTTGTAGTAGGAAAAGAGTGTCAAAAATACTCTGCTACTCTTTTTTATGAAAAAGGGATCTAGAAGTCCCCTTCTTTAACTCAGAATAACTTTGTAATTACCAAAATCAACTTGCAAATATCCCTGCTACTTGTCCCATGCCCATTGAAATGTGTGTGACACCCAAAGGCACCCCAAGGTCACAGCCAGATGCCACATAGGCAGACTTCAAGCAACTATGTTCAGCCCAGCCTTTTTATAATCACATGAAGATGCTGTGGCACAAAAGAAAGCCAGCATGGACTGCCCTAACAAGCCTTCTGCCAGATGACTACTACTGAGTGACTTCAGAGAAAATGAGGGGAACCAGTGCAGCAAAGCCATATGTATTACTGCATCCTGCCTGCATTAGTCTTAATGTATTCATCTCCTGACCCAACAGGATCATGGAATAATAAAATGTTACTGTGGGAAGCTGCTAAGCTTTGGGGTAATTTGTTAAATAGTCATAGAGAAACTAAACCCAAGAACAATGACAAGCAAAGTCTGACTACCATCAGGTTTTTGTTTTTTGAGAAAGGATCTTGCTCTGTAGATCAGGCTGACCATAAACACAAGGTGATCTTCCTGTCTCAGCCTCCCAAGTGTGGGAATTAGAGACGTGCATCACCATGCACAGTGTAGCATCAGTATATTAAAGATAACTGATAATAAATAAAAATATGAAGGACCAAAAGACAGATAAACACACTGAAGTTATAAATTTGAAGTGTTTCCTAACCTGAGTCAGAGTCTTCACATCAAAGCTTCCTTTATGTTACAGATGTATATTTCTTTACCTGTTCTCCTATTCTCTGAGAACAAGATGTTTGTCCTTATTGTTTTCAGTTCTTGAGCCCTGTGCCTTGGCCCAAATTAAAAGGTCTGAGTCAGAGAAAGATCAATGTCCTCATGAGTTCTGCTCAATCACTCATTCACACCAATATAATCAAGTGGCAAAATATGATATAATGTTCCAAAATACTTGAAGAAGCTAGTTATTTGAGTAGAGTTGGAATTTGAAATAATTTCAAGCTTCCATTTAAATGAAAACATTTAATGACAGAGTAAATCAATTTCTAAAAATAAAATATGGCACATTTACCATAAACTGAAATCTAAGGGTATATCTATGTATTTAGTACAGGGTCTACAGGGTCTCAAAGCAATGGAACAGATCAGAACTGCCTTCCATCATCCAGATGCAGAGGAACCCAGTGACTATTGACTGAAACACCTAGAACTATAATTCAAAATAAATCTTTCTTCCTTTTAAATTGTTTTTCCCAGGTATTTTCTTACTGTGATGAAAAGCTAACAAAGAATATTTATATGACACTTTCTAATATATTTTGCGTAAAGTGGTTTCTATCTTTTGTCTTTCTATCATATATACCTTTATATATCACTTATACCTTTCAACTAGTGTGTGAGGTAGGTCAAGGGACACCACACTATTGGCTGAGACTGAACTTCCAAAAAGAAGCCATGATATCTCAAGGCATGGAGATCAGACACCAAAGCTGAAGCACCGACCTCAAAACACAAGATACTTCCTGAAACTGTGTTATCCCGATTACCTCTCTCCGCATATAGCAGAGGTGCTATCGTGCCTCCTACCTAGCCCAGCTCACAGCACTCATGTACTTCTCTCCATTCTCGTAGTCACTCATTCCCAAGCCACTCAGCTCTTCATGCATTAAGTGGTTTGGCCGTGGGTCCAGGCCTTAGCTCTAGTTAGCCAGTGTTCTGACTAGACTTAGGACCCACTTGCCTCCACACAACTCTAGATATATATTTAGCTCTTTATTCTCACTATGGTTTGCACTGGAAGTGGGAGATTGGAATTACTTATTGGAATATCAGTAGCTTTTCCCTGTGATTACAAACATGGAACCTCAGTGAGGCCATCAGAGGGGCACTCTATAGTAACTCCTCGGTTATAAACACTAGGGGTTCTTCCTCCTGTTCTACATTCACCCATCTCTGTCCTCTTTTCCCATAGTTTCCCACTACAGAGTTTTGAATCCCCTGCCATCTTTACCTAGACAACTGTTAGAAAAATCCATGTCACAGTATAGATCTGGAATGAACACTAAAGGCTCATGAGTTAGACTTTGTCTTTAGTTGGTGGTACTATTGAGAAATAGTGGAAACTTTAGGAGGTGAGGCCTAGTCAGAATACCGTTCCTTGGGCTTATAGCTTTGGAGGGCACACTGTAATTCCTGCTTCTCTCGAGCTTTGCGGCTGCCATGCAGCAACTCGCTTGCTCCAAGACATGAGTCCTATCACAGCATTCTGCCCTCCATCATCCAGATGCAGAGGAACCCAGTGACTATTGACTGAAACACCTAGAACTATAATTCAAACTAAATCTTTCCTCCTTTTAAATTGTTCTTCCCAGGTATTTTTCTTACTGTGATAAAAAGCTAACAAAGAATATTTATATGACACTTTCTAATATATTTTGCCTAAAGTGGTTTCTATCTTTTGTCTTTCTATCATATATTCAAAGCTTTATGAGGAAACAGCCAACATATACCAAAAAAGAGAAAAATCATAAGTAAGTTGTATCGGAAATGCTGTACTAGAGAAAACAGAAAGACAAATTATTTTGTTGTTAATGTCCTGAGTCTGAACTAGGATGGAGTTTATAATAAAATACAGTATCTCATATAACATAGTATTATAACATCTCATATGATTTTATATTATACAGAGACATATCTATAGAAATGGATCTGATGGGAAGTACCAGAATTGTATAGAATTTTAATGAAAAAGACAAAACCTTCTTCCATCTTTCTGGTCCAGGCATAGGGAAGGCTGGGGCAAACCCTAAAAGATGTTTGAGAAAGCAGTGCAGCGCCATGGTGAAGATGAGTCTTGAGGCATGCCACTGCCTTTATAAGAAGAACACAGCCTTTATGCCATGGTTCAGTAAGATCATGCATATGAAATTCTTTCCACACAGATACCATAATATCTGTGTTACTCTTCTGTTATAAAGGAAAAAAGAGATTTCTGTGAGCACATTGTAGAACCTGCCACAAATGGCCATGGCCGGAAGACACCTTTCAATATAAACAGGAAGAAGCCTGAAAAGCAGCTGAACAATTTCCTTTTCTGTGTATTCCTCTAAGATAAAATATGGAGATTCTAAAAATGGTAAAACCTAGTGGAGGAAAACAGAGCAGAATAGAAACTAAGTCTCGCTTGGTGGGTTAGCAACCTATTAGTCCTGGCTCTCAAATTCCCTTTGACAACGAAGAAACTACATTTTCATTGTTAAAGAGACTCTAAATTTGAAGTAAAGCATTATCTGGAGATGATAAGTATGTCAAAATTGTACTTTATTTCTTTGGCAGGGAAAAACGTAACTGTGATAAACACCCCTAAGAATGCCATATTTTATTTCCTGATGCTTAGTAATCACACTCAGTAGCTTAGTCTGGCACTGTACAGCATTTCTTTAAAATAAGACTTTTGAAATACTTTCACCTCATAAGATTTTATTTGATTTGCTTTTGAACACATGAATAACAAAATGTTAATTAGCCATGCAAATATTTGTCAGAAATAAACCCAGATAAAAAGAAAACACGATTTCACAATGGAGGGGTGGACAAGATGCCACAGAATGTAAAAGCAGGGCAAGAGAGAGCACAGAGCCTGCTATACATGTTAACTCTGCAAGCACTCTTCCAAGGAAAAGGAATTATAACTTGGTAAGTCTGACATTACACAGTGGATTTAGATGAGCAATTCAGAGTTTTGAATAAATGGTAGATAACATAAGAAAAGACTATGTTTTCATATTTACATAGTCCTCTCAACTTGTGAGGAAATTTATTATCACTATAGTCTATAATGATAGTTCAGTAAAAGCAGAATTTTAACATTGTTTTGCTTTTAATATAATAAGGCAATTTCATTATTGCTGGAGAAGGTATAGCATATTAAATATTATAAAATAACATGCCCACCCAGAACAAGTGCAGAGGACACTAACTCAGCTCAAATGTATGAATTAATAGCGTCGATAGTAAATAAGCAACAGCAGAAAGTCATAGAGGAACTCAGAAAGGAATTCTTTTCTACTAGCTCAGCTCAAATGTATGAATTAATAGTATCAATAGTAAATAAGCAATAGCAGAAAGTTATAGATGAACTCAGAGCAGAATTATTTTCTGAAACAAAAAAAAGAATTCTCAGAACTCATAGCATCTGAAGTAAAGAATCAACTACAGAAACATAGGGAGGAAACCAAATCTGAAAAAAACACTGCAGTAAAAGAATCAATAACTACTTCTAAAGAAGAAATTAATAAAAAAATGAGATTAGAAAACTGATGGATTCCTTAAAAGAGCAATACAGGAAAGAAATACATCGCAGGAAGCAGAGTCAAAGAAATATCAAGGAAATTAAAATCTTAATCACAAGCTTGCAAAAACGTTTAACTGAAAGTGAAAACAGAGTTTCATATCTTGAAGATGCTGGTGCAGCTAGTGAAAAGGTAAGAAAGGATCTCTTTAAAACAACGAGGATGCAAGAAAAAATAACCCATCACCTGCAAGATGATGCAAAGATGAACAATGTGAGACTAATAGGCATCAATGAGAAAGAAGGAGTCAATATAAAAGACATTAAAAAATATGGGCAGAAGTAATAGCAGAAAACTTCCCAAATATGAGAAACATTCTGATATTCAGGTAACAGAACGCCAAGTAACCTCAACCCAATGAAAAACACACCGAGACATATAATAGTCAAGATCACAGAAATTCAGCACAAGAATGATATACTGAAAGCTGCTAGAGAAAAGCAGATCACATTCAAAGGAAATCCCATCAGAATTATGGCACACTTCTCTTCACAAACCATGAAGGCAAGAAGAGCATGGAACAGAGTACTTCAAGTCCTCTATGAAAACAAATTCCAGCCCAGACTACTATACCCTGCAAAACTCTCTTTCAAGTTTGATGGAGAAGTGAAATACTTTCATGAAAAAGAACTAAAAAGAACTAAAGAATTTCATGATTACAAAGCCAACCCTACACAGGCTACTGAAAGATGTTTTAGAGAGGGACCAAAATGATCAGAACTCCACGAATGAGATCGGAAGCAACCAACTAAATAGGGCAAGCAATTAAACAAAGGATAAAAAGGAGTAAATGACAACAGGTAAATAACATGTCAATTGTAAGTCAAACATCTCAATTCTAACCATCAATGTAAATAGACTCAATTGACCAATTAAGAGAAATAGAGTGGCACAGTGGATTAGGAAACAAAATCCAACAATATGCTGTGTACAAGAAACACATTTAACTCATAAAGACATTCATAGGCCGAAAGTCAAAGGATGGAACACAATACTACATGCCCCAGCACCTCGGAAAAAAGCAAGGGTAGCAATCCTATTCTCTGACAGTCTCAACTTCAAAACCAACTATGATTAAGCAAAATAAAGAAGGCCAATATATACTGGTGAGGGGAAAAATTCAAGAGGAAGAGGTAACACTCATAAATATATATGCACCAAACACAGGAGCACCAAACTATATGAAACAAATCTTAATGGACATGAAAAATCTAATATCCAATACCACAATTTTAAAAAGAGAGCTTAACGCCCCCTTATCCCAAAAAGATAGATCAACCAGATGAAAACTTAGCAAAGAAATAACAGAACTGAACCAGAGCTTGAAACAAATGGACTTGGTGAACATATATAAAGTGTTCCACCCAAACACAGCTGAATACACATTTTTCTCAGCTGCACATGGCTCATTTTCTAAAATAGACCACATACTGGTCCATAGGTCATGCTTAAGTATATGTAAGAAAACAGAAATTATCCCATGCACATTATCTGACCACAGTGCAATGAAACTGGAAATAAATGACAAAAGAAACTAGAAAAAACCCTTAAATACATGGACACCCTTCTCAGCAACCAGTAGGTCACAGATGAAATTAAACAAGAAATTCAACAATATCTACAATTCAATGAAAATTCAGGCGCAACTTACCAGAATTCATGGGATACGATGAAAGCAGTTCTCAGAGGGGAATTCATAGCTGTGAACTCACACATTAGGAAAACAGAACGGGAATAAATAAATACCCTAATGCTGCACATTCAACAAGTAGGAAAGGAAGAGCAAACCAAACCCAGAGCCCAAAGACTGGAAGACATCATAAAGATTAGAGCAGAAATTAATTCAATCAGATGAAGAAAACAATTCAAGTAATTAAAAAAGCAAAAAGCGGGTTCTTCGAAAGAGTAAATAAATTCGATGAGCCCCTAACTAACCTCATCAAAATAGGAAAAAATTGAAATACAAGCAATGAGGAATGAAAAGGGTATAATTACCACAGACCTGGTGGAAATTCAAAAGATTATCAATAGCTACTTTGAGAATCTTTACTCTCCCCGAATAGAAGACCCAGAAGAAATGGACAGATTCCTAGAAAGGTACAAATTACCACAGCTGAATCGACAAGATATACCCACTCTCAATAGCCAAATAACAGGTAAAGAAATACGAGATGTAATTAAAAACCTACTGACAAAGAAAAGTCCAGGTCTAGATGGATTCCCAGCTGAATTCTACAAGAAATATACAGAAGATGTAGTTCCTATACCCCTTAAACTCTTCCATGAAATTGAAAAGGAAGTAATCCTCCCAAAATCATTCCTGGAGGCAAGTATTATACTGATGTCAAAATCAGGGAAAGACACAACTGCGAAAGAGAACTACAGGCCAATCTCCCTCATGAACATAGATTCTAAAAGCCTCAGTAAAATCCTAGCAAATAGAATACAGCAAATCATCAAGAAGATCAGACACCATGACCAGGTAGGATTCATCCCAGGGATGCAAGGATGGTTCAATATTCAAAAATCTATCAATGTAATACACTATATCAATGGAGCAAAAAATAAAAACCACATGATCATCACCATTGATGCAGAAAAGACTTTTGACAAAGTCCAACACTCATTCATGTTCAAAGTCCTACAGAAAATTGGAATAGATGGCCTCTACTTCAATCTGGTAAAAGCCATTTATGAAAACCCAATGGCTAACATAATCCTAAATGGGGAAAAAACAGAAATCTTTTACTCTTAGATCTGGTACAAGACAAGGATGTCTTCTAACACCACTCCTATTCAATATAGTTCTGGAATCATTAGCTAGAGCCATTAGACAAGAGAAAGAAATAAAAGGAATAGAACAGGTAAAGAAGAAGTTAAATTATCTTTATTTGCAGATGACATGATACTTTACTTGGAAGACTCAAAAAACTCCAACAAGAAGATACTAGAATTAATATAGATATTCAGTAGCATAGCAGGTTCTAAAGTCAATACCCAAAAGTCACTAGCATTCCTCTACACAGACAACAAACACACTGAGAGGGAAATTATAGAAACAATATTTTTTACAATTGCACCGAGGAAAATGAAAAACCTTGGAATTTATGTAACAAATGAAGTCAAAGATTTTTTCAGGAGAATTTACAGTACTCTTAAAAGAGAGATCATAGAGGATTTCAGAAAATGGAAAGATATTCCATGCTCCTGGATAGGAAGAACCAACCTTTTGAAGATGGCCATACTCCCACAACTTCTGTACAGATTTATTGCAATCCCTATCAGACTACCACCAACATACTTCACAGAAGTTGAGAAATTACTCCTAAAATTTATCTGGAAACAGAAAAGACCTAGAATAACAAAGGCAATCCTGGGCAGTAAAGACAAGTGTGGAGGCATTACAAATCCTGACTTGAAATTATGCTTCAAGGCTACTGTGATAAAATCAGCTTGGTACTGGAAACAAAATAGACCAGGGGATCAATGAAATAGATTAGAAGATGCAGAAGCCCCTACAAACACACTCAGCCACCTTATCTTTGACAAAAGGGGCCAAAAATCTCACTGGAAGAAAGATAGCCTCTTTAACAAATGGTGCTGGAAAAACTGGCTCTCTACACGCTAAAAACTAAAAATTGTCCCAGGTCTATCACCATGTCAAAATGGATTACAGATCTAAACATTAAAGCCGAGACACTAAATGTCCTGGATGAGAAAGTAGGAGGAACTCTTGAAGACATAGGTGTAGGCAAAAACTTCATGAATAGAAATCAAATTGCACGGGAAACAGTTGAAAGAATTAACAACTGTGACCTCCTCTTACTGAGAAATTTTTTTATTTTAATAAATTACCAATAAAGTGAAAAGGCAACCAATAAATTTGGAAAAATCATGACAAATACATATGCAGACAAAGGTCTGCTCTCTAGTATTTATAAAGAACTAAAAAACACTAGGAACCCAAAATTTAGAGACCCAATCCAGAAATGGGCATCCGAGATTAACACATGCTTTTTAGAGTATGAAATTAAAGGAACGAATAAATATATGAAAAAATGCTCCATATCACGAGCCACCCGTGAAATGCAAATTGAAACAACATTGAGATATCAGATAGCCCTGGAAAGAATGGCTATCATAGAGAAATCACCCAACAACAAATGTTGGAGAGGCTGTGGGGAAAGAGGAACCCTTCACCACTGCTGGTGGGAGTGTATATTGGTACAACCATTATGGAAATCAGTGTGGAGACTCCTTAGAAAAGTTGGACTGGAAATTCCATTTAAACCAGCTATTCCGTGATGGCCTGTCCATTTGCTCAGTTATTTAAGTGGCTGCTTCAACAAAGCATTCAGGCTCAGGTTGCTGTCGTTCAATTCCCACAACTCAAGCCAGCCAAACCTGCCTTGAAGGCATTTGGAGCCAAAAAAGCCCCGAAAAAACCCAAAAAAACAGCTATTCCTCTACTGGGAATTTTCCCAGATGATCTGAAAACATCATATCATAGGGATATATGTGTGCCTACGTTTACAGCAGCACACTTAGTGATAGCCAAATCTTGGAAACAACCAAGATGCCCATCACCTGAGGAATGGTTGAAAAAGATGTGGTATTTTTACACAATGGAGTATTACTCAGCTATAAAGAATAATAAAATCGAAGTCTTTATGTTGAAGTGGATGCCAATTGAACATATACTCATAAGTGAAATAAACCAGACACACATATGTAAAGATCATATAGTTTACTTAGTATAAGAACTCAAAAGAAGAAATAAAAATAGAAAGGTATAATACAAGTAAAAGGAAAGCAGGATATCGAGGGCTAACTAATTAAGAGAGGGAAAGGAGAAGAGCTAGGAAACATGACAATGTCAAGCCATACAGTTATATGTAGAAGATGGGCAAAGGCAATGATCCTGAGAATCCCCAGAAGATTTTTTAATCTAGCAGTTAACTGGAAAGATTCTCACTCTGATTAACTATATATACTGATACCTGTGAGCCAAGCAACTGCACTGAAGATGGTAATCTCTAATAGTGGTTTCATGCTTGAGTGCGTGCTATTCTGGTCTTCTGAATACGGGCTGCTTGTCATGACATGCCAGTTGCTGCTGTGCTGTCTTTCAGGTAGATGACTGTTCAAAAATAGGGGGGTGGTGAATAAAAGCGAGAGACAGGAAAAGGAATATTGTGCAACTGTCCTGCTTCAAGGTTGTATATGGTTAGATTTTTGGGTTTATGTGTAAATATAAGAAGTATATAATTCTTTATGCCTGTTTTTTAAAATATATTCTAATTTTTAAATGTTTTTCATCCTATTCTATAGGGACTTAAAGTTTAACATATCAATACTTGATGAAAAATACCTGTTCCATGTTATGCCTAAGATGTTTGATACTCAGACAGTGAGGTTAAGCTTAACAGCCTAAGTTGTATGGTAATAACAATAAGCTTGTCTTCTGCATGGTTAACAAGCTAAATTTGTAGATCAAAATTAGAGAAAAAGGAGGGCTGCAAGGAAATCCAACATTTTGGCCCTAGCCTTCCAAGGTCAATTAAGACTCAGGACATATGAGAACTTGTTAACTCGGTAATGTTCCAAGTTTTCTGATCAAGAAGATTATGTGGCCAAAGAGGAAAATGACTGATGATGTAGAATGTGCCTAAGGAGAGTCACATGGAAAGAAAACACTCTCTCAGGCTTTCACAGAGAGCACATTGGCCAAGCAATATCCGTGACTCATCCACATGGCTGACACTGACAAAGGTTCTACAATCTGAGGTACAGGATCTCAGGATAAATCCTGAGGGGATTTCACTGACCTTATCAGACCCAAAAGCTACAACTCTTGTTGCATAGGTCCTGCTTTACCTTGGTCTTAACCATCCAGCAGAAAAGTATTAAAACAAAGTATAAAAAGTAAAGCCATGGCGTTATGTTTATCTGTAGGAGACTCAGGTCAACAATTTCTGACATTGCCAGTGAAGTGGAAGACCCAATTCTTTTATGGACTACTGAACTCTTTTAGAATATTTTGCTGAGTTTACACACCTATAATATTTAAATGATAGGACTTAAAAAAAGGGGATACAGATGCATGTCCATTTTGTATATGTGTATTCAAAGTGGTTAGGATAGATATATAATTTCATATTCCTAATGAATAGAGGGATTTGCTCTAGTGTTGTTTGTAAGTAGGATATCAAGTTCACATCTTGTACAGCACTTAACCACTAGCAAGAATGTATGCAATGTGTTAATTATTGAAGCTGTCCTACCAATTTGGTTTGAAACTGTCTCATTGCTATTTGTTTCTCAATAAAATTATGGAAAAAAAATCAAAGTGTTTCAGAATGCAAAGGGATAGTTATTTCTAGTTTGATAAAAGCTTAATATATAATTAATTCTGTGTTCTAAATATTTCTAGAAGAAACTATCATCAAACAACTTTTCAATTAAAATATAATCTCATTTTTAAAGGATTTATCAGAGAGAAGAATGACAGTAATTTTTGTGGTATCATTCATAATTAGGTTTAGTGATTTGTACATCATTTGTATGAGTCATTCATTGGTATTCATTTTTCTATTGCTTTTAAGTGTGAAACAAATGCTTCTGCTATCAAATGTATGTTTTAACTTAATTGATATATGTTTAATTTCTCAGGTTCCCATTTTATGTTCCTGATTTAGTCACATATTACGCATTTAGTTTTGAATACAAATAACAGTATGCTGTAAATTTTTATTTTTCTGTGTTTCAGACATTAAATATACTTGAGAAATTAAATCTATAGTAAAATAAAATATCTACACACAGTCTTCATTTTAAACTTTTCCAGTATCATATATATTCAATCACACTGGTAAAGTCTGTATTATTGTCATGTGGTAGATAAATGCGTAGACAGATTTATAGATTAAATGCACAGACAGACAGACAGACAGACAGACAGACAGACAGACAGACAGATGAAAGAGACACACTGGCTTAGGCTTAGATAAATAAGACACCCCTGACAACTTCTTGAATAACTACATCCACTAATCATGGCCTTTTAAAATATGATTTCCAAACTTTTTTAAACTTCCAATGCCCTGAGGTTAAATATATGAAATTATTAACCAATCAACATAAACTTTTTCAAAATGTATGCTATAGATTAAATTGCTATATTCATTAGGTTAAAAATGTTTCAAAAATTATATTTCCATGGATGTATTTGAAGAAATTTTGAGGTACCACAAATTTTAGACTTAGAAACATTCTTATTCCAGTTACAATTTGGCTTTATCATAAAATCAGGAATAATCAATCACACAAATCTGTATCTTTAACAATAATAAGATAGGGGGCTAGCCAGATAGCTCAGCATACTAAAGCACTTGTTTAGGTAGCATACAGGGACTGGACTTCTCTGCCTGGCACCACAAGACATGCGGGCCCTGCCTCTGGGACACACTGAGATGGCTATTGAGACGGCATGGTAGTGCGTGACTGTTATCCCAGTGCTTGGGAGGCTGAAAACAGGAGGATAACTATGAGTCTGATCTATGTAGTGAGACCCTCTAGACCCTGTACTAAATTTTTTAAAAAAGGAATAAATAAAAAATAAAAAGATAGGTTGCCATAAATTATTTCTCTATAACTAGTAGTAATTTAAGGAGGGCATTTGTTTCACATATAAAAAGGTCATTGGAAAAGAAAGATTATTTTCAAACTCCAAAGTTTAAACAATTTCCTTTTTTTCCTCTAGAATGTGGAAAGACAAAGATCTAACTAATCTACCAATTGTCTACTCAAGGTCAGCTCATTTATTCTACTCGAAAAAGCATCACTCTTTAAATTCTCTCTTTAAATTAGGACATTGTGAGTGAAAAGAAAAGCTCTTAATAATTATCCCTAGAGATCAAGTGTAAACCAGGGCTGTCATAAGTGAACATGGATGTATGGTCACCTTCCTTAAAGATTACCTGTTATGGTCAGAAAGGTTGTTTATTAGAATTTTTCATGTTATATTAAAATCTATTTCCTTTCAATTTTAATGTTATTTCTACCAAAATATCTATAATGTGTTTTCATTCATGAATATCGGTTTGTCTGAAGATTTTAAAGCTGCAAAAATCTGAAAAGACAAATTCAGTATCTTTCTCTGTTCTCATTAGGTAATCCCTAGTGTATGAATATCTTCTCTCTGCATATTTCTAGACAGGAATCTCATGGCACTGCAAATCAATCCATATATTGATGTCATATTTTGTCATCTAGACTTAAAATTGTATCTTAATAATTTATCTTACGAACCCAGACAAATGTCTAAGTTGTTTTACACAATATCTGCTTTTAGTAAAAATGATATAATTCACACATCTTATTTCCACTGAGAATCCACTCTTCAACTGTTTCCCACGTGATATAAAATAGAATAAAGACTATTTACATATTTATATCTAGTTTGTTCAATTCAACTAATTGAAAATTTATTCAGACACTTGAGATCCATGTTTTTTAGATAAGAATTTTAATCAAAAAAGACTTAATTGATTTATCCTAAAATTACAAAATTTCTCAAATTATTAAATTGTATAATCCCTAGTTGATCAGTTTTGAAATTTATTATTTTTAACAATGGAGATGACGAGCCAAAAATGTAACAAGCTCATAAAACAAGCAATCAAAAACTCAAAATGGTGACATGAGCACTCATTTTTCATTATAATTCTGATAGATTATCATTCAGTAATAAGAATATCACCAAGGCGAGCTTCATTCATCTTATCTTAAGCCACATAAATTGAGCAGAATGAACCATTTGATATATTTCACTGCTGTTCCTCTATGTCTACAATACATCTTAATTTGCTAATATTATATACACTTTAAAATTCACCTGCGGAACCAAACTAACCAAAGAGAAACATGTGAGTCCATTATTTTGTTACGTTGCTAAATCTATTTATAACATACAACAGCCTGCTTATTTTCATAGCTTTATTCAAGCAAAACAAGAAAATTTCTAGACAGTTAATACAGACAGTTAACATAGAGTTAACATTGGCTGTGGGTGAATGAATCAGGTGCATATATCCATGGCTTCTAAGGCAGAGCTTTCACTCCAGGTAACTGACAGGAAGGTAACTGCCAGGATGGTAGCCACCAGTACCTAGGCACTGAAAAATACACACTAATGATGTTACTGTCAAAATTGTGGAGAAATATCTATTTGTTAAATAAGTATTTTTACTTCTAAGAAGTAGTTCCCCATCTTTTTTCAAAGCTTGTGCCTCACATTCCAGATGGACTAGTAATCATTTTTTTATTGTCTTGTATTCTTTCTTAAAGAAAATTTATTATAACACCATCTTTAATTCAGATTCTCATTTAATGAAGATATGTAATAAAGATCTAGTTCAGGGCCGGGGCCTGAGTTCAATCCCTGGTTCCACCAAAAACAAACAAACAAAAAAAAAGATATAGTTCTTGGTTAACCTGCATTATCTTGTTAAAGAAGAGCTATTTCTTTTTTTCCCATAATTTTATTGATAAATAGCAATGAGACAGTTGTAAATCAAATCGGTAGGACAGTTTCAATAATTAACACACTGCATACATTCTTCCTAGTGGTTTACTGCTGTACAAGAACCATTCTATTCATTAAGAGAATGTAACTATATATCTATCAAAACCACTTTGAATAAACAGACACAATTGTCTGTATACCCTTTTTTGTTAAGTTCTGTTATTTGAATATTATAGGTGTGTAAACTCAGCAAAATATTCTAAAAGAGTCCAGTAGCCCATAGTAATATTGGGTCTTCCGCTTGACTGGCAATGTCAGAAATTGTTGACCTGAGTCCCCCACAGCTCAACATAACAGCATGGCTTTACTTCTTATATTTTGTTTTTATACTTTTCTGCTGGATGGCCAAGACCAAGGTAAAGCAGGACCTATACAGCAAGTGTTGTAGCTTTTGGGTCTGATAAGGTCAGTGAAATTCCCTCAGGATTTATCCTGAGATCCTGTACCTCAGATTGTAGAACCTTGTCAGTGTCAGCCATGTGGATGAGTCACGGCCATTGCTTGGCCAATGTGCACTCTGTGAAAGCCTGAGAGAATGTTTTCTCTCCATGTGACTCTCCTTAGGCATACTATACATCATTGACCACTTTCCTCTTTGGCCTGATAATCTCCTTGATCAGAAAATTTGGGACACTGTCGAGTTACATGATGTTATAGTACAAGTTTCTAAGACAGTGTAAACTGGATTTGTTTTGTTTTTGAAAATGACTATCTTAGCTTCAACTTAGCTTATGTGGGGAATTGTAGAGGTTAAGGTGGAATGTCAACTTACTGGATTTGGGATTCAGCTGAGGTATTAACAAAGAACTTTGCTGGGTATGTCTGGTCACTTATGGACACATTAGATCTATATCTGGTTCCTTGCTCCTTGCTCTCTGATGCTGTCCCCCTGCTGTACTACCTGCCTGCTATGGATTGAGCAGTCTTGATCCTCTATCCCCTTCTGCCATGATGCCTCCTGTCTTGAACCAGGCAATGGTGGATTAAATCCTCTGGATCCCCAAGCAAAAATAGACCTTTGTTAAGTTGTGCGAAACAGTAATCTGGTCCCTGCAATGAAAAAGCTCACTAATACAGAAGTTCAAAGTATCTTATATTCGTATTGAATATAGGAAATAATAGATTTCAAAAGTCTTTCCTAAATCTGCTCACTTTGGAAGCATATATGTATAACTGGGTCATTCAGAATTAAACTCATATTTTATTTTAAATAGGCAAAAGACTAATATGACATAGGAATTCAGACAAATGTCATTTACTAGAACAAGTAGTGTGAAGGACTTAGTCTCATTGTATTATAGATAAGAACACAGTAATGCACCTACCCAGAGACCATTAAATTTATGTATATGACTATAGCTAAGTTTCATTTGAACTCAATTCATTTATGAATTAATATTTAAGTAGTATAATCACACAAATATTAAACTCTACAAATTTAGGTATTCTATAATTAAATAATAAAATGAAGGCACTATTGAGAATTAATGACAAGAAGAAAGTGGGCTTGATGAAGCCTCTGTATGCACCTGAGTCATACCTGATTCATATTTAATCTTCCTAGAGGAAATAAAACTTTTAGCCAACTACTGACTAAAATAATCCATATATCTAATTCAAGTGTTCATGATCATTTGCACCTTCACCTCGAAAAAGATTTGAAATTTCTTACTTTTACTATTTCAATGGGACTGAAGGAAATTAAAATAAATCATGACTCATCTAGTCCAACTGGGATAGAATTTAATTGGAAATTTCAAACTATCACATTAGCTGCAGCAACAAAAAAATAATTAGATTCAAACTACATGTTTTGAGAGAAAAGAAAAAAAAAACCTAGTTGTGCGAGTAACTTTAGTATCTGAAACTTGAAAGTTATTATTCTGTAAACCACCTGTTCTAGAATTGGAGGATATTCACTCTAGAAAGAGTTAGAAACTATCTAGATTTGATAATGATAAAACTAATTTGAAGAACTAGTTACTTGGATTAGTGGTTGAATTACTCATCAAAGATTCAGACACTACAATATTCCACCCTCAGTCTTCATTCGCAATAGTTTTATAATATTGAATGCTTTTTACACTATTTGTTCATTGGTTTAAAAGAACATGAATATATTCAAGATAACTGAAAAGAATTACTATGATGGAAAATGACATAATTATTTTAATAGAGTTACTTAAATTTATAAATAATATAGCTGATACTTTTTAGTCCCATGATTAAAGATAAAACTACTATATAAAAGAATAATTATCTTATTGTATTCTGTTCATATTCATGTGCTGACAGTTCACTGAATTTACTTAAAAAGAGACAAAAAAAAATCCTAGACAATTCATCTAATTCAACCTTAATTCATTCAAGGAATATTTCCAAGGCACCTGAAATGAGCTAGGTTTGAGGAAAAGTGTTTTAACAAAACATAAACTTAAAATACCACAAGGCTAAGCTAGACAGATTTCATGTCAGCTAATACACATAGCACATGTGCTAGTCTGCGCAAAAATTCCTAACAACGTAAATAACAGATGAGGGATTAACTTCCACAATGAATAAAGACTTTTATGAATATATAAAAGGGCAAAAAATGTCCAAAAGCAAAAATAAAAAAAGAGAAATGGCTTCTTCACAAGGGAAATAGAAATATTAACAAAAAGAATCTCAAAACCAAAAAAACCCTTCTGAGTAGAAAAGCAAAAAAATGAAACTGATTATTCATGTAAATATGCATACAAATATAAATAACCATGTGTATATAAGCATATGCATATTTATCTATATAAATATTGAAAAGACTAATAATCTAGAGTAATCATAGTATATCATAAATGCACACTTTATAGGAGTTATAATTAGGTCTTATTTCCATTGCATCTATAAAAATAAAATATAAATATCCATTAACGTAATAAATTTACTGCCATGCATATACACAAATGATTACTAATATTTTACACTATTTGAATGCTTCATATTTACAACACATTATTCTAAGTGTTTTACATTTAAATCTGAATTTTTTCTTAAATGAATTTGGTACAGGGTCTCACTACGCAGTTCTGACTTGTAGTGATCCTGTTTTCAGCCTCCCCAGGGCTGCGACTGCAAGTGTTACAGGCGTGTGCCACCACACCCAGCCTCAGTGGCTGGCTCTTCACACCTGGGAGGCAGGGCTGGTGCGGCCAGTGATGCCCAAGCTCAAGCCCTGGTATGTGAGCTTGCCTAAGCAGGCACTGAGTCTGCTGAGCTTTTGCTGGCCATAATCTGAAGAAATTTCATGTGAAAGGCTCTTTTACTACAATTCTTATTTTGCAGTAATGAGATTAAGGGCAGAGGTTTAAGTCAAGAGATGCTAAATATAGCCAAAAACTAACTCAGCCAGTCTGTCCCCAGAATGCTCCTCAACATTGCTACCTGGATCAGAAATTCTTAACACTGTCACCTGGCTTAGAGGGAACCATCAGCTTCACAAAGAAGTTGTTATAAAAACATGCCTATAGTTTTTGTAGTAGTAGAAAACTGGGATCTTGGTTAACTGACAATATCGGTATGATTAAATAAGGTATGTGATACATGCATAAGATATACTATTTTTCATAAAGTGAATTGATATAATCTTATGTGAATTAAATGTGACACATTATTAGATATATGATCAAGTTATATCTTTATATTATAAGATATAAAGATCAAATTTCTCTCTGTCTCTCTCCCTCCCTCCCTTCCTCCCTTTTTTTGCACGTCAAAAAATGCATGGGAAAGTATTTCAAGAAGATACAGAGGTAGTGATTGGAACTCATACTTTATTTGCCTCTGACATATATAAATAGAAAACAGTCAAATAGGGATGTGCTCCATGATTTCATAAATGCTAACAGAAAATAAAACAGTCCTTTATTCATATAGGCTTATGGAAGGAAGAACATTTAAAAATGCATAAATGATAAAATATTGCAATTATAGGAGTCATTGGAGTCCTGGGGACATTGTACAAAGCTCATGTATAAATGATAAAGAAGAGTGGAGGACAATACGATCTTAGATGGTATTTAATGCAGAAGTGCTAATGTTCTTTAACTCTTTAAATACTGTTTTAAACACATGCCAAAACCTGAAAATGGGAAGGAGTATGTGGAGCTTGTGGACCTAAATTCAGTTCCCCATGGAAGGTCTGAAGAACTGCCAGTAATGGCTGAAGCCCTAGGAGGACAGTCAGAAAAAAGGGGCAGAAGCTGTGTCTCACATGGCCTCCTGGGCCCTATGTAGGGCTGTGATTTGTGTTGTCATTGAAAGGTTGTGAAAAAACGGGGAGCACATGAGATTAGGTTGTGGATGCTTCTCCAGCAGCTCTGTAGGGATGGGTAAAACATAGTCAAGCTTTGAGCACGTGCAGAAATACAAATAAATATCCTTAATATATTCATAAATGTAACAATAATAATTGATTTACTACTTTAAAATTAAATAATTCAAAACTCTGTTGATTGACCATAACAAGGAAAAACACTTTTCTTTCCAGTATGAGAATACTGAACATAATTTCAATTGTCATCCCTTATTTTAATAAGTTGTATTTTAAGTCATCATCTAGATTAATGAATTTATGTGTTATGACAACATAGAATGCCAAATGACTTAGAACTCGCTTCTCTTTATATCATATACATAATGACATCAGGATTGATCATGCAGAAAAGAATTTAGTAAATAATAAAAACTTAGAATTCACAAGTACAAAGGTACTTTTCTCTCAGAAGTGCTGTATACTTTTCAGATGAATTTTTGTTAAACCAACCAAAACCTAATATTCTTAGAATATTAAAAAATTTGCATGCTACACATTTTGCTAGAAACATCAAGGGTTATGAAATTACCCTGGAACCACATTTTTATGACTTATAAGGAAATTGGGCCCTATCTGATTATAAAATATTATATCTATTTTAAAAGATCAGCATGCTGAAAAAATTATATTTATTCATATAAATTTCATGAGCTAGAAATGAATACAGGACTTAAGTTTTAATAATGACCTAAATATTCTGTTCAGGAAGACTGCCTTAGACAAGCTTATTTTTTCAGTGTTATTTTTAAAAAGATAACAATTAAGGAGTTAAGCTTTAAACAAATTTAAAGATTCTTCTTGCAATGTTTGGTTTGTGTTTACCTGGAATACAGATCAGACTACTGCAAAATTTCCTAAGGAAAATAAGCTGGTTTTTAGTTATACACAAATAACTGAGGTTTGTTTCCAAAGTCTTTAAATTTTATTTTTAATTCATTTCTACCCAAAATGATATCACACTAAAGACAGATGCTACTAATCACTGTGTCTATCAACCCACAGTTAGAAGTCCACCTCCCTAAAGAAAGAAAATCAATATATATATATATATATATATATATATATATATATATATAGAACAGCCAACATTTCAAATGTATGGGGAGTGTTATGATTATACTCTATATTAAAATTCCTAAACTTTTTACCTCTGACCCATAGAGAAAAATGTTAGCATTTGTAATGGCGTGTTCTGTGAAGAACAATTTCTGCTTACATCATTTCATTTCAAAAGATTTGCTGGGACAATTGCACTGGCTCAAAATGAAACACCCAATTACTAGGAGCACGTGCCTCAGGCTTCATAGCCTACTGGGCTTTAAAAATCCATCATGCTGTAGTATTCACATTCTTAAAAAGACAGCCAGAAAGCACACTAAATGAATGTTAAAAATCTATTCTTCAAGTATTTCAAAATGATTCTATTTCTTATATTCATTTAGGAGACATAATTAAACAACATCAACTTTTTCAATATTGCTAAATGGTTATTGTGTATGAAGGAAGACGATTAGGACATATCATACACGTTATGAAAAAAGCTAGATAAAAGCAATTGGTACATACAGCAATTCATAGATTCTTTTTTAAATGTATTTGGTACAGGGTCTCACTATGCAGCTTAGACTGGTAGTGACCCTCCTGTTTTCAGCATCCCCAGCGCTGGGATTACAGGCATACACCACCGTGCCCGGTCTTGGTAGCTGGCTCAGTGTGCCTGCGAGTGGGGCTGGTGTGGCATGCAGGACCAAGGATTGAACCCCACTTCCTGTGCTTGCCTAAGCAGGTGTTTAGTTTGCTGAGCTATCTCGCAGACTCTTAGATACCATTATAAATTTTAAATTAATCTAGGTATTTCTGAGTTAAGTAAAGATCAACAGGTGACAAAGTAGTAAAAATCAATAGATGACAAAGTGGTTTATTTTACTTAATGAACTTTTGTAATATACTATTCTGTAAGGTAATTTTATTACACGTTTTAATTGTGCCTTTTTAAACTTTTAAAAGTATATTATAGTGTACAAATGTTACTATGGCAAAGTAACAACACTCTAAGTACAAAAGTAAGCCAACAGGACATTATTTACTATTTAGCCTTCACTTCTTTTTGATCAGTGGTTCTTTAAAGAGGGGCTGAGTCAGAAAGAAGTCAAAGTCTGCTTTCTCACTTGCCGCAACTCCTATGAATTCATTCTCTCGTATGAACCAGACAGTATGTGATTTCAACAGGAAGGAAAAAAAGTGGTTATTTTAAAATTCACTTATTCATTTATTCAACTATTATTCTAATTACTAAGAAAAGATGACAAAACGGTGAGGTCAGTAATAACTAGAAATGCAAAGCTGAACCACCTTTAACACAGATACAAATAATAAAACACTGTAGCAAATGCAGATAGACAGCATCGTTTAGAAAGAATGACTAAACACCTCTGTAGCTTAAGGACGAGATGCATCCATTACATAACTGATAAAATATGCTGGTGATATTTTAAAGCCCAAATTGGAAAGAAGCAAAGCTGTCAGCATTTAGTTCACTAAGGCCCACCACACAACAGTGTAAATGGTGCATGAGGTTTGTTTGACAGAAGCCCTGATAGGATCAGTGGCAACCTCACAAATCATGTTGGAAAAATTAACAGATACATAAATGTGCTTCTGGAAAAAAGAAAGATTTACGTAGTCATCCACTAATACAGCTTCCATGCACATTTTTTTATATAAATACTTGCATGCAAATGTGTGGTATGTGCATGTACATTAAAGTGTATAATTCTTTTTTGTTTTATGCAGTACCAGCGATTGAACTCAGGACCTTGTACCTGCCAGGCAAGTGCTTATTCTACTGAGCTATCTCCCTGGCCCAAAGTGTATAATTCTTTGTGTGCACAGATATACATATCTGGATTTTCCCCTACCATAAACACATCAACTTCTCTCTTAAAAAAATTACACATTGCTAAAGGAAATGTAATATCAAAAACTCAACAATACTAAATAATAGCAAAATAATTCATGACTTGTATTCTCAGGTACAGAAACCACCAGACTCTATAGCCTGAATAAATAATAGTTAAATATTTTTATCATACAAATGACAGATTTTGGACTAACTGAAGAAAACTCACTTTCTCAGTTTTTGAATGAACTGAAATATGCCCTAGACTAGAACCTCTTTAGGTGTCCAGTTCTAGACTCTGGCCTACTTTTATCATTCAATTTCCACTGAGAAGCAGTTTATTGTTGAATGCTTTTACTCCCTCTCCCTTGTCCATCCCATGGCCGGCAGACCTACCATGTTCGGAAATGGTGAGGGCAAGAATTAGGAAAGCATATATGCCCTTGTGAAGTTAGGACACTTTCTAAGGTGCCACTGTGGATTTAAATGAGTGCATTTTATAAGAATACTAACCTTCCAAATGGTATTTATCATTGTGTAAAATGTATGCTTTTCAGGATATACAAACAATCTCTGTAACATGACATTAGTTCCAGGTAGCAGAGTTTGCCATTCTAAATTTAAAAGTTGTAATTTCATTATAGATTGAGAAACAGATTTTATCATTTATATGCCTTTTTCATGCAAGGTACAAGTATACCAAAAACTAACATGGGAGTCTGGGAAAATATCCCCCAAATAAGGTGGTTTTTCTTTTCTTGTTGTATGTTTCAATTAATTAATTAATTAATTAATTAATTTTTCATTCTCAACAATTTATCTAAAGGAAATTAGCAGCCTTAACAACAGGACCAGGATTAAGGTCTCTTTAACCTATCTCCTACCCTACCCTTCAACTGTACAGGAAGAACTTTCTGCAAAATTCTCAAGCTTCCTATACAGCTGGACCTACCTCCAGACTTGCCAAAGAAGACACGAATATGTCTGGTGTCCTCCCTAAATTTCATTAACTAAACTCATATATAAGAGAAAACACAGAAGTCTGTCATCAGGGGAAGACCTGGATGGACTTATGAGGTTCCCCAAGTCCTCTGTTTCAGACCTCAGAGAACCATTTATAATCTATTGTTTGTTCCACAGCGCCTACAGACTTTGCCCCAGATCATAGGTGCTCCGCTAAAGATTACTTTTCCCATCCCTACAGGAGGAGAGTACAAGTTTCTCAATTCATTTTGGCCTGGTAGGCAATCACATTTCTCTGATTTATTCCTTTGGTGTAAATTTTCTCCTTTCACACATGAATTTGTATTATTTTTTCCCATTTAACTTGTATTTTCCCAGCTCATTCCAGCCAATCTTTAGAGAGTAGAGAAAAGAATTTCCCCTTGCCCCTAAACTAAGAACTTTTCACAAATAATACTAATTGTGGATGGATATAAAATATATTGTCACAGTTGTTTGTGGTTGTATGTTTGAATGTAAGTTGTAGGTAATCCCACGTAACACACACCTTTCTTCTGTTATACCTTTGTGCATATATTCCTACTAAGTAATAACTTGAAATCGGAAAGGAAATGAAATCAAAAGAAAATGAAAGATGACATAAACGTCACTGCCTTGCTGCAGATTTGACATGTTCTTTCTGAACTTAGCTCTGTGAACCTATGGACTGGATTTCTGCTCCAAGAGAAACACACCCATCTGTGAAGTAGAGCTCCTGGCCTTAGGTTCTTGACTTAAAAGAGGCTCGAAAATGTGTGAAAAAGTCCTAGAAGTCATACATTAACAGATGTAATACCCTCATTATTTTGCCTTAAGTGAATTTGAGAGCTTCACATAAGCGTTCACACTGCTGCTTCTTGCTTCATACTTGTCTATAAAAGAAGTATTTAATTGCCTTATAGATACAGTAAAGCATCATTCCAGCCACCTATAATTCAAACTGGGTTTTCTGATCCACATGATATAGCCACATGACATAGCCATATTATACGAAAAAAGTAAGCATGACTTAAAGCTATCAGAACTGGGAATATTTAAAATTATTTTGTCGATAGAATTATATGCCTGATAAGTGTATGTTTTGTCATTTTAGCCTCTGAATTCATGGCACAAGTTTTTGCCTTTTTCTGGTAAGTTGTCTTTTTCATACTTCTGTTTTTTAGCTTTTTATTTTATTTTATTTTCCATAATGTTATTGAGAAATAAATAGCAATTCAGTTTCAAATTGAATTGGTAGGACAGTTCCAATAATTAACACATTGCATACTGGCTTCCTAGTGGTTATATGTTGTATAAGATGCAGACATGATATCCTATTTAGCTTTTTAATAGAATGAGTAACATGGCTGTTCTAGAAAACTTTTTTTTAAACAAACTCACCATTCAGTATGGAATATTTTTATTGTGCTTAGTACAGGGTCTACCGTGTCTCACTATACAGATCGGATTCATTGTGATCCTCCTGTTTATAGTCTCCCAAGCACTGGATTACAGGCACGTGCCATTAGGCCCAGTCTCAGTCACTATCTCAGCATTCCCCGGGGTCGGGACAGCTGGGCACGGGGATTGAACCCAGGTCCCTGTGTCTGCCTAAGCAGGGGCTTTAATCCACTGAGCTATCTGGCTAGCCAGTAATGGAATTTTCTACAAATGACATTGTTTTGTACTAATTTATTCAAGTTTAGATAATTTAAAATATAGAGAAAAGTATAAAGAAAAGAATGACATTACTCAAAATTCATTATTCAATGATAACCTCTTTTACTTTTATGTCTGTATACATTATTTTATAAGTAAAGTGGGATACCTTATCATTTCATATTATTTTTACTTAGACTTATTGTTAAGTACAGCACTATGTCATTTCTTTTTCAAACATGAATTTCCATGTGGGATACTCTTTCTTCTGCTTCTGAAGTTATTTAATCATTCCGTAACTCAGATATTCACCATAACAGGGCAGCAAAGTATTCCTGTTCAAACACACACAACTTTTCAATTGTCCTGATAAGTGCTAATTACTTCTGAGTATCTCTGTGTACTGTTTGCTCTATTGTTGTTGAGAAAGAATAAAAGACAGACAGACTGAGAGACAGAGAAAGAGAGAGTCATATTTAAGCACTTGAAAAAGTCTCTCTCATTTAAATAAAAATTGACAATGTAGCATGTCTTATGTAGAGTTTGCTGCAATATTATCGTAATAAATAACATTTTAGTAAATAAGACCTAAAGTAAAGCATGTGTAAATTTTATTTTCCCTTATAAAAGAACAAAAATGCCAGAACTACATACCTGGGGATATGATGTAGAAGAAGTCCTTAAATTCATCCATCCAAACTTCTGCCAGTCTGCGGTTGTTCTTATTGATGACGTGACCAGTGCCACCAGGGAAAGTGTATGGGGTTGCCTTCCGAAAAACATGACCCACGTGGGAACAAGTCACAATTTCCAAAGAGCCTCCACACTGCCAAATCTGGGATAAAGAACAACTGCTTTACAATAAGCACTACAAATAATGCAATAATAATGTATGCGAAAACCAAAGCTTAGGTCAGTACAACAGACCTTATGTCTCAAAGAAAAATTGGACAAGACACAAAGTACAGAATCAGTATGCTTCTATTTGACAAAGGAGCCTAATTTTTAATTTCTTGATACATTTACAAATTTATAGCCTTGGATCATGACAATGAAATATAATTGTATTCATGCCATTTTGCTAGGCCATCTAATTTCCAGTTTCAAGTGCTTAATTGCTATTTAACAGATATTTGGTAGACATAATTTGCCATATAAATGAATTTGTACATTTTTCAAATGTAACATAAAAACATAATTTAATTTGAGGAAAAATCATGCCATTTTAATCCACTCAACTGGAATTTTAAGTGATCATTTCCTCTCAGTTTTAGATTTTTGGATATTTGTTCTCACTGAAATATATTGGGATGCCTTTATATGAGTGAAATGCTCATATACTCTTCAAAATCTACCTTCAAGATGCTTTTTTCACTGCCAAGATTGTTGGCACATACTTCTAATCTCACAATTTGGGTAGCTGAGGCAGAAGGAACATCAAAGTTCAAGGCCAGTCTGGGACACACAGTATGCTGACAGACAGTTTAGTCATAGAGTTTTAAGCCCTTGTCTCAAAACCAAATCAGAAAATAATTCATCTTTTATAGGATACTCCAAAGCAAGAAATGTACTACTGTAAATACATACTACTATATGTGTTTTTACTTTAAACAGAGTTTTACACTGTACTATAATAAGGAGTTGTTTATTTCACTGTCTCTTCTTTAAAGCCATGAGCTGTTAAAATACATACCATATATTACCCAATAACCTATGATTTATTATGCAGATAAGAGTAATCACTATCTAAATTGTTGAGAAAAATATTTATCATTGTATAGGTTTTATCAATAGTGTGCATTCTTAGTGGGCATGTGCCCACACACAGTTGGTCTTTACCCATACATATGTTATTCATCTGTGTATTGAAGTATGAATCTAAAATATTAGAAAAAAATTCCATCTTCTTCCTTCCTTTGTCCCTTCTCCTCCTCCTCCTCTTCCTCCTGCTCCTCATTTTAAGAAAATCAGCTCTATGTGTATTGAGATCCCAACTGTATAGCCTCCCTTAATTTGCTGTAAATCCTTACAGGCCTATCTTATTCACTTTGTTGTGACTGAGACACAAAGCTGGAGATCCTCAAAGAAAGAAAGAATTGGCTCATGGTGTTAGAGAATTCAGTCCCTGGCTGGTCAGGTCCAAGGTGCAACACTATGATAGAAGGCCTGTGTGAAGGAAGGCTGCTCATTTAAAGGCCTTCAGGAAGCAGAGCACCTGCACAGGAGTCAGGACAGCGCTACACCTTCCTACTCAGCCCCCTGGGGCCAGGTTTGTCCAGCCAGGCCCCACCACATAAAATAATCTCAGCTGCTGAACTCCTTGGTAAAAGAAGCCACTGATGAGCAGAGCACCCCATTATCCATAGGATTCTCTTATGTCCAGCTGTTGAGCACATGAGAAGTTTGGGGGACATTCTAGACCTACGTGATAACAAATCCCAGTATCCAAATACAGCTATCGGTGGTATCACCGCCACTAATAAGAACTTTGAGAGAACGTAATTCAGTCCATAGCATAAGCTCCCTGTTTCCCGTGCTACCATCTGTGTGCTAATCCACACCTCTTGTCCATCAACTGAAAAACTGTCTTGTGGTTTTACCTGTTGTGCTAGTATATTAATTTTCCTAAGAAATTAGGGTGGTTTTTTACAACTTAAATTTCATTTTACTTCAATGTTCCAATCATTCAATGATTTTTCATCACAATGTGAATATGAATAAAATCATGTTCACTTTCTCAGATAAATCTTTATTAATCACCATATTTCAAGTAGATCCCATGCATTGATTTCATCCAATATAAGCCAGTTTAGTTCATTCATTATTTATCACAATCTATAATTTATTTATTCACATTCCTATATAGTGTGTTTCTTCAACTTGAATACAGATGCTAAAAGAGACATAGAAAAGTTTACTCATATTTTGCACTGCTGCAGCAAAGCAGAATGTACGTGCATAGTATATACCACTATGCTTTTTGATGAACAATTAAAATTAACCAACAAGGTTAACATAAAAAGGGCATCCCAGGTTTACAATTTAAGCAGCCATACTTTGGAATGAAATTAAATTATATTTTTATTAGAAATATTTTTAAGTGTAAAGAATGGAATGAAATCCTGTCAAATGCTGTGCATAGTACTGCACAAAGCTTGAGGATTGAAAATATTCTTTGGAGGTTGTAACACAACAAACAACAATCAGAAATGCTTCATGTAAAACAGTGCACTATGTGATTCCATCTTAATTATTAATATGCTCTCAAAGGTGAATGTTCAACATCACACTAATCTCTCTCTTAAAAAACGATTTAGTAAAGCACTCAGGCATTCTTACAGTGAACAGGGCTTTACAAAGAAAGGGCTTCCCAAAATCAGAAAAAAATAACATATTATATATTGTACATGCAAGACATTTAAGGTCTTTCTGCTATTTTGAAGAATTCAGTCAGTGGAAAGAAGGCTTCTTCTCCACTTGTATGTCATAAGCACAAAAGAAGGTTTTTTTCCTCTTTTATAAGCCAAAAAGGGAGCCGACTGATGCACGTCATTTTTAGCAGTTGCTAAACAGATATCATAGGCTAATCCCAGGGCTGCCTTCAGAAGGGAGCAAAATGCATTCAGAATGCTCTTGGCAAAGCTTCAAGTTTGAAGATAGCACTACGCTATCAAAATAGGAAATCACTTGCAATGTTGAGAACTCTGTAGGTGGGTTTGGGGCTTGTTGTACAGCCCGCTCCTCAGAACAGTTACGTCTAATGATAAGTGCCTTTGAAAGATGTGGTTTTTGCTTAAAACTAGACAAGACTTCATGGTTATCTGGAGTCTGTGGAACATGGAACACAGAAAAGAAAAAAAAATCCGTGGGACAAATAACACAGCAGATTAGTAATGAAATGCACTATAGAGAAATGCTGGTGAGGATACCATGGAGTGAGAGAGACTAGTGTTTCATCTCCCAAAGACTCTTGGATAGCACAGAGGACAGGGTTTGAAACTGGACACAGTTGTAAGCAAATACTGATGCTGTGCATGGGAAATATGCACATGAATGGAAGCCACCAGACACAGGAGGTACCACACCAAGCCAACATTATCTAACCTATTAGATGATATCTGTAATTTCTCTAGCCATCTTGCTGGGCATAGCTGCTGGCAGAGGCAATCCTCAAATCTCTGCCCTGCCCCATTCCTAGCTCCTCTGTCAGCACAGGCTTTTGGGGGAAAATCTCAGCTATGTAGCTAATATGAAACTACTGCTTTACACTTGTTATGAGCTTTTCCAATTACAGAAAAGCTCAAGTGTTAAGAAAACTTGGCCCCAGTAAAGTGACATTAGATTAGAAAGGGCTATTCTTCAAAGCACAAAACAATGATTGAAGAAAATACTAAAACATTGCAACTCTGTAAATTCACTAAATTCAGTCTAACAGTACAGACACCAGTAATTGTCTACTGTCTTCTACTTTTCACATTTACCTCTTTGAAAATATGGGTTAGCACTGCGGTTGTATAAATGAGATGCCCAGGGCTCATTACTTTTCCTCTTATCATTTCCTGGTCCTCTCAGGGCTTGTTGGCTTACCGGACTGTTATTAGTACCAGAACACAGAACATGATACCCTATAATATGGCATCTTGGCAATTAAGAAGACTGCAGGAGCCATAAAGGTCACTCTGGCCTTTTCCCACTACGTGTACCAGAAACATGGTAATATAGGAATTTTCTGTGCTATCTGAACTAAAACTTGATCATATATACTTATATACTGATTTTATATCACAGCGAGAGTTTGTAGGTATACACTGTACATACAGGCATAATGCCCCAAAATGGCTGTTGACTTCTAAAGCAGAAGAGAAAACTTCTCACAACTTTCAGAAATAAGGCAGTTATTAAATATATCTAGCAGAGATGCATAGAAGCAGTGGCAACTGTTCAATGACTCAGACACTATGAGTTCATGACAACTGACTCCTGAAATACTGTGAGTGCTTCTTCCAGCAGCCACCTGTGCACCCAGAGTGTGCCCTTAAACACTCATCCTACATTTGGAGGTCAAGCTGTTTCCCCTAAATTTGCATGAAAATAGAAAGTTTAAGGTGTAAGTATATACTAATGTATATAAATTAAATTAATATTGGTCATAATCATGCTAAGATAATATAAAATAAGAATTAAAAACTGATTAAATATTTACCTAATAGTTCTCATGTGCTAAGTCCGGTGGATAATGTGAAGGAATTGGGACATTAAAGGTTCCTAGAAAAATATATAGTTAATTGTTGAAGTAGATACAATTCAAATTGTGTGGAGTATCTAGTGATTACCTTGATAATACCCTTTACTGTACCAAGCAAGTATTCTGTAAGGAAATAAGCAAGTAGATGTATTCCATTGGTTCTCCCACTTTCTCTACCTTTTTAAAAATTATGCAAGTCTTTGAAGATTTAAGTTTTCCAGTGCAATATAGTGGTAATATTTACTTTCAAGGCATTAATGAAATTTTATGTATAAAATACCACACCTGTTCTTCATATAGGGTGAAGTAAAACATTACCTATTAATCATTTATATTTTGTTGCTATTATGTAGGAAACTATGATGTTTTTGTTATTACCTGTTTTTATTTAAAAAATATTTTCCAACTTAAAAAATTGTACCTTTCTTTAAAATTCTATCAGTATCTAGGGTTTTGGGTACACAGTGGTGACTTAAAAAAACAGTGTTTCCAATTAGAATACTATATTTTGCTCTCTAAATAGTATCAACTGAATAAAACATGATGTCTCATGCACAGGAACAGGTGATGCCTGAATTACTTTGTGGCACTGGGCATGTCTGACTGTCTTTTTCTAGGTCTATAACAGATTAACATTTATATATTTTTCTGAAGTAAATTTGATCATGTATAAAATACGAGCTGCTCTTTTATCCATAGACAATTGAAGATAGTTGCTTGTCTTTGTTCCCAGATATTTTTATGAGTCTTTTGAGGATGGAGAAGGTTGTTAATCAAAATGCAAAATGTCTACTGTACATTGGACTATCTGCTGGATTTTATTTCTCCAGCTAAGAAACAATTAGCTAACAAACATTATCTTTCCATTTTTTGGCCTCTACATCAGTGACATTTTAATTAAGGTTCATAAACTTTATAAACTCCAACTTCACAACTCAGTTCTAATGCTACTATTATTTCTAAATTTATAGCTGTTATGCAAACTAATATAGCTACTTGTTTTATATGAATCTTTATCTTCTCTGCCAACACATAAACCTAATATCTCTGGCATGTAACCATTGCTTAATATAACCTTAATAACAAACACAATAATATCCACAGAGACCAAGAAGCATAATAGTTATGAGGTTTTCACTTTAGGTCCTAGGATTATATTCAAGCCCTCCCATTTACCATCAAGGAGACCTCAGTTATTTCCTTCTATACTTAGTGTTTTATGTAATTCTATGCAAATAAAAGCATCCACCCTACAAAGCTGTTGTGATGATCAAGCTAAACCAGTGCACATAAGGACAGTGAGCATTTATTTAGAAAATGGATTAGGATGGAGAAAATAAAAGATATTTATTAAAGACATTGCAATAATCTAGAAAAGAGATGATCACGATTTAGCCTAATGTTACAAGGCAAAGGCAAGCAATAACTCTGAACCTTTTAGAGAATTCAAACTAAGAATTAAAGTATGTTTCCCTTACAGTGTCCTCTTGTGAAAGTCCAGCTTAAGGATTTTTTACAATAAATATTTCTTAACTATGCTAGCTATCAATTATCTCAATTTTCACTGATTCATATACTTAGTGTCTACCTACACAATGCCATGTAGCTCTCAATTCTGTAGGTTTTTTTAAAACTTGCTGTATGTTCATAAATAAGTAAGATTATATATATGCATGTGTTTATATATTTGTAAATATCTTATTTAAATTTAGGTGTCATATCCTCAAATACATTTTTCTTTGAGAAAAAGTATTGCTTTCATTGACGAAACTGAGGTATAAATTTTAAAAATCAAACTTGAAAGTTACTATAGAGTTAGTGTATGGTAAATTTTAAAAAATGTTTACTTCATGTAGGTAATCAATTCATCTATTAATATTAATATATAGAAATCCATAAAATGGCCAAAATGTGTCTGCCACACACTCATTTGGGAATAATACCTTCTGCTTACTTTTCTGGCAAAGTAAAAACTGAGACAATATACTAATGCTACTTGTTTCCAATCATTCTTATAAGAACTTTAACTTCCATTTTGTTTACATAAATACTTAAACTAGTCACAAATTGTTTAATTCTATTTTAGTGGAAGAAGCTGCATTTTATTTTTATTTTTATTTTTTCCAGTGAGAATCTTATCTTAGTACATGCTTGAAATATTGTGAAGAGCTGGTGCATGTTTAATTCTTAAGTTGTAGCAAATTTTAAAGAAGACTCCAAAGCAAAGAAGGAGCAATATTATCCTTGACAAACTGGTATAAACACCTGTTCACTGAATGTGTATTGTATATATTACTCAAAAGAGGCAGGTATGAAGGTTTTTCTCTTCAATGCTGACTTGAAATTTGCCATTTATTCTTTATGCTTGTTTTTATTTGGAGTGCCTTCTTCAATTGTTTCATATGTGATTCTTAGTTTACTATATGTAACTAAGGAGATTCATTTGATCTGGGAAATTTCCAGAGACCCAGAATTATAGGTTGATGTGAGAGTGAGATCGCAAGGTGAAGATTTGTCTGCCTTCAGGTGCTGTGGCTTTCTATGCCCACATCTCTAAGTACTCACTTGGCAGAGGTCACAGTGAGGCTGAGCACACCTAAGGGATCTGTCCAAGACTGGGTCCTCGGTGATTTAATGACCTTCAACTTTATTTAGTTATGTGTGTGTGTGTGTGTGTGTGTGTGAGAGAGAGAGAGAGAGAGAGAGAGAGACAGAGAGAGAGAGAGACAGAGAGACAGAGAGACAGAGAGACAGAGAGAGACAGAGAGAGACAGAGAGACAGAGAGAGACAGAGAGACAGAGAGAGAGATGGGATAAAATTTGAAACAAATTACTAAATCTTGTGAATCCTTAAAAAATTCACATGTAGAAGAGGAAATAAGTTTGATGGTTGATTTCATTTTAAAAATTTATATGATTCAAAGTAATTTCTTGATATATATTATATTTATCAGTTTTAGAAATTCTATCATCCATATATTTAGATGGACATAAACGCTTCCAGATTTGAAAAAGCATTTTCCTATTTAGATATTCTTAATTTAAATTAGTTATATTAAATAAAGTGAAGGAAATACCATCATCTAAAAAAAAAAGAAAAGCATCAGATCCTAAAATACTATTAAACTAATTCTGAAGCAACAGACTTTTCTTCAAGTATGGAAGTTCCACTACTTCAGAAAGAGCACACATGTTATAAAGAACATGTTATCAGAAAAACTTTCATTTCCCAAGGTAAATTTAAAGATATAGTTGTATTAGAATATATATTATGATAATTTTCCACTTATCATTAAATATAGATAATGGTGAGTTGATACCATATGATGTCACATTATTCCACCAATTTGTTTCTAAATATCCAGCTATAACATATTTTCCCTTAACAAATTCCATCTTAACACAATGATAAGCTCCCAAAGAACCCTGAAATAAAAATGGTCCTTTTTCATACTTATGCATCTCTATAGAACTCCCTGCAGTGATCTTAAAATGTTTCAGGAAATCCTCTCCATCACTATACATATTTTGCTTGGTTATAGGCCTGACTTCGAGCTCTAGGTTGAAGAAAAAGTGAGGAAAAGAAAAAGAAAGAAGAAATAGAATGAAATAATAGAAAGGTATGCCTTTACTGAGTTTAGCACTAAGACAAACAACTGAATTAAAATGAAATCAAAGTAGCACGTGTATGAACCAGTGTGTAGCAGGGACACAATGAAGGAGTGATGACCACATAAGGAAAGTTTAATTTTATCTCCAGCTCTTGAACTCAAACTCTCCCAGAAGTTCAAATACAAAATGAACACACCATAATATATACACTTTACAATATATATTGTTTTAATTTTCCTTGAAATTTCTGATCCTTAGAATTACCACATATTATTGATACTGTGCTTTCCATGGTCAGGAGAATTGTTATATTTTTATTCTATCTTTTACAAAAGATACTGATATTTTGGAAAACTCCAGTTCTCTCTTAGATCAACATGGAAACATGGTCATGACTGTTAGGTAATATCTTCAATATTCTTCTTACATGAAGCATATGAAAATAATAGAGAAGAAATTAAGACTATATAATAGTCTACTAGATACTGAAAATCTTATGTAATATAAGATGGATCTGCTTAAAAACAGTATCTAGCTTCATATATTTACATAAAGCACTGCTTTTAATGAACAAACTGTTCTAAGCAGGTAGTTCAACATCTAGAACTATGATAACTAATGATCTTAAAATATATTTCAAGGTTTTAGAAGTCTTTTAAGTACCTTTCTTATTAATATTAAGATAAAACCAAAATTATAGAATCTGTATGTCCCTTATGCGATTAACTCAACAAATAAATGTCAACTGTAAAAAAAAACTATATGTAGCTGCAATTGGAAACTGCACAGATGTGTCTATGACTTAGTAAAGAATATTTGAATCGGATATTTTACATTTACACTGGTGTACTACTGTAGTCAATTATGTGAGTGTCTGTCTGATATCCGTAGCATCTGCTTCTTCCAGCTACAGTGCAGCTCGTGACAGCTGCATGAGGCTGCCCTAGAATTCATGCCAGAAGAGTCCGCTTTGAATATCAGTAGACCACCTGGGTACCCAGCTGCAGTGTGTGACATCTCCTGCTCTTTCAAATGTCAGAAATGCATACTAAGAACTTCGTTGGAAAAGAAAATCTGGTACATCACGAAGTTATCCTTTGGCTTCTCAGTCTCTCCATTTGTAAATAAATGTCCACCTTTCCAGAATGTGGTTGCTTTATTTTAGCATAAAAGGCATTTTCTGTGTAAAGTGTGAGTGGTCGAGTGCTTCCCAAACATAAAACATCGTGATGTATTTGAGAACAGGGAATGACCTCTCTCCTCTTAAGCGTTTCCTCTTAGGACTTGGCTGGCCTCTCTTCAACAGACTTACACTGGCCATTGACTTTGTGTAAGCACCCTGCTGGGCACTGGGGCACAGAGAAAGAATAATAAAGCATGGCTCTCTGTCTTCAAGCAGCTCAAAGGCCAGTTGTGTTGTGAACAGGAGACTGAGCTTATTAAAGTCTGGTCATCAGTTTGTACCAACAGTTGTAGAGAAGTTGCCCATGGTGCACGAAAGCAGCTTCCTGCTTTAAGAAGCACTCGTTCCATGCCTAGTCTCTTCATGGATAGTATTTTTGCTGTTAGATTTTAATTAGCCATAGACATTTCATTTCTGGTCAAAAACAGAAAAATGTTTAATAGAAAGTTTTTAATTTGGCTTCTAATAACTACTTTCCCGAAAAGGCATACATGAATTTCTAATGCTACCGATAGAAAAGATTCCTTTCCAAAAATCACTACTTTTTGATCAAAAGTATCTAGCCCAATAAATATGAAACATAAAAATATCCATAATGATGTCACCTCAAGTGTCCATTAGAAGTACCAACTAAAACTACTAGGAAGGAAAATATTACTCTAACTTTCAGGGCTTTTTTATCATAGTTTCCTTGATTCTGGGAAATGAAATTAAGACTTTTACATTAAGCTAAATGCCAGCCTTTTGAAGACTTGTTTTTAAAGCAGGCTTACTAAGTTCATAAGTTGTCCAAAATAAGGTTGAAAAGTGGGGAAAAAAGGTATAGAAAAGTGGGGTAGAGTTTGAAATTCTCCTGCTTTAGCTTTCCAAAATGGTGGGATTATACATGTGCAGCAGTAGGCCTGGCTCAGATTAGCATCATGATAAAAGGAAGGAAGGAAATCAGGAAGGTAGGAAGGCAGGAATGAAAGGTGGGAGTGGGAAGGAGGGAGGGAGGGAGGAAGAAAGGGAGGGAAAAAGAGTAGTAGGGAATGAAGTAAGAAGGAAGAAGACAGAAGGAGGGAAGGAGGGAGAGAGGGAGGGAGGGAAGGAGGGAAGCAGCCAGAAGAACAAGCTGCAATGACAATGGTTAGCATACCAACTTGCTCACTTAATCACCAAAAGGAGGGTTGATTGCATAGTTTGTTTTTGCAAATGTAATGCCAGAAGCACAGTGAGGATATTTTCTCTTTTCTGTTTCTTTAGAAATGTTAGATGATACTCCCGATATTTAACGAGCCTTCCATGGAGAACTTCAGTGCAAGTTTAAGTGTGCGTTGACGAAGTCCTGATTAGTCTAATGCTTTCTCTTTTCAAGAGGCTCCAGCATCATGCCATCCATGTCCCTGTAATCTTTTCCCCTCCACTTATTAAAAACTTATTTATTTAGTGTGTGTGTGTGTGTGTGTGTGTGTGTGTGTGTGTGTGTGTGTGGCCAGCTCAGCCCACCAGGGGTCGGGCTGGCTGGCATGTGGTGCAGGGGATTGAACCGCGGTCGCTGTCCTTTTGCTTAGCTTAGCTTGTTGTAAGTAGGTGCTTTAGACCACTGAGCCATCTCACCAGCCCCTCCCCTCCACTTATTTTGAGTTTAGAAAAACTGACCTCACTTTGTTTCCATTTCCACTTTGAAGCATCTCTAAAGGCCTTAGTTCTGTTTCCACTTTAGGAAGCCGCAGGAATCATCACGCCCAAAGTTAGATCTGCCCTAGGCTGCCTGGACTCTGAGGGGAAAGACATTCACCTAGAGAAGCAGGCTTGACTGTCAACATGGCCAATTTCTAACCACATGACAATTTCTTTGAAAATCAAAACATTCAGCTATTAGAAAAAATGATTAATAACTCACAGTGTTATGGCAGTCACACAGTGATGTGATGAAGGTGAAATGGCACTGCCAACTAAAAGTGTTACACAGATACACTTTCTTATTGCCACGGTATTCTTCCAGGACCTGACGGTATTTATCAAATAAATTATGCCTGCCTATTTCCCTTCCAGTATCATCCTACATTTTTAATACTTTCTACTGGCTTACATTTTATCACCTATGATAAAATAAAGGATAGAAAATACAAAATGATTACTTTGATAATATTTATTCTTGGGTTAGCATGCATTTTCTTCTTACTTTCTGGTGAATTCTTTTTGTTTAAGGATTCTTCCTCTACATGTTTTCCAAATCCAATTATCTTAGCATCTTCTATTCTAGTGTCTTGAATCCATTATCTGAAACTGCTTATGAAGTTTTTTTAGGAGCTTTCATCATTCTTACTTTCTTACTTCTCTGCAGCCTTTGACACTGTCGCCAACACCATCACTTTCTGACTTTTTGCGCTGTTCTATTTGTTCTTCCCTGACAGCTTTGGCTTAATACTTAATTTCTCTCCTTTCTCCCACCTCTAAATGGAAGTGGTAAGTAGGGACACCCATGATCTTTTGCTTACCTTATTTTCATTCTTGGCAAACCCATCCATTCTCATGCTCAGTTAATTAGAAATCCTGTAAAGCTAACTCTCAAATCTTTCACCTTCTCTATACTTTGCCACAACTCTGCAACAGGATATCTAGCTTCCTCAGGTATAGCTTTAATTTTCCATGACATTAAAGAGGCAGGGGTTTCCATCCTGTTCCCCAGAGGTGAAAATAAAGCTCACAGTGCCTGGAGTCTCCCAGGAACACTATCAGCTGATCTAGTTGCTACTCAGGCAGATCATTGCAGCTTTGGAGAGAACATTGTCCCCTTTAGCAATCTATTATAGCTTTCTAGTGTCACTGAAGAATTCTAGAATATATAATGACTTCTCAAACCCAAATCATGTAGGTTGACCAATTAAAAATAGAGAACATAAAGCTGGCTTGATGAATGTTTTTGGTCTTTTTTCCTATTTATTTATTGATTTATTTATTTATTTTTAGGGACGAGTCTACAGAGTATGCAGGGTCTCACTCCTAGATCGGACTCATAGTGATTCTACTGGTTACAGCCTATCAAATGCTGGGATGACAGGCGTGTGCCACCATGCCCAGTCTCAATGGCCATCTCAGCATGCCCCGGGTGCGCAGGGCTGGCACCACAGGTTTTTTTCTATGTTAGATATGATGAAAACTGGTTTTTAAAATAGTTAAAAATCTGCAACTACCTTTTCCATGATAATTACTCAGTATTCTCTCTACTTATCACTCGATTTTAAAGCATTTGGATCAAAGTCTCCTCTCAAGATCATTTTACATCCTCAGAGTGATTCCTAGTAGCTAGAATCCATTAGTGCTAACATCCTTCAGACTTATTTAAATAAATTTCATAATTCATTTCCCTTTTTAACTACATTTCTGGCTGACTAGAACAACAGCGAAGCAATTGGTAGTCATGCACTTAAGACAGACATCACTAAGTGTGACAGTATAATCATAGATTAAGATGTTGCACATTTATTGCAGTAGTTGCCATAGAGATTTAAATTTGGCTCTCTAATACAAAGTGGATAGGTTGAATTTTGAATGCATTAATTTGAGTGCCAAGTTGCAGTAGGTTTCCTAATTCAGTGCACTTATACAGAAGGAACAAGTTTGGGATTTTGGTCCAGAAATCTTTAAGGGATCATATACAGGTATAGAAATAGTAAGTTCAATTTCTTGAACATTTAATGGTTATTTTATTAATTCTGTCACCTAAAATCTAATTCTACAAATTGCATCTTCAGTGATTCAGTCAATGGTTTCAATTATGCATTTCAAGAGGGAAAGGAAAAGGTGGGGAATCAAATTTTCTATCGCAGATACAAGTACGGAGAAGCAGAGACTCTGGGTAGGAAGGAGCACACAGTATAGACCTGTAACTAAGAGTGCACATTTTAGACTTTGGTTTTCTGTTTCTATCTACAAACTAGACCCTTGAAATTTTACTTCATCAAGTCCTTCATTACCCGAGGCCACAGCAATAGTTCCTTTCTTTTAACTTAATGTACAACATAGCTACACTTTTAAACATCTCTTAGAACATATATTTTCTTATGACATTTTTCTTACACATCCCCACACTGATATCAAGAGCTATGTCTGTACACAGCATCCACAGAATCAAGTGCAGGCTTGTATTTAACTGGAGAGAGATGTTTTCTATTGATTCATAGGTAAAAATGACAGTAAGTCTCAGGGGTGATCTGAAGTATAATACATAACTACAAAATGAATTAAAGAAATAAGTCAGATTATTGCAGGAAAATTCATATGCTCAACAGATACTGGAATCTGTTCTGACAACAGTATGAAAAGTCTAAAAAATATTATGCAAATGTAATGTATTATCAGAGCATAAGTCATTAAAGAACACAGCCTGGCCTCTTAGATTCCTTTCTGCATCCCTCATAACTAGCACAGTATGCGATAAATAGTAGTTACACATTAATAACTGAATGAATAAATCAAAAATACTATTCTTAGAGGATGAATCTTTCCCCAAACATCAATATTTATGCTGTTTGTGATCCTGTGGACGTGGCATGGGAAGCAGCTGCAGCAGCACGTTTCACTACACTCCAAGCCCTTTTGCAATTACTGCCGCTGTAGGCTGCAAGTCACCCCTGTCTGTTTTCACACAGCTGGATTCTTCCTGTCATGTTGCTGTCAGCACAAATGTTCCACAAATGTTCCTCTGACCATCTTAAGTAATGTAGTTTACAGTCCTCTGTCCTACGCTTTGCGATTCTGTTCCACAAAACACTACCGAATTGCATTTTCCTCTAGGACCTTGTGTCCGTTGAATATAAAAAGCTAATTTTCTTGTTTACCTATCATTATCACCTGTTGTCTTCCTCTAGCAAAGCTTTAGGAAACCAGGCCCTTACTCTTCTCTATCATTCCATCTGCATTCTTAGTCACAAATTCTTCTTGAATTAATGAAGTTTATAAATTCATATTATTTCACATGAAGTTAATAGTATGATATTCTCATTAACCAAATTATATACAAATATGTATATGTGTGTGTGTGTGTGTGTGTAAATGATTCTTACAAATCTCAAGCTAGAATATTTTTGAATGATATTTACTTTAAATTTCTCTTCCCATATAAGAAAAATGGAGTCTTAACGTAAAATAGTTTGAAGTCAATTAATGGCAGCACATAATAAGATATAAAAAGAAACATCTGTTTTATCATCAAAATATTTCAGGGGCACATCAAATGTAAGTCTCCAGGATAATTGCCTTAATTGTCAATTCTATTTTGTCTGATTAAGCATACTTAATGAAAGACTGTAGTAAAATCTGGCCAAAAGAGAATGTGTCAAACATCTGTACTAGTGTGCAGTTCTTCTGTGTGTGTTAGCATCCCTCAAGAGCTCTTTGTATTGCCATAAATTCACACAGCTAAATGGAGGTCCATGGGTCTGAAAGTCAAAAAACTGGACTGTTTTTTGAGGATGATATTTTGGATATCATGTACAATGAGATGACTGATTTTTCTTTTTCTCGCAATTTTATATTTTGTTGGTACATGTTTGCATGACACAATGATTACATTCCTTGGTAAGGTTGGTACATGACCATAACATCGCCTAATTTTTTTTTGGCGGGGGAGGGGGACCTGGGGATTAGATTCAGGCCCTTGTGTTTGCCAGGGAAGCATTTATTCCACTGAGCCATCTCCCCGGCCTCTCCTAATTCTTTTCTCTTTCCCCTTTCCCTCCCCTCATTCTCTTCTCCTTCTAGCTCTTGACCCTTTCATTTACTGAAACATACTAAAAGCCAATTATCCCTGCCTGACTGCTAGAACATCATCCTGAGTGTGTTTGAAATATTCCCATATTTGTTAAAAAAGTGTTATTTTTCTTTCATCATAGTTTAGAAATTGATTCTTCTTTCATGAACATTTACTTCCATTTAATGGTATAATCCAAGAAAACAGAATAAAAATTTCCTTAGACTGACTTTCCAAAAACCATTCATTCTGTGTATTTCTGATTAAATCTTGTAAAATATCATTTACTTCTGCTTTATATATTAATGAAAATGAATATATCAGTATTAGTCTAATTTAATATTTCCATAATTCTCTTGACTACCCTACTTTCAATTCCCTCAGGATGTCTTGTGAGTACTACTCAGTATTCAAAAGACTCGTTTAATGATGAAATTTTTACCCACATATTATTATTATTATTATCATTATTATTGATATGGTATCTCGATACACAGCTTGCGCTCTTATTCATCCTTTTGTCTCAGCCTCCCCAGAGCTGAGATTATGTGTGTGCTACCACGCCCCATTTCAGGGCCAGCACAGCATGCAGTACCTGGGATAGAACTTGCAACCTTGCACTTTCCAGGCAGGTGCTTAGATCACCAAGCTATCTCCCCAGCCTATCTACATAGTATTGTTTGTTACATCCTCTACAAAAACTACTACTAAACAGTAATATTCTTTATGAACATTTAATTCTTGCACTTAACATTTTTACATATGTGCATGTTTAGATAGATACACACATATGGGTATAAGAACAGACACAACACAGAATGAAACACCAGATGACTCTTTTTGCAGGTTGATAAATACATTATTTGTGTACATTTCTCCAGAGAAACACTCATAGAATAAGACTTTGTGAAGTTCTGAATATTATTAGTACAAGCGAGTTACTACGCCCATTTCACTCCTTCGTATGAGACATTATGTGACTAACGTGCCTTTCTTTTTTTTCTGAAATTGTTAACTTTAATTCAAAGTTTTTTACATAGTGTTGGAGTATTACCTACTCTTCCATCCCATCACACTAGTGAGGATTTGTCTTACCATGTCTTTGTATCCACCCACTATTACTTGACAAAGGTTGAATTTTACTCTTGCAGAAGTTTTAGATTTTTAGTTCTAAGAGTCATGGTACTGTATATAGTAACTGTTAATTACTTATGGAGTAATAGAAAAAAAGTAATATAATGAAAAGAGGTAAAAAATTATATCTTATTTATATTTAATCTTTTTATAACGTTGTACCAAGTAATCACCTTCTCTTACAACATTACCCATAAGCAATTCTGAGAGGCAAATCTGAGAAGTAATGTAGAGTCAGTGCAAAGAAAAACATCGAGTACCAGAGTTTTCATGAAGGCCTCACTGTAGCTTTTATGTCTAAAATTTTACTATGTGATTTCTACCTTTAATAAAAGAAAATACTATGATAATTTAAATGTCTTGACCAACAGTTTATACTGTACTTAAGCAATTTATATTCAAGAGGAAAAGGCCAAGTAACAGTCTGTGTTCCTTAAGATATAAATTCTTTAAGAGATCAGATAAAAAAGAATAAACTAGACCCTTTCATCTTAAGGCACATCAGAAAACTGCAAGGCATTTTAAGAAAATTAGTGGAATTTGACAAAACATAGCCTGATACACTGACTGCCTTTTATCTAGTAGGCATATCTCTTAGATTCTAGCTTCCTTCATCTGAAAAAAAAAACCTCATCATCACCATCACCATCACCACCATCATCATCATCATCATCATCATCATCATCATCATCATCATCATCACTTTCTTTGGCTTTCAGGACGTCCTGAAGTTGGTGTTTACTTGATGCTACTATTTCAAGTGATTTTCCTTATTCACTGTTTGTACCTGATTATTTCCTCAATTCATAATATTATTTTTGTTAGTTTCATAGTCTTAATCCCTTAGAAATATCGTAAAAATAGCAAATAAAGATATAAATAAATGGTTGTGTTCTAAAAATAAATTTTGAAGGGTAATTACATCCTAAAAACTTTGTGAGACAATAATTTTAAGAAATAATTAGATGAATATGAAAGAAAGAAAATCTAAGATTGACAGTTTCAGTGACTCAAAAATTTTTATATTTGTAAATAGATAAGCATGTCTCTACATAGCACATTAACAAAATGAAACACGCAGAAGCTCCATGGGTACAACTGGTTAGCACAGTACTTATAGAGCAAAATGAAACATGCAGTAGAGGCCATCTGAAGTCTCTTCTCATATGATATGAAGACATTTGATGAAGAAGTAGTTTTCAAAATTATCAAAGATTTGCAGTATTATAATTATAAGATCAAGAAAGGTCTTGATATTTGTTAATGATCTTCTAAAGTTTAATAAATATCCAATATATCTATTTATATTGCAATTTTCTTATTCTCTAATATGTAGACTTAATTGTCATGGCATTATTTATTGAAAACAGTGTCCTTTTTACTCCTGAAATGCTTTTTCATATATTTAAAATTAGTTGCCAAAATATGTGTGGATTAATATCCAGGTTTTTTCCATTGCCTGATTTATGCCAATATGATATGGGTTTGATAAAAATTCATAATAAATTTTTAAATTTGAGTGTATTTGTTGTTTAGCTGGTTTTTCTATCAAAACTTTTTTTGGCTATTATATATCCCTTGTATTTGTCTATGAAATTTAGACCCAATTTGTCATTTTCTGTACAGAAAAGATTTATGGGGTTTGGCCTAATACTGTAAATAATCCATATGACAGAGAACCGACATATGAATATCATAAGCGCTTCCAAGTAATACATGTTTGCATTATTGATCTTTGTTAATTCTTCTCAGTAGCATATTCTAACTTTTAGCACATAGACATTGTATATCTGTTATCAGACAAGATGTTTGTTGACAAGATGATTTTCTTCTTTGTGTAGGTGCATTTGTACAGCTTGTTGGATTTTACAGAAAAAGTTTGTCATCTGGAATGAGTACTTCTGTATGAATGACTTGACTTTATTGTTTTTGCCTTAATATAGGACCCAAAACCTTTACTACAAGGCACAGTGGAAAGCGTAAGAGCCAAAGTTCTAGTCTTCTTTTGATCGTAGGGAGAAACTGTCAGTCTCATAATAGTAAACATCTATGTGTTTTTTCATTTAAGGCCTTTATTAATTTGACTGACATCTCATTTATAATTAGTTTGCAAGAGGTTGTTTTGCTTTGTTATTGTTTAAACAGGGTTATAGTCTGAGGTTTTTCAAGTACTTTCCTTGAAAAATTTATTATTTTTTTCTTTCTAGTTCAGTAATATAGTGAATTACACTGGTCGATATATGAATGTTAAATCAACCTTACATTCTATGATGGCTTCCACTTATCCAGATGTATTGTTTATTTTTCTTATTGAAAAGCATTATGAGTTAAACTTTTATGTAGTAATTCTGTATGTGTTCAAAGGGATATTGCTTTGTAGTTTTCATTTCTTGCAGTATCTGGATCAAATTTTCATTTCTGAGAAATGCTGACTTCATAGGGCAAGTCTCCTTTTCAATTATCTGGAATACTTTGTGCAGAATTGAACTTACTTAGATTTGAAATCTTTGAAAGAATTCATCAGGGAAGTCATCTGCTTATTGAATTTCCTCTATGAAAAATATTTTAAAGTATAAATTTAATTTCATTATTAGATATAGGGTTACTTGTTTGATTTATTTTTTCCTACAAGGTTTGATGGTTCATGTCTTTTAAGGAACTGGAGCATTTTATCAGGGTGAAAAATTTCTAGACATAATATTATCCATAACAGTATTTTACAGTTCTGTAAATGTCTGAAGAAGCTATCATTATATCATCTTCCTCATTCCCAGAACTAATTTTTATCATCTCTCTATTTTACTTAGGTTTGTTTAGAAACATTTTTATTTATCTCATAGAAACCAATTTTGATTTTATTACTTTTATCTAATATCTTCATGTTTTATATTTTATTTTGGCTTTAATGTTTATTAATTAATTTTTCTTAGACACAGAATTTCTTTTCCTTTTATAGTTTCTTAAATCGTAAGATGATGTCATTAACTTCTATTCCTATTGTTCATTTATAATATAGTATTTACTGCTTTCATGTATTATTATTTTAGATTTGGTTTAAATTTTTATGTTATGTTCTCATTTGCATTCAAATATTAGTACTGCCACTATGACTCTCTGATACATTTATTTAGAAGTTTCTTTCATAATTTTCCAGTATTTACACTATTAATCTGTTTTTTCTTTTCTTTTTGCGGAACCGGGGATTGAACTCAGGCCCTTGAGCTTGCCAGACAAGCTCTTATTCTACTGAGCCATCCTCCCCAGCCCCTATTAATCTGTATTAAACATACTGATACTATTGACTACCTAGAGAGACTACTAGACAATGAGTCTTCTAATCCTTTATGATGGTTCTTTTCTGAAAGTGTAGTGAGTTTCTTACAGTTTGTGCTCGTGGGCATACAACTGCATACACAGATAGATACTCTAGTTCTCTTGAGTTCTCTCTCCTTGGACTTGTCTTCTTGCTATACATACTTCACTGAATTCCAGCTGTTTTCTCTCCCCAAACACTCACCTTCATCTCATCAACTCACAGGATTCACCAGGTTCTGGGTTTGTTTGTCTCATATTGAAAGCCTAGAAACTTTGTAAGCCAGGAAGCAAAAACAACTGGGAGTTCTTATTTCCCATCTCAGTAACCCCTAGATTTCATGATCTGCTATCCAGTGTATTGAAATTGTTACTTCATATAGCTTTGTCCATTTTTAGAAACTGATTCAGATGAGTATGAGGGATGGGGGTGGGGAATCTAGTGCTCGTTACTTCAAGTCTAAACAGTATTTTTAAACTTATTTATTTATTTATTTATTTTTTGCGGAACTGGGGATTGAACTCAGGCTCTTGCTCTTGCCAGATAAACGCTTATTATACTGAGCCATCTCCCCAGCTAAAAGGTTTATTTATTTATTAGTATCTTTTAAATTTAATAGTTATATTATTTAAACTTACTCATGAACATAGGAAAGCTTTTTACACTCTAGGTTACTACATGTCAGTAAGTGTCAGAAAATATAAGGTGATATAAACATAGTTCTTTAGTAAAAATAATTTGATTTATCCACAGGGGAAATTTAGATTGACAGAGCAACCGTTACATACATGTGTATATATGTGCATGTATGTCTATGTGTGTTTTGTTCATTCATGTTCAAGGCCAGATTATTAAAGACATAGATATTCATACTCAGGAAGGTTTTGATGTATCCAAAGCTGCCCAACCGCCACTGTAAGAGAATCCATTTATGAAATATATTACAGGTTTCCAGCAGAGTACACAGCACCACATTTCTCATTTCAACCTCTGTACCCAGAAACATATAATGAGATGCTATCCCTTCTCTGTTCTGGTGATGAGTGCCTTAAAGCTTCAGAAGCACTATCCTGCTCAGATAGTAAGCACTGGATGCAGGACTTGAGCCCAGGCTGCCTAGTCCCAGTCCACACTGGTAACCATGAGTTTAACCTTCATCTCTTGAGGGGGGCTTCTGAGTCCCTAGATTCCCTTTATTTATTTATTTTTTAATTTTTGTTTTTTTGGTGAAACCGGGGATTGAACTCAGGCCCTTGCGCTTACTCTTTGCTTTAAATGACCTCAACTGATGCAAAGTGGAAGCTTATCTTCATTTAAAAATAAGCTAAATCTCCTCTTTATGTTATAGTTACGAAATAGAAAGACTTAAGATGGCAGTGCATGAGTGATGAACTTAGTGATGCTTGGGTCAACAAAAATTGCTATTATAGTAACTCATAATTAACCTTGTATGTTGTATCAACAATCATTTTATATGAGTATTGATTTTTCAGTTATTTCTATGTTAAATTTCCACTCATATCCATCTTTTCACATATACCATTTCATATTCCTCTTTCCTTTATTTTTCTCTGTAACTACAGACAAAAATAACACTAATATATTGATATATTTTAATACATTTGTATATTATCTTGCTACTTTATTAAAATGCTTCAAAAAACAAAGGGTTTTTTTGCCTTTTTGTTCATTAGCATGATGCAACATGCATTGAGTTCAAGAATATTTACAAATAAAGTAGTATTTATGTGTACACATTGTTCTTAGGGTTTGTGCTATTTTATTGACTATTGTGGAGGGGGCAGGAAATCTGAAACTAAGTTTTCAGAAGCAGTAGGTTCTACCTAAAGATATTCTCACTGTTATTTGATATAATTATCCACCATTGGAAATTATCTCCATCTCAGAATTGTACAGTACACTTTTGTTTTAGCTTCTTCTCTCTCCAGATGATACTGAATGAGGAGACATTAGGAAAGGGCTTAAGAGCAACAGCTCTCATTCTAGAATGCTCAGCTCAGTGCTCAGCAATTCCACTCTCTGGTTATATACTTAGTACAGGATCTACAGGGTCTCATTACACAGATCAGACTCACAGTGATCCTCCTCTTTTCAGCCTCTCAAGTGCTAGGATTACTGGCAAGCACCACCACACCCAGCCTCAATCATTGTCTCAGCACAGTTGCAGGGACAGGGCTGGCATGGCTTGTGGTGCCCAGGATTGAACTCTAGTCCCTGTGCTCTGCCTAAGCCCACTCTTTGGTTATTTTTTTTTTTAATTTTATTTATTTATTTATGAGAGAGAGAGAGAGAGAGAGAGAGAGAGAGAGAGAGAGAGAGAG
>NW_004524606.1:1698260-1700173 GCF_000260255.1 Octodon degus | reverse complement strand
TGGTGCTGGGGGATTGAACTGCGGTCCCTGATGCTTTTGCTAAGCTTGTTCTAAGTAGGTGCTTTAGACCACTGAGCCATCTCTCCAGCCCTCTTTGGTTATTATAAATATTAAAACTCACTGAAATAATCTGCCAAGCATTTGCATTCTTAGATTTCAAGGTTTTCAAACCTTTATTACAAAAAAAGAAATCTATTATGTTTAAGAGAGATGGAAATATCTTTTTTGGAAAATACATAGCTTCATCTTCAACATTTCCCCACTCCACTGAATATCAAAGATAAAGTAACACTGTCATAAATAAATGTATACAAAGTGTTCATTTGGTTTGGTGTGAATTTCCCCCAGGCCAGAAAGAATTCCAATTTTTGACAAATTTCACTTATTTCCGTCCTTTTGATTTACATCAGTACTTACAAAGACCATCACAACAAAATCACAACAGCTTCACTATCATCATAAAACATTTTCTCAATTGATGTTAATTCTTTGCCTATACTCACATAATACAATCAAAAGTAGTTCACACAATTTGGTAAAATATCACGCATTCTTGTAAATAACAGATATGTTTCTTTTAAAGCAGTATGCTTTTCTCTTTGTAGCTCAGCATCTGGAAAGGCTGAAATCCAGCTGCATGCTTACGCTATGTTGTCATGAAACGCTGAGCTACATATTATCCTAGTCTTCTCATTAAAAATCTTAAATATATTCCTATTTCATTAAGTTATGAAATTATGTAAAAAAGGTGAGGAAGTCTCAAACATTTGGTTTAGCAAACAGCTGGTTTACCATTTATTAAAATACATATGGAAAGTAAGGTATAGATATGTTTTTTGTTTGTTTGTTTGTTTGTTTGTTTGTGGAACTGGGGATTGAACTCAGGCCTTTGCACTTGCCAGGCAAGCGCTTATTCTGCTGAGCCATCTCTCTGGCCCCCTATTGATATGTTTTGATGTTTTTGGAAAAGAGTCATGTGTATTTTATTTCTCAATGATCCCCAAAACCCTTTTGAAAAATAAAATGTGTGTCATTTTGTAGCATTCTAACTGTATTCCTTCTTTTTTCTTGATATCTCCATGAGATACCATATTCTAAATCTTTTCTTTTCATAAATTTATGCCTCTGTTGAAATTATTGATCAGTCAATCTCTTACAACTTAACATATTAATCATTAACTGATTTTCTAATTAATTTTTATTCAGTTAGGTGAAAAATGTCCCACCAGTCTGGAAGGTACATGTTAAAAATAAGTATAGCCTATTGGCAAAGAATCAAGCTTAACAGGAAGAAAAAGAAAAACTTAGGAAATAAAAGGAAAAAAAGTGAATAAGAAAATAGATAATGATGTTGCTAGGTTCATTTATACTTCTCTTGTGTATCAGCATAAGTTGAATGAGGAATGAATAATTATTCTCATAATGTATGAGGGTAAAATTAAAATTTAAACATTTTTATTACTAATTTCTTTATTATTTCTTCCTTCCTTCCCTCCCTCCTTTTTTCTATCACCTCTTATTTCTTCCATTTTCAGAACTATACCAAATAAGAAGCAAATGCCCTCAAAGATTTTGCTAAGATATATTGTGGGGCTGATGACAAGAAGAGAACAGTAAGTGTGTGTGTGTGTGTGTGTGTGTGTGTGTGTGTGTATTTTAAAGAATCATCAGATTATAATTATGTAAGTAAATAAGGAAATAATAAAATTCTACTAAAACTCTGCTAAATTTCTTAAACATCTGACCAAAAGAAAGACCTATAATGCTTATAAAATGTTGTTTCATATTACATAAGATCAATTAATTTCTACATTTAAAAATTTTTTGAGATGCTCTCAAATTTCAACTTTCATTGCATATCACATACATTTATACTAGTAATAAATGATGGGCCCGGGAGATGGCTCAGTAGA
>NW_004524606.1:1644105-1697945 GCF_000260255.1 Octodon degus | reverse complement strand
TATTAAAACTATTTATATAATTTCTAATATCATAGTTAAATCCTGTTTTCATTTATTCGGAATGTCATTTACTAAGGAATTAATATTACCCATGCTCATTCTTCAAACGATAGTGTCTATGGTTGTGAAAAGTCATGCTACTTAAGAATTATCTTGGATCATAAGTTATTTTTAAAGTTACTTGAGAATAAATCCAGATTACATAAACAATTCTCAGCTTCAGCTTAAAATTATTAATTTTACAGAAAATTGCTTCATTTATAAGTAAAACCATTACTTCAGCAATTAAAAACTAGTACTTTTACTATAAATTAAAAAACTTTGAAAGCTTAAAATATGTAATTTTACATATTATTAATATAAAGTTATAATTCATTGTTTAATAGCAAATATTACATGCAATAAGACTCTTTAAAAGCTTTTAAATTAGCATTAAAGTGACCAAATTGATCAGTAAATTTCATCACTTAGCAAAAAATTTTGACAGTAAATTACTATGTCTGGTCTGTGCATGCTATAGTATGCTACGTTCAGAATTAAAAATAGATAAAATTCAATTACCCTAAAAGACATTTCAAGATTCTCTCCACCCCAGATATCCATTCCTGCATCGTAAGTTCCTATCTCTTCAAAGTAGTTTCTGTCAATAGAAAATAGGCCACCAGCCATAGTAGGGGTCCTAGTTGAAAAACAAAAACAAAAACAAAAACAAAAAAGAATATCTTTTGAAACCAATATGGAGTTTAAGAAACTATATCAATATTTTTCACATTTTAAATATAAAAATGATACTCAAAAAGTTCTAATTAGAAACACAAAGCCAAAGTATGAGAGTTTTGAAAATGTAAAAGTTTCACTTTCAGGTTTTAACTCTATTTAGATTAGTCTATGATTTGCTTAGATGAAAGAAATAGATACAACGGCCATTTAAAACTGGGAATTCTACTTGCCTTCTGAAAGCTTAGTGAGAAGAGATTACTTCATTTTGTATTGTCTTTAAACAGATTACCTGCTTACAAAACTAGCACTTGTGGTCTTTGACATATAATTACAAATCATTGTAATGTGAAGTCTAGGAAACTCAGTAATTGCTTTCTCTATACGAAAATCTACAGACTGCTTAAATACTAACAGTATTGAATGGCATAAAGGTTTTACAAAAAATATAATACTCATAAAAGTGTCTTTAAACAGAAAAATTTTACATCTCTTCGCTTATTTTTTTCTTAATGTACTGAAAACAGCAGGACTCATTTGACAGTGGATAAGCACAATTTCCCTACAGTATTGAGAAGTTCAGAACTATCAATGTGGCCTCTAAAACATTTTCATAGGAATAAAAACCTTTTTGGTTCTTATGTTTGAGATTTCTTTATAGGAACCAAGAACTGAGATGGTAAGCTTTGAAATGATTTGTATGAAAATATCAATTAAAGGCAATTGTTAATATGTGAGGCAATTGTTAATAATTCTGTATTCCTTTCATTGGTAATTTTATTGAAAAGGCAATTGTTAATTGTTTATAATCTGTGTAATATAAAGATAAAAAAGAAAATTCTAGTTGTTCACAAATAATACTACCAACAATATTTTTTGCACATTAATTGTAATACAGTGACTTCTAACATCTATAATGTACTACCATGGGGGAAGAGAAAACCCTCAGAGCTTCATATTTGGTTACTACCTCCCACAGATTTAGATCTAATTGGCCTGGGATGAACCAAGACTGGTATTGCATAAGTCCTCAAGGTATTTTCATGCATCACCAAAGAGGAGCAACATTGATCTAATAGCTTAGATTTGGAATGCTAACTTGAGTGGTCTGTGAGATTATTAAAAAACCAAATATTTGCTTTTCTAGAAACTGTATCTTCCTTTATCAATGGTTATTCATGCCTTCTAATTAAATAGTACAGCTTATTGTAAAAAGCATCAAATAATATTGTAGTTGGATATCAAACATATTGCAAAATCCTTTATTTCTCCCAGCGCTCTCACTGTTTTATACTCAGGTAATTAACTGTCCATCAGTTGGAGTAGCAGAGGAATGCTGAGACTTGGAGCTGTTTTATTGCTTCTAGTCTTGCTGGGTTCTATCATGAACAACATCATTGACCTTCTGAGGTATAATGAGAAACACGAACAAAGCTAAACAGATGGCAATTACAGAGTAGCCATGACCTCACCTGATTAGGGTTTTAGAACTTTATGGCAAAAACTATATAAGGTATTACTGGGCTGGAGAGTCTATTTAATAAAATTATGGACAAAAATTGCTGCAATTATCCTATCATAAGGCAACCAAATGCTTAATAGCATTAAGTGATGCATTCTAATAATCAGTTCAGAGAGCAGATCTATGTATATGCTTACTGATAAATTACTAACATATTTTAATTTAAATATCTGCAATACATTTCACATCATGGTTGGCAATTCCTATAAATACTTGTGTAAAACAAAAGACAAATGGTAAAAACTATATTTAACAATATGAATGACTAAAATATTTTTATATATTAGAAAAGTAATGAAAATTTTCTCAAATATACACTGTATTTTCTAAAGGCAGATGCCCTTAAAGAAGACTTTTGTCAGTAACATCACATTGTTCTCTCAGATAGCCTAAAGACCATATTTTATAATATTTAACACTTATATGATCAATGTTATGGAACACATTGTATTCTAAGTCCATTGCTCTATAGTACCCCTAGTGATTGAACTATTTACGTGCTTCTGTGCACCTTAAGTACTCAGGGTGTTTAGAAAATAGGAAACTTAGATGAAGGTTAAATTAGCTGAGATTATTTAATTTTTTAGGATTGTGTCTAATTGGTATCAGAAGCATCAATTCAATTTCAAAAACCAGGGTATAATCATTGCATGACTATTAATACTTCCTACTATGTAGGAAGTAGGTGAAGATAAATGGAATGAATAAAGCCAAGAAGTAAGCTGAGAGTCCAGCACATAATAAGCCATTAATGAAGTTACACAAGTTATTTTTGTTGCTGTTTAGACATTAATCATTCAATCCAAAGCCTGAGGTCCTTATTTTTAGAACCACATACATATATCTTCATTTTGGCTCTCAAAAATCTTCGTAACTACTTCATATCATACTTAGATGTGCTTCTATGAACATAACTTCCCATTCTTTAATCCCTACTATTGTTACTAGGGGTAATTTATTAGCCTCCATCCATAGTTATCGTTTCTTAGTTGATTCATATTTTCATATTAGTAATCCTTCAGGATTTTTTTTCTTCCTTCTTCCTGTCCCCTCTCCAAAGATCTACTATGTTAGTGGGAAATCAGTTCAGTGTCTTTGGTACTCTGTCTTTGCTTTGTGTGATACATTTTCTTGTCTGTAATTTTATGTACTTGGATTAACTGAACTTTCAATTCATCAGTTTCTGCTACTAAAACCCAGATACTCTGGCAAAGTAATGAGGTGAAGCCAATTGGAAATACTACGATATAGTACTATTTGCTTTAATCACAACCTCCTAACAATACTTATAGCAATGTTTGCTTGTTAATTTGTCCTATTTTCCAAAGTATCTTGTCCAAAGGTTTGGATTCTTCTAAAAAGGAAATAACCATATCCTGGAGAGTCGGGCCATCTGTAAAATCTAAACTCCCTTAAGTTCTACATCAATAATTACGCATCTTTCTCATGTCCTCTGATTTCCTTTTGTTTCATGGGAAAAATGAGTATCTTCTTACTTCTTTGTGAGCTAATGGTCATTCAGACAGTTGTTCCCTCAGCCAGGTCCCCTGACTATTCTTTTAGTCACCTGCTCATTTACTGTATTTATGTTTTATGCCTTTGACTTCTAGATTGCTCCCTTGAGTTTGCAAACCTGTTCAGTTCAGTTCTATTCTAAACCAAAATACATCTACACTCCTTCTTCCTATTCTTTGAAACTAGGGCACACATTCTGTATCCCTTTCATTGGCAATTTTATTGAAAAGATACTTTCTAAACTTCCTTAAATCTTTTGACCTTACTAGAAGCTGGAACCCACACCTATTTCTGCAATCACTTTTACCTGAAAGACCTTCATTTATTCAGAACTTCAGTAGCCTTTCCTTAACTTTTCTTCTGAAAGTGTTTAACACCATTTATCAGGCACCTGCTTGAAATTCTTTTCACCTCTACTTCCATGGCAATATTTGTTCTACAGAGGTTCTTCCTTCCATTGATTCAATACTATATTTTCATTCTTATCTTTACCATTTCCTCTTCCTTTCCCTTGTAAGCTATTAGACAACGAAACAAGCTTATTTTCACAACCATGATATGAGTTAATTATATCATGATAATAATTTCTGCAGATGTATTCATGCAAGTTTTATCTTTTCTTGACTAAAATATGATCTAAGAATTTTTCTTGGAGCTTCCCTACCTCTATGGTCATTATTTTATAAGATATTCATATGCCATTTGCTGTAACCTCTATGACGTCGACCCTTAATTAATCATTAGTTTTCTCAGTTTTACCTCTATTATTGAGTTTTTCTAATTACTCTGTTTCCTTCAGCATGAACCACTCCTCTAGTCTGTTATTTATAATGCAAATAACACAATTTCTAAACTGTTAGTCTTTAGGTCTGTTTTAATAATATGTATCAAATGTTATAATTTATAATTTTTAAAACATAAGAATGAATGTTTTATTATTTACACTAATCTAATGCAAGAAGAACTAAAATATGTACTATTTCTATTTCTAAAATGATGAACTACAGAGGGCCGGGGAGATGACTCAGTAGAATAAGCGCTTCCCTGGCAAGTGCAAGGGTTTGAGTTCAATCCCTGGCTCCGGAAAAAAAAAAATGATGAACTACAATGTTGTTATGGTTTATGTATAGGTGTCCCCCCAAAACCTCATGCAGTTTTGGGGCAGCTTCTGGAGTTTGTGATGGATTACTGTGGGTGTGGATGCTGCACCTGCACTGGGGCAGGTAGTTTGCATTACAATGAAGGTGTGAAGAGAAGCTAGCTGCCTGAGCTGCTGCTACCCCTCCCTTGTGCTCTTGCTCTTTGCCACCACCAGGAAAGGTTGCTTTCTGCTGTGTGCCGCTCTGCCTTGGAGCCAGCTGAGTATGGACTGAAATCTCCAGTAACTGTGCGCTAAATAAACCTTTCCTTCCTTCATTTTGAGTGTCAGGTATTTGTCCCAGCAATGAGAGAAGATTAACTAAGACAAATGTCTTCATTTGATGAATGTTGCACAGATTTAGAAATCAAGAAGAAACTAGATGCCGTACATTTATTTAGTAGTAGTAGTAGTAGTAGTAGTAGTAGTAGTAGTACTATTAGTATTAGTATTTTGGCGGAATCGGGGATTGAACTCAGGCCCTTGTGCTTGTCAGAGAAGCGCTAATTCCACTGAGCCATCTCCCCGGCCCCATTTATTTTCTATTTTCCTTAAACCTATTACATCCAGTATGGAAAGCAGAAAAAGAGAGTAAAAAAGGCAAAGGCACAAATACTGTTTTAGTATGAAAATGCACCTTTCTGAAGTCAGCTTTTTTTTTTTTTTTTTTTTTTTTTCTTTTTTGGTACCAGGAATTGAACTCATGACCTCGTTCTTGCCAGGTAGGCACTTTGCCTCTAAGCTATATTCTTAACCCTGAAAATGCAGCTTTCTATCAAAGAAATTGTTACTTGAAGTGTTCGTGCTTTAGATTTTCAGTAAGGAAACATACAGAAATCCTTAGAGTTTATGTATATGAACAATTTCAGTGTGGTTTTCAAAGGATAATAAAATGTATAAATCTCTACTTAGCATAGGCAAGAGACTTGTTTTGCCTCCTAAGCACCCACTGATCATACATTTGGAAATAAAACATCTTAACTTGTGCTAAAAGACGTTTTTTTTCTAATAAAGCATTATTTTCCCTGTCTCTGAGTTGTTTTTTATAATCCTCATAGCCTGATAAAACTCTAAGCTTTGAGGGTGATGTGCTGCAGTTGACGCAAATTTTAATCTTTCCTCATGTCTTCTTCATCTCATACTTCCAACAGGTCCAGATGCACAATAGGGCTAGCTGAAATTAGAGAAATCAAAATGATCTGGACAACAGGATGACATATACTGTGGGAGTAAATGTTATATCAAAGATAATCATTTAGATGTGATACTAAATTCACCACCCTGAAATTTTTTTATATGGTGGTATATGGTTTAAGATTTAAAAAAGGATTTTTCATAGGATAAGTTAACTGCATTCTTTTAGACAATATTAGTATATTTCTCTAAGCTTAGCTATGTTGAAATAAGGCTGTAAGCTGAAAACCCCTTTATATGTTCCCTGTTATCTTCTCAGCTCAATAGGCAGGAAAGGAAGTCTTGCAAAATGGTTCGAAAACAATATAACAGTAATATGCTTTTTAAAATATCAAATCAAATGTTCTGCTTGAGATGAAAATATTTTCATCTATTAAAATTAACACAGATTTTAACATGAAGATGCAACAGTGTTGGAGAGTTGAACATTCAAAGTCAATTCTTTCAGAGCATTTGTTCCCTTCACAATGCAGACCTCTCACTGAACTGTTGTTTTGATAATTCCTATTGTACACAAGTGTGCTAAAGGCTTTGCTAATATATGTGTATGTTTCTTTCTTGAAATGTAAAAGTATATTTTAGTTAATTACAAAAAGTACAATGGAAAAAATAAAATAAAATAAGAAATAATTAGTGCTACTAAATATAGGAAATTGTAATTGCAGAAGATTTTACAGAATAAAAAAATGTGATTTTGTACATAAATTGGAGCTGGCATTTAATTTTTTAAAAGGAACAAAATCCCTACCTTCACAGGCAATAAGTATGGTAAAATAAATGTCATATTATTCAAATACTTAATTCTCAAGAGATAGTAATAAGTATACATGAAGATTAAATAAGTTATAAAAATAGATTATAAGTTAACCTTAACTAACTTGGACTATAAAAAATAGGGAAATAATTAAGCAAGTAGTAGAGATACGGGAACCATTAAAATTTTTTTGATATCTCCCCCAAAAAACAGAGATCACTTTAATAGTAAAGAAAAATTTTAATGATACATCAAAATGTAATCTATGGAAAGAAACACTCTGGAAGAAAAAATAACAAAATATTAATGCCTTTTACACACTTGTCACACTTGTTTTGGAATGACACAGACTCCTTTAGAAAGAAAAAAATCAAAGTCTAATTCTTGCTTATTATATTTTTTTATTATTTTACAGTAGTTTTTGAGCTAAACAATGCAAGAAGAATAATTTTGCATCTTATTGTTAAGAAAGAGGGTTGTTCATCAAGTGGGGGATTCTTGAAATGAAGCCTGACACAAAACAAGCTACACTGCTTCTGCGGTGACACCATGCCTCAGTGATACCAGAGATAGTACATGTGAATATTCTATTTTTTCATGATATGAAAGCATACGAGCTGCAATCAAAGATATTACTGAGAGTGTTAATTTATTTAATATTCTTCAGAAATTCCTCATTCTAACTGAATGAAAAAAATGTATAACATTAACAAATATTAACAAATATATTTTCTTCTTCTTCTTCTTTTTTTTTTTTTTTTTTTCCCTGAGACAAGGCAGTTCAGGATGGACACGGGCCTTGAAAGGACTATTGACCCCAGGCTAGAAGTCAGAGACCGCTGCTGTAGCCTTTCATTTCTGAGATTACAGGCAGAAAAATACAAATAAAAAGGGACATAAAAATAAATAAAATATACCAAGGATATTACCCAACAATATTATCTATGTTTGATTCAATATTATACCAGTGATTGGAAAAAATAAAATTTTATTTTAGGAACATATTTAATAAGGTGTTCTGATTAAAAATAAAATTACCCATATTAAAAATATTAATAATATGCTGGCTTCGGCAGCACATAAACTAAGAAAAGCAGTATCAATAATAACCAAATGTTAAGAAGCACATGATATAAGATGTGGAGACCAAAATAAGTTAAAATACTTCAAAAATTAACAGTAGGCTTGAGCTTATCTTTTTTGTTACTGAGTAATACTGCATCATATAAAAAAATACCACATCTTTTTATCCATTCCTCAACTAATATGCATTTGGGTTGTTTTCAACATTTAGCTATAAAGAGTAAATAGGGTTTGAAAAGTACAATGCATCCCGGGAAAGGGAAACTGTTCAAAGGGAAGGAACACTGGGATGAGGGAAGAGAGAAAAGAAAGAAAGAAGGAGTAGAAAAAGAAATATATACATATATAGAATAGCTTGGATAATTGGGCTGTTGATTTCTGCTGGTCTACTGAAAGGAGCAGTCAATACTTAATTTTTCTCTCTCATTTTTAATTTTTATAATATATGACAAATATTACAGGCTTATCTTTTGTAGTCTGACCAACTATTTTGAAGACAATATAATGACCATTGTTGAATACTTATCATTTTGTTTAGTGAAATTCTATATCATTTCTATTTTTTTAGTATGTTGTATTCACTTTAAAAATATTACCACTAGGTTTCTAATGAAGAAATATATTTAATCAATAATAAATTAAAGTGGAAGCAAATATATGACTATTTATGGAGGGTCTCTTACAGGAAATAATTAAGAAACTAATGCAACAAACAAGACTTAAGAAAGAAGCATGGACTACTGTAGCAGACATAGTTCACTTCTGTGCACCCACACTTATGTCACGTCATATATTATGAGTTCTGTTCTTCATAAACCATAAACAACCCATTCCAGATAGCGAGCAATTTCACAGCAGAGGTTGCTTTATTCATTTCTGTATTCCAGAACCTAATACCTTGTTTATCAAGATGTATGCATGTATATTTGCATATAAAATCAAATTAATCATAATAATCTAACAAAATCACCTCAAATTTGTATATGCACATGCACAAATTAATTAGATAATTTGGGGGGTCATATGCATTATTGACTAATGTTGGTGTTAATTGCTTATTCCCTTAGGTAATATTTACACATATACATACAAGGTTAATTGGTTTGATGAGCGTCAAACTCAGCTAAGAGGCAGCAGCTTCTAAGTCAGGTCACATTTAAGGTTAAAGCCAGATAAATATACGTATGAGAAGTCAGTTGGCTGCAGTAAACTTATTTCTTTCACCTTTGTTTGAAACACAGATGCCAAAAGCATTTCTCCAAGTGCAATAGTGATGGCAAATGCCAAATAACCACCTGATTCAGAGTGAGAGACAAAATTATAGGGATTATAAGGACCCAGGCAAAGCTGCCCTATGGTTTCTGCATGGGCTTTTCTCTAGTCTTCTAGCCTTGATGATGCCAAGTGGAAATACTGGGACAGTGGACCAAGGCATTTTGACTTTTCAGTAGCTGGCCATCCAAAATTTTAATGAGAGCAGGTAATTTAATAATTCAGGTAATTTTTGAAAATATAGAATATGTACAATCTAGGCCGAATAAAACATATCTGTAGGGCATCTTGCAGACATAATCTCCTGATTATGATCTCAGAGTTAATAATTTGACTACTATGATGTATTTATGAAGTCATATAATTTGATTAGAGATGTGTGAAAGATTAATTAAAGAAAACTAAATATTCAAGTTTATTATAGTATTATTCCATTTTCACAGATGTCATTTTACAACTTCATTTTTTATGAAAAAGAAAATACCATATTCAAGAACTTAAAAATAAAAAAAATAAGTATAACCTTATAAACTGTGCTTTCAATGTGACACACCTGAGTTCAGGTCACAAGTTCAAGTTGGTACTCTACATTGCAGATGCATGATTGTATTTCTAAATTATGACTAACCAATTATACTGACTACAAAATTCTGTCAAAAGTGACATTTTAAATGAAGCGTTCCACTAAGAAAACTAAAAATTTCAGCCTAATTTTATTCACATTAGCTATTCAAAATTCTGTTAATCAAGTGGGAAAAAGATCTTCAACACCTAGAATGATTTATCTGTTTGTACGAATGTGAGAAAAATGATCACATCTTCAAGTAATAGATTACAAGTACAAGAAAGTTCACATTAAAGCTTTGCTGATGAAAATTACCTGCAGGCTGTTACAACATAGCCAGTGAATTAATTAACCTTTTGCCATAAAAATTTAGAAACTTCAGCAGAGACCGAGATTTCTCATTTCCCTTGCTCCCATTTCTTCAGTATGATAGAAAATAAAACATTGTTCAGATACTAAGGTTAATAAATAAAATATTCTGACCGTTTATTCTTTCTCATATTGGTTTAATAAAACTATATAAATTGTGATTAAAATGTAGAAGTTAGATGAGTCACCTTTGTTTAAGTTAAAAATGAATAATAGTAGATTTCTATGTAGATTTTTCTTTGATAAATGAGATAAAAAATTCTCAAAATGAGTGTTGGCTGTCTGAATTACTATTCAACTCATAAGATGAGTTGAATAAAACATGTCTTTTGCCAATGTGTTTTAGAAAATAATCACAATATGTATTCTTATAAACACCATCTTCAAATGAATAGATACATTGTCTGTATTTAAGTGCACTGGTCAAGCAATTTGCCAGTTTATACTTGGATTTTGATGCTTACATATCATTAACATTAAATGAAGCCACAGAGTAGAGAAAAATTTAATGATGGCATTATGAGTCACTATGTCACCTCAGGTAGTCGTAGAAAGGATTAACCAAACTTAGTAAAGGGAAGATTGTGTAATATTTAAAAATTACCAAATTATGTTTTAAATATTAACATAGTAATTTATTATGTCTTTATGCAATATTAGAAGCAATTTTTCATTTCCTTTATGTGGTAGTGATATCTCTTTGACAGCCTTTAATACCTAATGCTTCAATAAGAATTCGAGCTGTTATCTCTTACCAAACAGCTTTTAAATTATTTTTAATTATTTAAGTAATCAACAATGGGTAAGTCATATTGTCAGCTGGTTACTGAACATTCTTGTTTAGATAATGGGTTACATAACAATTGTTTTAGAGGGGCCGGGGAGATGGCTCAGTGGAACAAGCACTTCCCTGGTAAGCGCAAGGACCTGAGTTCAATTTCAAGTTCCACCAAAATAAATAAATAAATAAATAAATAAATAAATAAATAAATAAATAGTTTTAGAATCTCAGGGTATGTACTTGTTCCAACAGAATGATGATTTATTATATTCATCTTCAAAGAGATAAGCTAATGAATATTATTCCACATATTTTTTAGGAATTCAATATTTTGTAATGGATAAGATCTTGGCAATAATGTACCAAAGTAAAAATATGATATTTTATATTTATAAAGTGAGTAATGTTTATCTAGACTAATATGTATATGATTTTTTGTATTAAGGGTAAATTCATATTTTATCAATAAATATTTCAAAATAAGTAGCTATTTAAAATAATATCAAAAAAGCAATACAGTAGGGTTTTGTATGTTGGTTTGTTTGCTTTTGAGACAAGGTCTTGCTACACAGTTCAGGCTGGCCTTGTGCTCACTGTTGTAGCCCGTCGCTGATCTTGAGCTCACATGCAGGTCTACAGGTTGAACTTGGGACCTTGTGCTTTTCACATTGGTGCTTATGCCTCTGAGCTATCTTCCCAGCCCCAATAGTAAAATGTTTAATATAATAAAAGTTTCCAAATGGATCTTTAAAGAAAGATAGGGTTTTTGGGGGGTTGTTTTATTTTGTTATGTTATGTTTGTTTTGGTTTGGTTTTAAGATAGGGTCTTGCTACATAGTTCAGGCTGATTTGAACTCATTACGTAGGCCAGGCTGGCCTAGAACTTGCATGGATCCTCCTATCGCAGCATCTCATGCTCTGGGGTAACAGGCATGTGCCAGCATCTCCAGCCAGGAAGGCTGTTCTTTAAGTTTGATAAAATAGAATATTTACCGAAATATTTTTGGCTATTTCAGTTTTGAGAATTCTTCTACAATTAAGAATATACTTTTAGCTAAGATATATATTTACTGGACATACAAAGGCTAGCATATTCTTGTGAAATAAAAAAACTCATGAAAATATAGTTTGAATATATAATATATAAAGCTTCAAAAGGTATTAGGATTTCTATCAATACTTAGCTTTTCTATGTTAATTTTGACTGGATTTAATTTTGCTATTTATGACTATATGTATATATGTGATATTATCTAGTATATATATAATAAGTATGACTTGAAATAATTCAACTGAGGACCACAATTTATAATATTCCTCAATTACTATAGAAATACATATCACTCTCTGGAAGATATGATTTACATACCTGACAGGTAATGTTCTGTCTCCTTTCCTCCTATCCATTTCTCTTTGGGGAACAGGATACCAGCGGAAATTCAGCTTCCAGTTAAAACCCCCATAAGTCATATCTGACCCAGCCATATATTCAAAGGTATCATCGCTAATCACATCAATGATAGGGCATACAACTGTTTTCCTACAGAAAAATTGAAACCAGTTTACATATTAGTGATCATTTAAACATAACCTTAGCTTCCTCATATTTATGAGAGCTGTTCTTACTTTCTTTATGTTTTAAATATGTCATCAATATTATTTCACCATTTTCTCTATGCAATTACTTCACTTGACTAAATCTTCCATGTGTTCTCCCTATTGTAACATGTGAAACCTAATCTAGTTTACTAATTGACCTTCAAGCTGATTTCCAAATGCAGTCTAAGTACTAACTCATGCGATGAGCATAGCCTGTTTTCCATAAAACCTCCACCCACAGCATGATTAGCAAAGTTGCTCTGAGATTATGTATCATTTTAACTACAACCCTCTGAAAAGCAATAACATGCACAGAGGGAAGAATAGACGACAGAAAATTAGATATGATAGTTTGCATTTCAAATAGGATAGGTTAGTTTAAAAAGAGTTCCAAGAATATCTTCATTAAAAAAAAAAAACACCTACTAGAATAAAAAATAGGAACAATGAAAACCATGACCTATAAGTATAAGTAACTGTGTTCTATGAATGATAATCGAGTTTTGACAATTTTTGAATGAACTGTTCTAAAATTAAGAGTTTATAGTTGTCACAGTCCAGATGGTATTGTAAGATAGGGCAAGACAATCAGCTTAAGATTCTGGGTTTTTTCTTCTTTTTATTTAAAGTAGGAAGAAATGTGACACACTTAATGTTCTTGATCTTAAGTTTTTAGGGTGAGAAAATTTCACATGGGGATATCATTAGGTACTCTCTTAATCCATGGAGTGCCTTGTCTCTTTTCCCTTATTCCCAGCTTATGTATTTTTCTATAGGACCAACCTTCTGCCATCACCATAGGGAAATGTTTGAGTCTATCCAAGGTCAAATTGATTGTAGTTAATTTTGAAGAATGAGAGCTTGTTTTTCATATATGGCAGGAGGTAAATATAATTACAGGCTTCCATTGTACATTTGGAAAGAAATGTTGACCATTATTTCAACACTAATGTCATCAACAATCATTGTTAACTGGATTGCACATTAAAAACATTAGACCAAAGTCTGAGGTTCTCTGAAATCAGTAGGATTCATTTAGTCTTATAAATGTTTCTTAGTGACTCTGGAACTAATAAAATGTTAACTTTTTGTCATTAGATTTAATAATTAACTTGGGGGTAACGAAATTAGTTCTTATAACCATTGACAGAATTTATTACATATTTATTATAATGCTGGAATTTAACATTGAGACCAGGGATGAGAGTTCACTACATACAAACATAATGGATGGACACTTTAAAATAAATAATAAGTACAATATACATGATTATAATAGAACTTCATATTAAAAACTAATGTGAAATACACTTTAAAAAGAGCATCACAATGTACCAAATGATGCCATAAAATGCATCTAAGACTTAGTTTACTTTTCCAATCTTATTCTCCTGTGGGTACAGTACAATATATAACATGTTACTAGCTGTGTACTACGTTTAGATGAAGAAAAGGTTTCCATTGCTTTCTTGAACTGCTGCAGTTCACTGCACTCACTAACCTCCATTCATCTTCCAGCAAGTACCACATCCTGCTCCAGTAGCTCAGACTAAGCAGGCCCTGTCTTGAGTGTCTAGTTAAAACTACAATTCTACACAGACTCATCTACTCAACATGAAACAACTATGCAAGCCAAATAATACTTTACTGCCATAGTGGACAACATTCAATTTTAGTTCTCTTCATTAGGTGCTTAGAAATTGTACTCATTTATCTCCCGTGTTTATGAATATTTGCAAAAAAGCTTGTGTTTCACTGAATCATCATCATGAGAAAAATTGCATTTCTGTATCAGGGGTCTTAATTTCTACAGAGTGTTATTTAATTTTTCAAAGTTCATAATTTGTATGTAGAAAGTGGAAATATTGCTTAAATAATTAAACTTACATCTGCTTTGTTTAGTTTCCTAATCATGATTTCATTTCAGTGGGGACTGTGTGTGCATGTTCATTTTTAAGATTCTCAAGGTGAATTGCAACTATACTCTGAGTTAGAGCACTGAGGTAATAAAAAGTACACTGGTGAGCAGGTAGGAAGAATCAGATTATTGTTCCCAGCACTTTCATTAACTGGGTCAAGATACACAATTTCTTTGTTTCTTCCAATTATTAGGTATAGATTAAAACATCTACATTACATACCTCAGAATAGGAATGTGAGAATAAAAAAATGGCTTTGAAAATATGCTTTTATAATATATTGCATTTCAGATTGTATTGATTTCCTCTACCTAGAAGCCAATACTCAACATACGTTTATCATTTAAATTATTTAATTATTCCTTAATAAAAAACTCATACACAACATGAGTTGAACCAATCCTTTGTGAACTAAAATGGACTTTTAAAGAAACCTATGGAATAAGCCTTCTGAAAATAGCAGCTTGGAAGACAAACTCTGATAGACAGGTAGAATCTCCCTTACAGGTTCAGTCATGACTCATGCAGAGGTAACACGTGAGCTTCTACCTGTCTTCCTTTATTCTCGCCAGCAAAGGCTCCAGCCATCCTAAAGTGCATTCGCAGTGTGCATCCAGAAAAGTTACGACCTGCCCTTTTGAAGCAGCTGCTCCTCGAAGCCGGGCACGTATTAACCCTGAGCGCTCTTCCATTCTGATAATTTTGACAGGAACTTCTAAATTTTTCACGTAATTCTCTAGGGTCAACTTGAGAAAATCTGTAACATGCAATAAGAATTTACAAAATTTCAAAACTATTTCAAGACAGACTGTCTGCTTTCATGATAGAAACTCAACACACAGAAACTGTGGCCAAATCATAACACATTTTTTTTATTAGACAAGATAGAAGAATACCAATTATATCAGTTAATTAATGTGTCATAGCTAGTCATATGAATTCTACATATGATCAGTTGAATTGGGAATCAGAAAGAAGATATTTTGTAAATAATCCTGGGTGATTTTTGAGGGAAGTTAGAGTCAAAAGAACATGAAGAAAACAACCAATTAGTTAATTGTTCTTGGAGTTGACACTGACAAGGCATACTGATAAAAATTGGATAGATGGCTGAACGAAAGCAAAACACAGATCGCTGTATCAGTCTCATAACTGTAATAAAAGTTTATAATTAAAAATTTATGGAACGTATTTTATACCTCTTTCACTGGCATCATCTACCAAGATGACCTCAGAGAGCAGGTAGTGTGGGGAACGATTTATAACACTATAAACGGTTCTAAGGAGAGTACTCCATGCTTCATTGTGAAATACAATGACTACACTTGTGTTTGGAAGTTCATCAGGGTAGACTTTTGTCTTGCATCTGGAAAAGAGAAAAGAAGAAAAACATAACAAACTTATTTTTCATCCTATTCATCAAAAGGAGAAATATCCTTAATAATACAGCTTCGTTCTTGAAAAACTGTACTGGCAAAATGTTTCATATAAAATCATTTTATTTCTTTTTTTAATATTTATTTATTTTTATTACATTTATTTATTGTGTGTGTGTGTGTGTGTGTGTGTGTGTGGCCAGCTCAGCCCACCAGGGGGCGGGGCTGGCTGGCATGTGGTGCTGGGGATCGAACCGCAGTCCCTGTGCTTTGCCAAGCTTGTTTCAAGTAGGTGCTTTAGACCACTGAGCCATCTCTCCAGCCCCATAAATCATTTTATTTCTTACAATAATGCTCTGAGTAATCATTTGGCCTCTTGAAAATTACATATGCATAATTCTAATATTTTAACGTCTGCAGGGAACAAAGCAACATGATTTCTACAAGTTTAAGAGAGTCTAAGAAAGGTAAATAACATCCTGAGATTGTCAATTAAAACTATGCACAACAGGGACAGAGGAACTCATTTAATGGATGGAATTTTATTCTTTACTTAAAAAAATAATTATTATATAACTCAAAATGTCATAAGTACATGTACATCTACACTATTTTGAGAATGAAGAATAGATTTACTTTTCTAAATTCTTGTTATGTATAGTTTTCATTTTACGTGAATGGTATAAATCATGGTGCTTTCAAGAAAAAGTTTTAGGAGCCAGGACTTGGCCTTAAAAATTCCTGATTTTTCTAGATATCAGCAAAGGAAATGGGCAGCACTTCTTAAAATATGATGTACACAGACACCATCTGAAGATTTGTTATAACTCAGATTATAATTTTTAAGATACAGGATGGAGCCTAAGATTTGATAGTTTTACAAAATTCTCAGATTAGGATCTTCTCCTCTCCGAATCCCACTGGTCGGCAAGGAAATAGACTTGTCATTACACTTAAGTCTTCAGGTTACAAGCAAAATACTTTCAACTTATAAAGCAAAAGAAGTCCAGACTTCACAATGCAAGCAACCACTCCAAAAAGTACATTTGGATAAATAATATGTTTATGGCTCTAGGTGGCTCTCCAAATTTAACATGCAGCCAATTGTTTTCCTGTCAACTTGTCAACATTCCTACAGTTCTGTCATGCAATTTCAAATTATTATGATTATACACTCCAGAAAAAAAAAAAACAGCTAAAGGGTATCTGGAGCAGAAATAGTTTATCGTGAGGCTGTTTGTAATGTAAAATAATCAAAAAATAAATTAAAATAATTCCATAAAATTAAATACACCACATACCTCCTGGTACTTATAATGAGCTAATACATATAGAATGGAACTTTCTTAAGGTAGTTTCCTTATGAATGAGTGGAAAGAATATCCAATAAAATGTCAACTGTGAAAGTACCATGAACAAAACTGATTGCATGTTTGTTGAGATTTTAATCATTTTTAAAAGATCCTAAAATATCATATGAAATGTTCATTATTATAGGTAGATAAGAAGCTACATATTCTAAACTTCAATTTTGTTCAGCATGTAGTATTGGAAAAAATTCAATAAGCATCCATAATACAAAGTTAGTTCACATATAAGAAAATAAAAATCTACTGGATTGAAAAAAGCAGTTGGAATCATAGTTACTTATTCCCGTGGTGGTGGCAAAATAAAAATACTTCAGAATGCTTCATTGCTGTTTCACTTGAATCTCTGGAGAGCTCATCACTATGTGAACTGATACAGCTACATTTTAAGTGAGAAAGGTTTGCTGTACTATTTTATTCATTCTCCCACTTGTCTTGCTTATTAAACATCCCATCACTTTCATCATGCCACGCACAAAATATATACGTCAAAGGCAAACATTATCATCAATAAAGAAGTAATTTGAAAAATAGGATGAAGGCAATCCAATAATCAGCAAGCACTAAATTAACTCATGCATTTCTGACTCAGTATCATTTGGAAACAAATATTCTTTTAAACCATAATTTTATATTTGGTACACTGCATGACAGCAAAGAAAGTATGGGTGAGATACAAGTTTAGATAAGTTACTTAAAATATTAAATTTAAAGCAAGTATTTAGGCCATGCATATTTAAGATGGTTTAACCATTTTTAAATCATTTTTTCAAGCTTTATATTTCTGGTTACAAAATGCCTTCACAAGTGTTAATTTTATATTCATTATATGTGTCACTGTTATAATGAACTAATTTACCATTGATGCAGTTATTATTATGTTTGCTTAGAGCAAATTTCCACTGTCATTTTTAATGTAGCCTAAAAAGTAAAATTGGCTAATATGTTTATTACTTCATTGTCTTACATAAATAGTCATTCATCAAGGGCAACAAAACTTTATTTATAGTGGATGAATAATTTCCCATGATTTAATGCAGACAATAGTGATTGTAATCAGTATTATACCACATATTTGAACTCTACTAAAATAGTTGACCATAATTCATCACACACACACACACACACACACACACACACACACACACACTCTAATAACAAAAAGATGGATAGTTTAATTGTACTTATTTTGATAATAATTTCTTAATATTTATGCATAGCAACTGAGAAGTTTTATCTTTTGGATATACGTAATTTTTCTTTGTCAAGTGTACCTCAATACAGTTTGAAATTGTCAGCAGAAAAACCAGAGGTACTAAAAAAATTAAATAATTCTTAAATTACACAAATTAAACATCTTTATGGTAGTTCCTCTTTATATCTCAAATGCATAGATCTGTATGAACAGCAGTCATGATTTTTATGGTTTCTAATGAGTTTCTAACATACTAAACTGGTATTATTGTTTGTATTTCATCAAATTCAGTGTTTTATATATAGCAAGATACACTATAATTTAATATCCTACAGTGAAAAAAATGTTTTCAAATGAATTTAAACATAATAATATCACTAGAATATTTTCATTACTTAGAGTTTATAGAAAAAGATTTTAAAATTATTTGGACGAAGACTCCTATAAATATTGTCACTCTTCATTTATGAGTAAGTCCCATCAAATTCTTATTAAGCTGAAGTTTCTTTCACCTGTTCTATGAAGCTTCGTGCAGTTTTAAAGTTGTATTTTCTAGGATAGGTGAGCCAACCAATTTGCTTATATCAATTTGTTTTGTCAGCATCTTTCCTGATACTGTGAAGTTTCTTTGATGTATTTCATTTCTGTTTATTTTTGTGGGGAAGGAAGGAACCCAGAGCCCGATGCACAGGAGGCAAGCATTATAACACAAATTATACCCTCACACCTAAAGGTTTTTTTTTTTTTTTGAATAAACTTTTTACAACGTGAATTTAAAATTTCATGGTGCAAATAAATTATACAAAAATCTTGCTAAAATTTAGGTTTTGAGTTCATAAATGTAGAATGAATATAAGATTCTGTGTTTCCAATGATATCTTTGCAATGCCTACACTGTCCATAAATTCAATAATGAAAAAATTCTATATAAATCTCTCAGCTAATGATCACCTTCTGTTACTTTTCTCATTGTTGAGACAAAACACAAGACATTCAAATTTAAAAGGGAAAATATTTATTTTATTCACGTTTTGTAGATGTTTCAGTCCACAATCACCTGGCTCCAAGAGAGGGTGGAGTGATGGACACTGCAGAGGAGAGTCAGTTCACTGCCTGCAGAACATGACTAAGCAATCAAGGAAGGACCACAGCTCTTTCTGTTCTTTATATCTTATCCAGGATACTTACGGCAGACATCACTCACACTCTTAATCCTAGTGCTCTTGATCCTAGCATTGCACCACGATTCAATCCCAGAATCACACACTTAAGATCCATCCACTTCTGAAAAAACCCCAGCTGAAATTTTATGAGGCTTGCAAGGGAACCTAAACACAAGCTCCAACATTCTGCCCCTGCACCTCTAAAGATTCATGCACATCTCTTTATGCCAAAGACACTGAGTACATCTTTTAAGATCAATCAAAGTCCTAAAAGTTTCAGGCTTGCTGCAAAGTCCAAGTCCAAAGTGTCCTTTACGATTTAAGGCAAACTCTGTGCTGTAAGGAACTGGAAAAAATGAAAAGGAAGTTAAACACAACATGCAATGCCACAAAATAGACATTACCATTCCAAAAAGTACAAATGGGGGATACAAAGGAATGGGACTAAAGTAAGTCCAAAAATCCAACAGGGAAAACATTAAGTCCTGTAGCTATATGTGCAGCATCGAGGCAATCTGTGGCAATTTGTGAGATCCATGGGACTTGTTTGACTCTGTCCTTATAGCACTTCTGGTGGTATTAGTTATCATGGCTTCTTTCTTAGGTCTGCTTTGCTCCCTCCTTGAAGCTTTCCTTAGATAATCCACTTTCCTGGTTTTTGCAAAGGGGAAAATATTTATTCCCCTTCTGGGGTCAGCACTTCACTTTTGCCTTCACGATCACTCCTTCACACACTGCCCTCTCAGGGGCACACTGCCTGGTCCCCCAGGGTTTCTGAATCTATACTGAAGCCTTCTCAATCCCACAAGTCTTCTATTCTGCATACACCTAAGCCATCACCACATGTACGATGCCAAGGTATGTTGCCAGCTTGAACAGTGGCCAGGCTCCTCTCTCCCTTGACTGTAGGAACTGAGTGCCTGTGACCCAAATCCTGAAAACAACTTTCCTAGACTTGTGTCATTATAGAACACAGTGCTGTGAGAGTTCTCTTTTCAAAATATAATTGTAGTCCTGTTCCCACAACTTATTGCTCAATTACATAAAATTGAACTTACACTGAAGAACTTGACCTTCTTCTAGTTAAAACTTTCCAAACACTAAATCACAATGTAGTCTTTCCTCATCTGAGAAAAATCCTCAACCTCTAAACTGTTAGACTGTTTGCCTTTGTTTCTTGGTTGTGTGAGGCTTTCCTTTTGCTTATCTATTTTTAGCTAACAGAAAAGTATAAACGTTGTACATACTGGAGAACTATGTAACTTTTGATAAACATACACAATGTTTGAATGAGTTTAAATGTATTTACAGTCTCAAACCTTTATCATTTCTTCATGGTGAAAACTTTCAAAATCCTTTCCACTAGGATTTAAAATGCACAAAACATAACTGTTATCTATATTCAATATAGTTTTGTTGCAATAGCACCCCAGAGTTCTTGTTCCTATCTCACTCTGAATTACTACCTATTCATCTTACTTCCTCCATCCAGCATCACCAGCTACTTATTGTAGCCTCTGGCAAACAACATTCTGAACCTCTGTAAGATCTCATTTTTTAGATTGCCTGTGTATATGAGATCATGCAGTGCTTGCATTTCTGTGTCTGATTTAGTTCACTTAACATGATGATTTTCATTTCTATCAATGTTGCAGCAAACCACGGGGCCTCATTATTTTATGGCAGAAGGGTATCACATTGTAAGGTTGTACTAGACTCTATTCATTCATCAGCTGATGAGAACATTGGTCATTTCTATCTCTTGGCCTCTATCAATAGCATTGAAATGACTAGTAAAATGCAAATTTGTTTTTTATCTGTAGGTTTCATTTCCTTCTCTGCAATGAACAATGATGTGCAAATTTGCTTTTGATCTATAGTTTTCATTTCCTTTGTGTATATATTCAGTAGTGGAATTATGGGCATTATGTACCTATATTTTTAAATTTTGAAGAAATGTCCATACTGTTTTCCACTATGGCTGTATCAATTTACATTTCCATCAACAACATGAAAGAGTTCCTTTCCCCAAATAATCTTGCAAGCCCTTTTTATCTATAGTCTTTTATGTTAGCTTTTCTTGTTGTGGGTTAATCTCATTTTGGTTTTGATTTGTATTACTTTGATGATTAGTAATGTTTAGCATTTGTTAATCATGTCTATGTCTCCTTTTGATAAATGTCTACTTAGATCTACTGCTAAATTTTAAGTAAGTTTATTTATATTTTAGCTTTATGCTTTTGAAATTCTTTATGTATTTTAGGTATCAGTGCCTTGTCAGATGTCTATATTGCAAGTATGTTTTCCATTCTGTCTTGGTTACTTTTCTCTGCTTGCTGGGACAAAGCACCCAACACACAAACTGAAGGAAGGAAGGGTTTATTTAGCTCAGGGTTTGTGGAGATTTTAGTCTATTTTAAGATGGGTCCAAGGCAGACCACACATGGCAGAGGGCAGGAGTTCATGATGGCGGAAAACAGCAAAACAGCAAGAGAAAATGGGAGGAGCAGTGACAACAATGGCTACAGAGAGCAAGTCTGTCTCCCTTATTTGGTATACATCCCAGCCTGGGTGTAGTACTCATATCCATAATCCAAGCAGTGCTTACACCCATAATCCCAGTGAATCAAGTTTGATCCTGACCTTTGCAATTCTGAGGCTGCAAAGGGGGGAGACCTTCCACCTCCTAAGATGCCCTCAGGCCATTCTTTCCATTCTCTTGGTCCTTCTGGGCAATGAGAATCCTCTCAACTCCATCTTTGCAGTCCACAGCTTTATAGCAGCTTCCTTTCTGGCCAAACTCATGTTTTAAATCTTCCTGCTGGGCTCTTCTCTCTCTCTCTCTCTCTCTCTCTCTCTCTCTCTCTCTCTCCTGTCTCTCTCAGTGTATTTGTTTGTTACAGGGTCTCACTACAAAGCCCAGATTCATAGTGATCCTCCAGTTTTCAGCCTCCACAGCACTGGGATTAGAGGCATGTACCACTACACCTGGCTCTAACAGGCTCAGTCTGCCCTGGGGGCAGGGCTGGCAGGGCATGTGATGTCAGGATCCAACCATGGTCATTGTGCTCGCCTAAGCTTGCCTATGCAGGTGCTTTAGTCTGCTGAGTTATCTCTTCAGCCACATTTATCTATTTGGTACAGGGTCTCACTCCACAGCTCAGATTCATAGTGATCCTCCTGTTTCAGCCTCCTCAGCACTGGGATTACAGGCATGTGCCACCATGCATGATTTCAGTGGCTGGCTTAGGGCAGGGTAGCATGGCATGCAGTACCAGAAATTGAACCCAGGTCCGTGTGCTTGTCAGTCGGGCACACAGACTGCTGAGCTATCTCCCCAGCCCTGTCTTTTCTCTTGATTCTCCACACAAATCTGACTAAAATTCCCCAACTATCGCCATGCCAATGCCTCAATTTTTGACTCAATTTTCAAAAGAAATTTGAAATTTCTTTTGAAAGATTAACCAGTCTACTATGCTTAATCTCAGTCTCAGACAAAGTCTGTGTAGGCAGCTAAATTAGATAGAAATATTAGCAATCAGAAACAGCCAGGACCTCAAGGAGATAATATGGAAGACAAGGTGATTTTGCAACTTTGGAAGAGACAGACACTCCTGGTTTGGGCCACTCCTTAAGACAAAAGTAAACAAATGCAGCCACATACTTCCCTAGGGATGGGCATCAGTGAATGATATTCTAAATAGGTATCCATCACCTTGAAAGAGCCCTAAAGAGTCACTAACCCAACCCCCAACAGGAAAAGACCTTGTCCTGTATTCATGCCTGCTTGCTACTGGACTTTCTTCCTCATTAGGTACTAGGTTTAGTCAATTAACCTGAGTAATGGTGCTTGAAATTTCATTGGTTGACCATAGTTTTGTCCCACCTCATGCCCACCTAAGCGAGTTCCCATGTTCTCCACTGTAGATGCACCACACTGCCTGGTTTTACTCTACAAAAGTCCCTGGAAGAGACAGCTTCCTGAGCACAACCCTCTCAGGGCCTCCTTCTGTCCCTCTCAGACAGAAGCTTTCTTTTGCTCAATAATTTTTTTGCTCCTAACCTTCATTTGTTTCTAAAATTCATTCTTTGCTTTTAGAGTACACAAACTTATCCCAGTTACCTTTCAGGTTGGGAGTTTCATTCCCCTGTATCATCTGGACATGAGCAAAATGCAGACAAACATTCTGCCAAGCCAAAAAGCACATTGTCTGGAGTCCAACAATCAATGCAGTCCTTCCCAGTAGAAACCTCTTCAGTCTGTTTTTATAGGCAGGATTTCTATCATCCTTCTGGTCTTCTGAGCTCTCACCACAATATCCCATACAGTACAGCTAAAAGATGTTCCAGTGTTTCTCTTGTAGGCAAAATCTCTGAACCCTTCCTATGTCTTCCCATAAGCCATTCCCAAAAGCTTGTAATCCACATGGTCAGGTAGTCACAGCAATGACCCTGCTTTTCTGGTACCAAATTCTGTCTCAGATACTGTTCTCTTGCTGCTGGGACAAATACCAAACACCAAAAATGAAGAAAGGAAAGGTTTATTTAGGTCACAGTTTGTGGAGGTTTTAGGCCACCCTCAGCTGAGTCCAAGGCAGATTCGAACATGGCAGAGGGCAGCAGTTCACGGTGGTGCAAAACAGCAAGAGCAAATGGGAGGAGTAGTGGTAACAATGGGTGCAGAGAGCAAGTCTGCCTCCCTTAAACTGAATTCTGGGTTTCTGCCCCACGCTGGGTGTAGTACTTACACCCATAATCCCAGCAGTGCTTATGCCCATAATCCCAGTGGATCATAGGTTAATCACAAACTCTAGAAGTCTGTCCCAGACTAGAGGCAGCTTTGGGAGGGGGTGGGAGGACAACTAGCCACAAACCATAACACATTCTTTAAGTGTGTCTTCACTCTGTTGAGCTTTCCTTTGCTGTGCAGTATGCCTTTCAGTTTTATGTGTTTATTTATTTTTATTTATTTATTTATTTATTTTATTTTTTTTTTTGTGGAACTGGAGATTGATCTCAGGACCTTGTGCTTGCCAGGCAAGCACTTATTCTACTGAGCTATCTCCTTGCCCCTGCCTTTCAGTTTTAAACAATCTCATTTTTTTTCTTTCATTTCCTGTGTTTCATCTGCTAAAATATAAACAACTTTACTCATCCCTATGTCCTAAAGCATTTTTGCCTACATTTTCTTCTAAAAGTTAATTAGTTAAATAGTTTTGGGTCCTGAATTTGACATTTAATCCTTAACCTATTCTGAGTTATTCTTTCTATCTAGTGAGAGATGGGATATAGTTTCATTCTTCTATATGTGAATATGTGTTTTCCCAAAGTATTTTATTGAAAAAAATGTGTTTCCTCCAAGGAATGTTCTTAAGAACTCTTTAAAAAAATCAGATGACTGTATATGGATAGGTTTACTTCTATGGTCTCTATTGTATTCCACTGACCCTCAGACACATGCATCTGTTTCCCTGTCAATGTCATAATGTTTGTATTACTAAAAATTTCTATTTTATTATGATGTCAGGTAATACAACCTGTTTTGTCCTTTTTGCTCAAAATACCTTTGACTCTTTGGGGTTTTATGTGGTTACATGTAAATTTCAGAAGTGCATTTTCTAGTTCTGTATTAATGCCTTTTTATTCGGGTGGAGATTGCACTCCATATGTAAATAGCCTTGGGCAATACAGATGTTTAATAATATTGAGTTTTCATACCATGAATATAGGGTGACTTTCAGTTTTTATTGTCTTCAATTTACTTCATCAATGTTTTGGTTTTTGCTTTGTAAATATCTTTTAGCATTTTTATTAAACTTAATAATTTGTGTATAATTTTTCTCACTATTATAAATTAGATTGCTTTCCTTTTTATTTCAGATAGTTTACTGTGGGAATATACCAAAACAATTGCTGGCTTTTTATACACTAAAAGTCTTTTGAATTAATTTGTATTAAATATTTTTGAAAAGTTTAGAGGATTTTCTATGCATAACATCATATATTCTGTAAATAAAGATGATTTCACTTCCATTAACAATTTGGATTCCCTTTATTTCTTTTCATTGTCTACATACTTTGGCAAATAGTCCCAGTGCTTTGATGAAAAGGAAAATAGTAAAAGTGAATATAATAGTCACTGTACCAGCTACAGAATTAGAATGCATAACATACAATTTAAAGAAGGAAATAACATGTACTTGGCTCATGGTTTCAGAGGCATTAATCAGTGTAATGTGGATGGCTGTAAAACAAGAACATCTTTGAGGAAGGGTGTCATAAAGTAAAACTGCTACTCCACTCAGGGTGGAAACAGAGCAGAGAGAAAGAGTGTCAGCAGGAGTGATGTCCTCCAAAGAGCCTCTAGTTACCCAACTCCTCCAACCTGGCCCAACCACCTAAGAGGGCACTCAGCGACCTATGAACCTCAGTGGATTATTCAGTAAGGATTATAGCACCTCTATGATCCAGTACCATCATGTCCAGAAATCTCTTACTCCATTCAAATTGACAACTAAAATTAGCTGGCACAATGGACTTCTTTGATCTTCAGCAGACCATAGAGAAAGTTTTCAGCTTTTTCCTATTCAATAAATGCTAGCTTATTATAATTGGTCTTTGTAATGTTGAGGTATATGTCTTATATTCCTAATTTGTTCTGCAATTTTACCACAAAATTTAATCTCAAGCCTTTTATGAATCAATGAGATAATCATATGTTATATATATTCTACTGAGCTATCTCCCAGGACCTGTTTTAATGTTTACATCTTTAATTCATTTTGACCTTAGCTTAGTGTATGGTGATACCCTGGGTCAAGTTTTAGTTTTTGGCATGTGGAGAGCCAATTTTTCCAGCACCATTTGTTAAAAAGGCTATCTTTCAGTGAACATTTTTGGCCCTTTTGCAAAAGATAAGATGGTTGACTGTGTTTGTAGTTGTATCTGCATCTTCTAATCTATTCCATTGATCCTGAGGTCTACTGTTTTTTGTCAATACCATGCTGATTTTATAATAGTAGCTTTATAGTGTAATTTCAAGACAATGACTGTAAAGCCTCCTGCTTTGTCTTTGTTGCCCAAGACTGCCTTTGCTAGTCTAGGTTTTCTGTGGTTCCAAATAAATGTTAGGAATGCTTTCTCTCGTTCTGTGTGTAGGTGGGACTAGGTCCAGTGCCTAAAGCAAACAAGCTATCTCACTCCTGAGATAAACATCCTGTGTGGTTAAGGGTAGCTATTCTTTGCTAGGCAACCTATTAAAGGTAGCTATTCTTTGCTAGGTAACCACATGTTACTAACTGTGCAAAAGTGTATATAAAGGACTGTTTCATTGTGAAAAAAGGGAATATATATATATATATATATATATATGATAGGATAGATATACAGTTACTTTCTCTTTGTGCTTGAGAAGAAAGGTTTGTAATAATATTGTTTAGACAAGATATCATGTCTGAATCTTGTTTTCTGAATAACTACTATGAAGACAATATGAAATGTATTAATTATTATAACTCTCCTACTAACCTGTTTTGAAACTGTTTCATTGCTATTTTGTCTTTTTTTCTCATTAAAATGAATTTTAAAAAAACTTATTGGAGCTAAACAAGATGATACAAAACAGCAATGACCAGTTCAGAAAAGGATGACAGCCCATGAAAAAAAAAAAAAAAAAGCCGAACAGAAACAACAGCTTCTATTGCAAGTATGGGCTGTAGAAGTGACCAATGTGAAAGTAACATAACAATTAGAATATAGGGCTGATCGTACTAGGAACTAAGTCAGCTTGAACCTAGACTTTACGTGTGACTACATTCCTAGTGTCCCCAGGTGGGCTATAACTTGCAATGCTCCTGCCTCAGCTTGCAAAGTGCTAGGACTATAGGTGCTAGCCACTCTAGCTAACATATTGTTTTAAAGGATATATAAATTTTTAATGAAATTAATTAGAAAATAATAAATTATATGCTCCTTCTAATTATCAAAATTGAAATCATTTTAAAATACGTAAACATTTAAATATTTATTTTAGATTCTATAGCCATTTTGAGTTTCATTGAAATATGAACACCATAGCTCAAATACTCTGAGCAAAATGTCTTATGAAGATATTTGTTTTCCTTTTACATAAACACCTAGGTGTAACTGGCAAAAAATAACATTTTTGTAGGACCACAATGTATAAGTAATTAGCTTTCAGAGTAAAAGTCTCAAAATATAACAGCATGTGATATCCACTTGTTATATGAAGTGCCACAAGATATGCCATTCCAATGAATTTATATCGATTAGCACACAGAATTGCATAGAAACACTGCACTGTGACATAATGAATACATATTTGAAGCAATAGATATTTTATCTCCTTTAAACTATGTGATGTTGTATTTTTGAAAGTTAATATTGACTATTTAAATCATGCTACAGGCCTGGAAATATTGGTGTGTGGGTCTCAGAACAAGGATCTTGATTACATTATCTAGGATATGGTCCTGGGTGATGATATTTATAAAAAAATATGTCTTGGGGATAAAAATACTCCCTTGTGGAGCCAAAGGTGAGAGTTATTACCTTATATTCTTTAACCCAAAGACAGATTTTTAAAACACATATAACCTTTTTGCTCACATCAGCATTTTAAAATAACACACACAAAATGCATGAGGGTAGCATGGACGTGGAGGTGAACATCTGTAATCCCAGAGCTTGGGAGGCTGAAAACAGGAGGATCACTATGAGTCCAATCTGTGTAGTGAGACCCTGTACTAAGTACATAAAATAAAATAAAATAAAATAAAATAAAATAAAATAAAATAAAATAAAATAAAATAAAATGCATGAGGGTATTATCTCCTCTCATATCACATGGAATTAAGATCTTTCCTATCATTGTAGGCTTGGGAAGTTAGACTTCCCCACTTCCTAGATAACTTCCCATGTCATCTAGATGTAAAGTATATGAGAAAGATTCAGCAGTCTGCTTTGGTGAGCACACAAAGGTAAAATCATGCTTCCAATGTCTGTAATGTAGGAATACTGTGAGAGAGTATTTCTATTTACCATCTTTCCCCTTGGCTATGCTCATATTATGGGAAAATAAAACTGTTACAATTAGATTTTATCCTTTTCAAAAGCATATTGATGTTTTTAGATAAGCTAGTGAACACAATATGTCATATCAAAGAAAGAAAAATTGACTAGAAGATAAGAATGTGAAATCACAAAGGATCCATAATTACACAGTAGTTTAGTGAGACACAATCCATTTAGGACTCGGAACAAAGGCTGTCAACACTACAGTCTGCATGACTTGTTAGACTGTGCTCAGTGAGCCAGTAGTCACTTTACTGCCTCAATCAAAGACTAATAACAGTAATTAAAATTAAAAACTGGCAATACAAATCATTTGTGTATTTCTTATTTTTAATAGCTGTGAGAGTTGAACACTTATGCTTGGCTTCTGTTTCTTGATCAACGTTACTATTCACAGACAGAAATTTTATTATATTACAATGCATCCATGCAAGGAAAATTAAGGCAAGAGGAACATAGTTTTTTAGTACAATTTGACAGCTTGAGAACCAAAGTACATAAAGCATTCAGTTTTACATGTTTATAGGTTATTGCTGTATATTGATTTATATGTATCATACTTCACAAAATAAGTTCCCATGTCACAATTACTTGGATAATTTAAACTTTAAAAAGTCAGACAATTTTTTATCTACCCCAAATACATTCATTTCAAAATCCAGGTACACGATGTTATGATACTTGGCCTATTTGTTGTCAGATAAATCTTTTCTCCTTTTTTAAAGTAAGTACTGTTAAAGATGAAATGAAAATGCATTTTCTAGACTGTGCTACTCATTGGCTTTTATCTGAAATAATGTCACTGGGATCTTCGGAAAATACTATAACAAGTAGCCAAAGAATTTCTTTAAACTTTTTTCATCTTGCACCAGCTTTTTCAGTCCCCTTTCTTGCATTCATACCTTGCATATGCAATATTTTTATTTATACCCTTTCACAATAAATCTGGCCAAGAAGATAGTCTAGCTTTCCTAAAACCATAAAAGAAAGAAGATTCATCATATTTATTCCTATCTTTCTAGAACCTAATATTCTGCATGTTACAAGAATATATTTAATAAGAAACTACATAAATGAAAACTGCAAAATAAATCAGGCTATGGAATATGTTACCACAGCAACAACCAAATCAAATCTGTTACTGTAATCTGAAGTGAAAGCATAAAAATACACATTTTCTATATTTTTCTCTCTATCATTTCCTGTAGAGCTAGGAAAATAAGTAGGAAAATGATAAAAAAAGAAAAACAATATGAGAAAGTGAGATTGTAAACTGTACTCCCTGAGGAATAGCTCTCACAGCTAAGCGCCATGCCTCCTGTTTAGAAATCCTGGAGTAAGAACTGTGTGTGGAAAGCCTGTGACCACTTCCATCGTTTGCCACACAGGATCACTGAGCTCATGTTGCCATCATTAAAGTGATGTATAACTGCCATCCTGTCAGTATGGTGAGACTCTGAGGACAAGTAATAAAATTATTAAGGAATTATAGTAATATAAACTATCATTACAGTATTATATTATGAATCACTGTATAAGGTAATATAGACAAAGTATCTAAAATTGCGTGATTCTACTTTGTTGCTTGTAGCATTCCAACCATTGCCCTCTTGGATTTTTATCTTTAGTTTCTGTCACCAAGAACAGAACTGGTGTCTACATCATTCGAGCAAGAGAACTGCTTTGTTTTTATCCGATGTTGTTTCAGCTTCAGGCAATAGAATGGGGACCTTACCTCTGTCCCTTTCAGTACTAAATCATTTATTGTTCCGCATCCCTCATTTTTGTTGCTTTCTCTGATGTGTACTGTTAGATCTTTTCATTTTGAACCTAATTGCTGCTTAAAATTGTTGCTGTAAGAAACAGGTCAAGTTTCATCTGACTGCTGATACATCCGCAGCTTGCTTTCATAGTCTGACTTGAAGCCCCTTCCTACTAATCAAACTGACCCCATACACAATTACTTGCTCTACCCTCTAAGTCTCTCTGATTACCAAATCTTGCAATCTCAGCCAGTTTTAGGCCACATTCCCCCACTTAGGAATCCTTATCTTAAACACATATATCAAGAGATAATAATAATTAGGTAGCAGATATTATAGTATTTTATATGTGAACTATCTCATATAATTCTGATGAATTTTCTTGCTACTACATAGGCTCTTGGGATTATAAGGCTATAAACTCATGGATTTCATTAATAATTTTACTTCATGCTTGACAAATCTCCAATAGGGAAACATATTTCAACAATAACCTGATACAATAGTCAGGCTTCTTCTCAGGAGAAATGCTACTCTTGTGGGCTAAGAGCCCCTTGCCCTGAATATTACGTAGTTTAAATAGATACATTGCTTGCATATCATTTGATCTCAAGAATGTTTCCTGATAATCTCTGGTGATCCCAAACTATTGTGTCATGTACTTTGCCCAGTGGTAATGAGAAACCTGCACTAAAATATCCATCCTAAAGTATGTAAGTCCAGACCACTAATCACTATTAATGCACACCTCAACTTTCCCTTCTGAGATGCTAAGACTCTGGAAAGTTGCTGCTCTTTACTTTATTAGTACATAAACTCACAGGGTTTTTTTTTTTTTTTTTAGTGTTGTGGGATTAAAAGAAAAGCTAAAGTGTACATTATTCCCAATGAACTAACTGTATTATTACTTGCATTTGATATGGAAAAACGCAATGTACATATCAGTTTAGTGATAGTATGGATTTCAAACCCAAACCTTTAAAGTAGTGTGACCTTAAAGTTATTATTCTCTCTCTTTCCTCATGGGATATGTCTTTACTAATGGCTAATGATTCTGATAACCACATGACATCACATACTTAATTGAATCCACTGCTAATAATGATGGTAAATTAATTTTATTTCAGTGTCCCTGGGTGGAATTAAGTAGGTCTGGATATGAAAATGGGTCCTACAGTGATTCTGAGGGTGATAAGGATTTTGAATCTGAAGCCATCAGTGTCCATCAAGGCTTGGTGCCTAAAAATGGAGCTGTGTCATCATTTAAGAGCCAGTGTAGGTGATTATAGTCAGATTGCTTTTGGTTCTTGTTTTAAAACTCTTTGTATCTCAGTTTTCAGCATCTGTCTTCCACAGTTATTTCAAAATATTTTTTAAAACAATATATACAAATTATTTAGGTCAGTGCTTAGCATATAGCATATACTCAATATATATCTGTATAAAGTTTGTAACACTTCCTTTTTTAAAGAGTACAAATAAGAATTAAAACAGAAAAAATTACAAAAGTGATACAGAATTTCACTCAATAAAGTAATAGGAATTTCGCAGTACTTATTGTAATACATAGTGTTGTCTTCCAACCACTTATTCATATTATCAGAAATATGCCTGTAAAATTGGAAGAAAAAAGAAATAAGTGTATAAGAAATTAAGAGACCACTAGGAAGAATGTAAACAATGTGTGAATTATTGAAACTGTCTTACCAATTTGGTTTGAAACTGTCTCACTGCTATTTGTTTCTCAATAAACTTATGGAAAAAATAATAAAGTAGCAAAAAAAGAAAATTAACCAAAAAAAAGAAATTAAGAGAAAAAGTAGAAAAATTAAAAAGAGAGACAAAGCAATTTAAGTCTGCTACTTTCCATAGACCAGCATAAATGCACAGTATAGTTGTCAAACCATCCTGCTCATATACCTAGAAAAATCTTTCCACAACTCCCTTTCCTTCTCAACACAGCAACTCTACACTTTTGAATAAGTTCATTCCCTTTATCCAGTATCTATTGTACCCTTCAGATTCCATTTTTCTCTTTTAGGTTCTCAAACTAAAGGAACAGTGCAATCTTTGCACTTATGGTTCTGATTTATTTCACTTAAGAGTATGTTCTCTAGTTGCATCCAAAACCAACAAAAGGGCTGGCCAAATAGCTCAGCAGATTAAAGTGCCTGCAAGCAGCTAGAGGGGCCTGGAATTACAGGCACACACCACCACTGCCAAGCTGGGCCTGCCCCCGGGGTGTGCTGAGAGAGTGAATGAGCCTGGGTGTGTTGGCGCGTTCCTATAGCCCAGACATTTGGGAGACTGTAAACAGGAGAATCACTACAAGTCTGATCTGGTAGTGAGAGCCTGAATACACTGTAGACACTTCCTTAAAATACAATAAATAAATAAATAAATAAATAAATAAATAAATAACTCAAATTTATAATGTCTTATAGCTGAATTCCATTGTCGTAAAATACCATATATTCTTTATCCATTCTATAGTTCATGGGCATCTGGGTTGTTTTCAGGTTTTAGCTATGACAAACTGAGGTGCTATAAGCATGGGTGCACACATGTTGCTGTGGTATGAGGTTTTCAGTTCTTCTGTAAAAATACTCAGGAAGGGAATAGCTGACTGGAATGGGATTTCCAAACTTAAATTTGCAGGAAATCTCCACAGTGATTTCCTTAGTGGTTGTACCAGTCTGCACTCCCGCCAACAGTGGAGAAGAGTTCCTTTTTTTCCACAGCCCCTTCAGCATTTGTTACTGTCTTAGTTCTTAATGTTAGTCATTCTTTTTAAGGTAAGATGGAATCTCAGTGTTGTCTTAATCTACATTTCTTGAGTGGCCAATGGTGTTGAACATTTTTTACCTGCCATTTGTATTTCTTCCTCTGAGAAGTGTATATTCATCTCAGATGCCCCCTGATTTTTTTTTAATTCTTTTTATGTTATAGATAGAAGGCTTTTGTCAGAGAGACAGTCAGCTATGTTTTCCCAGTTTGTGGTTTTTCTTTTTACTCCATTGGAGATTTGTTTTCAAGTGCAGAAACTTTTGAGAAAGATGAGATCCAAGCTGTTGGTTCTTTGAAGTATTTCCGTGCAGTTTGGTTTTTGTTCATGAAATCTTTACCTACCCCTATGTCTTTAAGATTTCTACCTACATATGTCTCCAGAAGATTTAGCGTTTCTGTTTAAATATTTGAATCTTTGATCCATTTTAACTGTAAATTTGTGTTTGGTGATAGGTATGAGTCTAGATTGATTGATTGATTGATTGATTGATTTTAGGGAAGGGTCTACAGGGTTGTTCAGGGTCTCACTACCAGATCAGACTCATAGTGGGCCACTTGTTTACAGACTCCTAGGAGCTGGAATTACAAGCACACACCACCACGCCCAATCTGATGGGTCTAGTTTCAGCCGTCAACATTTTGAAAACCAGTTTTGTTGAGTGTTTGCAGTTGTGTCTGCATCTTCTAATCTGTTACACTGATTCTCAGGTCTGTCTCTATGCCAGTTCCATGCTGATTTTATCACATTAGCTTTATAGTATAATTTCAGGTCAGGGATTGTGATGCATCCTGCCTTGACTTTGTTTCTCAGGATTGCTTCTGATGTTCTGGGTCTCTTCTGGCTCCAAATGAATTTGAGAAGAGTTCTATCTAGCTCTGTAAGGTATACTAATGTATTTTATTTGGGATTGCATTTAATCTGTGTAACAATTTTGGGAGTATAGGCATTTTCACAATGTTGGTTCTTCCTATCCAGGATCATGGAATATCTTTCCATTTTCTCAAATCCCCTTCAATCTTTTTTCTCAGAGTACCATAATGTTCACCGTGTAAAGCTTTTACATCCTTTGTGAGACTGATTCCTAATTCTTTCATCTTGTTGGATGTCATTGTGAAAGGTGTGGTTTTCCTAATTTCTTTCTTAGTGTGTTCATTCTTTGTGTACAAAAATGCTACTTATTTTGGGTGTTGACTTTGGATCCTGCTACATTGCTGAATTTGGTGATTAAATCTACAAAATTCTTGTTGGAGTTTTTGGCTTCCTCTATGTAAAGTATCACATCATCTGCAAATAATAATAATGTCACTTCTTTTCCAATCCTTATTTCTTTTATTTGTCTCTCTTGTTTCATTGCTCTGGCTAATGTTTTCAGAACTACAGTGAATAGGATATAAACAGATATAATATTCTTATTAGAAGTTAAAAAATATAGAATAGTAAAGGCAAGCAAAATCGTTTTACCATATCATTGGCTAAGCAATGCCATTTATGAGAAGTCATAGCACTGTCCTTTGATAGCAAACTGCAGTAATAAATCTTCTCCAGGAAGGAGACCACTTAAAGGTCTTGTCTTATTAAGAACATGTTGCAAACAGAGATTCTTCAAAATAAAACTGCTATTTTGGTTTTCTTATTTTCAATTAATTCATTACTTTATTACACTAGTAGTGTAAAATAAATATAAAAAAAAGTAAAAAAAAAAAAAAACCTGAATTTGTTTGCATGAACAAAAACACTGAAAGAAATATAAACCTTTGCCAAGGTGACTAATCTGAGCTAGATTCTTAGGAAACCACAGAAATTCTTAAAACGTTGAATGAATAAGTATTGTGCTCTAGAAGGACAGATGCTTGAGCTGCAGAAAAGTAAAGAAAAAAATAAAGAGATGAGAAAGAGTGAATGAGCAAGAAAACTGATGTGAGGCTAAACATGCCAGAGGACTTTTCTCAGTAACATGCCAATAGAAAGTATTTAGGGTCTAATGACGTCCAAGTTTTGGAAAATTGATGCTCCTTCAGTACATAATGCTAAGTGATTTGGATCAGACATGGAAGGTTAAACATTATACGGTTTTTGTTACATGGGGAACTCAGAATCACAAATAACTATAAAGAGTAAAATAACAAAGGAATTATAAAAAAAAGTGATAGATATTATGGAGATGGGAAGCGTATCTGGGATCCAAGGAGCAGGAGGAAAAGGGTAAGAAAAAAATGGTAAAGAAATCAGATGAGATACGGGTGAGCACTGTCTACTGTTGTAGGATGGTGAGTTAGATAGAAATACTATAGGCAGTCAGACAGGGTTAGGCCCTCAGAAGGAGCCAGCATGGACAAGAAGATCCCTTGCAACTATGAGTGAGACAGACACTCCTGCTGTGGGCCAGACCTCAAGACAAAAGATGAAACAAATACACACATTGCTAAAGTTAAGCAACCAGGATTGGTATTCCAAATAGGTCTCTATTAACTCAAGGAATGCAGAAAGAGTCACTAATCCAACCCCCTACAGGGAAATCCCTTGTTCTATATTCTTGCCTGCTTTCAACATGGCTCACTTCCTTATTTAATGCAATTTAAACAATTTTACCTGAGCCACAGTGCTTGCAATCTTATTTGTGGACCATAGTATTGTCCCACCTCATGTGGGAGTTCCCATTTCTTCCACTTTAGACATGCCTCACCTTATTGTTTTCCTCTATAAAACTCCCTAAGAAAAACAGATTCCAAGGCAATCCACTCATGTGCCTTTCTTTCCCTCTCTCAGACAGAAGCTTTCTCTCTGTCAATAAATATATTCTACTCTTAACCTCCACTCCATTTTTCCTAAAATTCATCCTTTGATTTTAAAGAATACGAACTCTCCCCAGGTATTCTTCAGGTTGGAAGTTTCATTCCTTTATATCAGTACCAATATCCCAGCATAAATGTGTCCATTATGTGTTGTAAACACATGGTAATAGAAAAATTAAAAGAAGAAAAAAAGTAAAATGTTTGAGTTTGACTACAATGGTGCTATTCAACTTCCCAGCTTCTCAAATTGTCCACTATATTCAGGCTGCACACCAATGCATTGCACTAATACTTTTATAACTGTATCTACAATTTGAGAAAGAATCCAAATTCAGTGTCTGTACTACCCTGAGGAGCAAAAACAGCCATCACAAATGCAATCATAGAACTGTTAAGTTGACCACAGAACTGAATAAAACTGGGATGGGCTCTAGACTTCCACTGAAAAGTCTCTTAGGGTTTAAGCTGACCTCATCTTGACTTTAACAATGTACACACAACTAACATCTGTTACATCAAAAAATAAAATTTACGATGCGTCCAATTTCTACCAAAAAGATGGCAATGATATAATTCTATTACTGATATTACTGTATGTGAATAGTTAACATTTTTCCCTAAGATATAAAATAAAGAAAAATACCAGAGTATTGTGCCACTAAGATTTATAGTTTTCCTACTGTGAAGAAATCTCCCAAATTTTGGAGTTAAAAAATAATTCAACTCTGTAGCCAAAAGCAAAAGAATATAACTAAACAAAAATGCTGTCCCCTTTGTTGTTTTAAAACATGAATTTATGATATTGCTCCTGTTGTATGACTGAATGTAATTCCTTCATGTTACTGAAAGTACTTAGCTATTAGTTGTATTTAATAAATTTGTGCATTGTATATAAAAAATGTAATCAAAGTTACTTAGCAACAAAAATTTGATATTGCTATTCATGGTTTTTACACAGTTATGGCTTTGCTCAAGGCAACTAAGCACACTATTGATCACATTTTTTAGTTGTCTCCCACAATAGAATCACTATTGTCCAGATTCAAAATCAGTAATTTTGAAGTTGACATTGTATTAGTGATATTGACTTTTGAGTCATCAAATCTTTAGTTATCAAATGGACTCAAAATGATGCATCTATGGAATATTCATAGATTCTCAAAATACATTCCCAGTACTGAAAAGAAAAATGAAAATCCAAACATCCACTCTTTTTCCAAGGTTTTAATGATTTTTCATTGTCTATTGATTAAACATAAAAATGTCAAGGATCTAGCTCAGCCCTATGTCACGCTCCTTTCTCTCCTCCCTATCACCTTTAACTCCTCACCAGTGCTGAACATCCTAGCACTCCATCATGAAACAAAATTTCTGTATTCTTTCTCTCTACCTAACTCCTTATATTTGCACTTTTTCTTCCTGGAAGAACTCATACATATGGTCGACGGCAGAGTTCTACTTATAATTTATGAAACATTAATTTCTCATAGATGGTTAACTGCCATCTGTTCTATGCTCTCAATACATTTTGAATGTCTATTCTCTTTTTCTTCTCACATACATAAATTATTTGGGAATTCGACACACTGCAAGATGGTAGCAATTCTGAAACGGGCAAAATTCTCAATCATAATATAGCAACTGTTTTGAACGTAAGATTTGAAAGTTTCGCTGAAAGGCTCATTTTCTTCTCAGTATTTTTCTAATGACACTTTCCAGCTATAAACTCTTTGCATGTAAACATTTATATATTCTAAACAATATGTTTGACAATTTACATATACTAAATAATATGTTGGTTATGAGCTAATAGGCTGAAGGGAAGATACAGCTATTGAAAATGAAAATCCAATTTTTTAAAGTTCTTTAAACACAGTGAATTATGGTAAGAGATGATATTTCAGAGTAAAAATCAATTTTCAGGATACTCTAATTTTCCTAAATCATTATTTTCCAGTAAAGGATTTTTAATAGGAATACAAGAGAAGTGCTGTTATATCCCTTGGAGCATGGGAAGGCAACACAGGGTGTTGATTTCCACTATTACTTATGGCCAAATTTTTCAGATAGGTGGTGTTTGCCATGTGTTTCCAGCGTAAAGTTGTTTTCTTTTTGCATCTTGTTAGGACATAGTCTGTGATTGGGTAATTTGATATATTTTCTATATCTATAAAAATCTTTCCCAGTCATTATATCAGAATTATTGTTTTTCATAACTTCTGCATGTATTTTTCATATATTAGGACATATATTTTCAGAATAAATTTCTACAGGTTGATTAAGTGAACCAAAGGCAAATGAAAAAATATGTTGTTGAATTCAGTATTGAAAAATACTTCACTATTTGGGATTTAGTAAGTTGCTTTTACAGCAATGTATGATAGTTTTGTTTTCCAATACTTACAAATAAAGGCATCATAATTTTAAAATTTTACTAGTCTAATAGGTAAAAGTATCTCAACCTAGTTTTTACTGGCATTTTCAAATTAAAATGACTTCAAGAATTTCAAATATTCTCAAAAGCCAACTTCATAGCGTATGTGCATGTGTGTATAAACAATGCTCAGGCTAGTTTTTTGATCATTTTTTTATTGGAGAATTTTTTTTTTGTTTCTTTGTACCTTCCTTTACTTGGAAATCTCTGCAGTGATGTTCTTAAAATATCTTTATAGTGATATTCCTCTGTGATGTATCTGGCAACGTTTTCTATCAGTTTGCTATTTGTTTTTTCCATTTCACTAACTTCATATAAATTTTATAGTGCAATGTATTCAAATGTATAAATATTTTCTTATTGCTTATGTCTTATGATCACAGGGAGTATTTCATTTCACCAAGTTGACAAATTCAGCATTTTTGTGTTAAATTGATATTGATCTTACTCTTTTGTGAAGTGTAACATGTGTCTTGTCCTATTTTTTTTCCAAATGACTAACTAGACACCTAGGAATCACTTAATCAATTCTAGGACATTGATTTGAGTTATCACTAAAGCTAACACTTCTATCTATTTTTTCTTATCTCAGCACTTCTTATTTCTTTCTATTTTTCTGCCTATTCATTCCCTCATCACATTGTTTTAATTATAGAATTTTATACTATTTTAATATCTGATGAGGCTACTGCACCCTGTGGGCTATTTATTTGATATTCTGACTATTATAGCAAGTCCCTCCATCCTGAGTATGTACATCCACTCTGATTCTATCACAGTGTCTATGCTTTTCAATATTCCGGAACAATTCTTCTAAATTTTACAGTATGTTTATGAACTAGAGCTTGATTTTGTTTCAGATTCTTTTAGTGAAAAATTCAACTCTAATGCAACACATATAGCTTAAGCATGTATTTCTTAAGCTTTGATAAATGCATCTAGTTGCATGACTTAAACACCTATCAAAATAGGAATAATGATAGTTAAGGTAGATATTTCATACATCAACGTTTAGCTGCAGAATCAATGACCTATTTGCTTTTTTATAATTATTTTCTGTAACACTAAATTATACTATTTTGTTGAGAGTTCATTTTCTGTCTCTTAGTTTTTTCTCTCTCCCAAACACACGCACACACACACACACACACACACATACACACACTCCACATACCCCCAAAAGTATTAAAATATATCAATATACATTATATCATCTATAAATGACAAAGATGATGTAAACTTTTTTTTGTCTTATCTTGAAGAGTGACCTATAATTGAGCATTTTCTCAACTACAAGGATAAAAGTTAAAGGTGTCATCATACATCAACTCTTCCCTTACTGTAATTAACATCTCATAAATGCCCTGAGCCTCAGCTGTTACTGCTAAACGTAACATAAAATATCATGCCTCAGTGATTGCAGGCAATATGATAATGTTAAATATACCCACTTTTATTTTCACTGTAATATTAGTTAAGAACAGTCATTACTCTTGAAGAATGAGAATCACTGGTGATAAATATTTCTACCTATAAAAAGATAATTTCCAAATGATTTATTAAAAATGAGTCAATAAATTTCAGGAAAGCAGATCAGCTTTTCATCTACAATTACACAGTGAAAAGAAATAGTGAATATAGTAATTCCCATATAGATTGGCTATCTGTCCAGCAGCTTTTATATGTTGCTATTATCTATTAAATGGAGTTCTCCAAATCATTATTTGTGTTTATTTACTCTTACTATAAAAATACTTCATATCTGTATTCCATAGTTTTTGTTTGTTTGTTTTTTGGGGTTTTTTTGGCAGAACTGGAGATTGAACTCAGGCCCTTGCACTTGCCAGGCAAGCACTTATTCAAATGAGCTATCTCCCCAGTCCCTGTATTCTATAGAAAAGGACCACCAGAAGAACAAGTTTCTTCTCTAAAATGATTAAGATATAAAATCACCAGATTAGATGTGGGTTCTACATGTAAAGAAAATTTAATCTGTAAATATTTTAAGAGATAAAATTTTCATTTATTAAACAGTATGCACTTAGGGCTAGGAAATTGGCTCAGTAGAATAAGCACTTCCCTGGCAAGCGCAAGGGTCTGAGTTCAATCCCCGGTTCTATAAAAAAAAAAAAAAGTATGCATTTACTATTTAGACAAAATATCTTTTTTTCCCCCACTTATATGTTCTAGATATGACCTGGAAAAATTATTAGCTTAGCCTTTTTTTTAAACATTTGATTATTTATTTATTTATTTATTTGATACAGAGCCTCGCTATGCAGCTTGGATTCATAAAGACCTTCCTGTCTCAGCTTCCCCAGTGCTGGAATTACAGGCATGTGCCACCATGCCCTGTTTAGGTGGCCTGGGGTGTGCCCAGGGGTGACTCCAGCATGGCAAGCCATACCAAGGATCAAATTGAGGTTCTTGCACTTGACAGGTAGGTGCTTAGTCTGCCCAGCTATCTCCCCAGCCAAGCTTAGCCTTTTTAATCTATATTTAATTGACTTATTTTTTCTTAAATTCTTTTGGAATAAATTGAAATTAAAAAAAAAAAAAACTTTTCACTTTTTTTTCTGCTGACGCCCATGACTCCTACTGTCTCAGTGATGGCTTTCTTGCTAAGCCAACCCACATGAATTCATGATTGCTGAATGAATTCATGCTTGAAGCGAGAACATATGTTCATTGCATCTCCTTTCCTACCTTCTCACACTGAGCGGTAACCATCTTGGGTGGATTTAGCTTCTATTTCCATATTCCAGTCCCTTTTCATTAGTTTCCACATGATTTAATATCTGGATTCCAGCTTTGGGAAGTATTTTCTAGCCAACAACAAAAATGAGGTTTTTTTTTAAATATGAAGACAATGAATGTGAATAAACACATTCAGCTCTGTGACCTAGGGAGGTGAGGTGAAAGCTGGCAAAAGAGGACAAAGACTTACAGAGTGGGATGTACTAAGCAACCAAGACCATTAAGACAACACTCCTCTTGCTGTAATACACAATGTCCTTGTGAGTGTAAATTTTCTATTCTTATATTTTTCACAGATTGCATAATAGTATCTCTTGAATCATAGGCCCAGCAGAGTTATCTTTGAACGCTATGCATGGGGAAAGTGCATCACAAATCAGAAAAAAAGGCCAGAATAACAGCCTTGCACGTAGGTAAGAACTGTCATAATTGATGATGCCTTTTTGCAGTCCCAGACACTCAGGTGGCTGAGGAAGGAGGATGGGAAGTTCAAGCCAGTCCAAGTCATTGATGAAAAAACAAAACAAACAACAAACACCTAGTCAGGGTTGGCACAGCTCAGTGGTAAAATGCTTATTTAGCACATATGGCAAGGCCCTGGTTCTATCCCTTGTGCAAGAAAAAGAACAACCAAAACTGTAGACTGTATTATGGCAAGAATTCAGATGTTTGAACGTCCAGAAAAATTATCTCCTTTTCTTGTTGCATTCAGGAATTAGTGGGGAACAAACTTTACCACATAGTGCAAGGAGACATAGCTCACCTCTTGCGATATATACAGCAACAGATTATAAACAAACAAAAAAACAGAGGAGATCAAATTTCAAACTTGGTTCATCATAACTCATCTTAGGAATAAAAATCATTAAAGCACTATTTTTCTTTTTCATAAACGCTGTTTTTATCAGGTTTTCTTATTACTAAGCATTTTTTGTACCAGGATTCGAATTCAGAACTCTGTGCTTGCCAGGCAGATGCTTATGCTGATGATCTATCTCCCTGGCACTGGTAAGACTTCTTCAGTAATTTTACTGAAATAACACAGTATAATAAATAAGAACAGTGAAAAATTTCATTGTTCTCTCACTAATCAATAATTTCTACAACTCATTTTAGAAGTTATTGTAGCATTCTTTCAGAAATTTAAATTTTGCCTATGTTAAATGTTTGATTTCATATGCAAGATTTGTGGACAAAATATAGAATGATTTTATCCTGGCAATAGTGATAAAAATTGTAAACAGTGCCTATACAGCAGGCAGGAATGGGACAAAAGACTGTACAGAATAAACGGTGGGGAAAAGTGATAAAAGTGGAGGATTTTATGAAGTGAGAAGACACAGCCATCACATATCATTTTTAGTTTTTTTGAATATTTAAAATAAAACCTAAACTAAATAAAGTATAAAAAATCAAACTAATAAAGAGAAATATTGGTTACTCTACTGAATCCATGCACCTATGATATATAAATGGCAATGGAAAACACATCTCTGACAAAAGTAAACACAAAAGGGAGATATAAATGAAGGACCATTTTGTAGTGAAAAAAATATATAAATATTTGTATATACAAAATAGCATAGATATAAATCTACTTTCTCTTAGTTCAATGAGAAGAAATTTTTGAACTAATAGTCTTTAGACAGATAACATGTCTGCATCAAGCACTATGAATAACTACTACAAAGACAACAATATGCAATGTTTTAATTATTGTAACTGTACTACTAACCTGTTTTTTCCTTCATTCTTTAGGCAAATGACTATAGTATGGCCTCATGGGAAAGAGGAAATGTCTCTTGAATATACTTTAAATCCTTGGTAACAGGTAAAATACATGGCTTTCAATAGTAAGAGAAAAAAGTGATTTTTTTACCAAAGAAAAGAATAAACCTTATTTTATTTCAGCCTTTGTGCTTTAAAATAGAATGTTACCATGTTACAAAGAAAGCTTCAAGAGTAGCGAATGGAGATGTTAACTGATATATAATTCCTCTTTCCACATGCCACAGGAAGGAATGAGTTGTCACTGGAATCTGTTACTGGAAGCCTCACACAGAACTGCCTTTATTTCTCAAAAAAGGAGAAAGAAAAAGTAAAGAAAAGAAAAAAAGCTGCAGTTGCTATTCTCAAATTATTGTAAACTCAAGGTCACTCTGTCAGATCTCAAATGGTTCCATAATTATAAACTGCAGCTTTACAGAATAAACTCAAACTCAAGGCAACCTGCAAAGGAAACACGCACCTAAAATACAAAATAGTTGAAGTAGGTGAAGTTCTGAGTTAAAGAATTATTACAATAAGCCTAAGCACAATAGGTGTTGTCTTTTCAAATAGCGGTAAGAATTATTCAACCTTGACTAAGTTTACTTACATAACACCTTGTTATATTGGTGGCACTGACACCTAAATACTAGACTTCACAATAGAACCTTCAAGCTAAAGTTTTGTAGGTGGCAGCACTTCAAGAACATTTCTCAAAGGTTTATAATATAAATTTTCAAGACATGATAAATTCAACCTTCAGAAAGATCTGAGTGTATGTATGTATATATACATGTGCATCCTCAAGATTTGGGATAAAGAAATAGAGAAAATTCCCAAATCATTAAGAAGTTAAGATATAGAAGAAAATTACTTTAGAATTGCTAAGAGAATATGTGTATTAGAAAATGAATAGTTCCTTTTGGTGGTATGTCATCAAAGTAATTGCATCTCCTTAGTTGTTTTGATATTTAAGTGCATTTGCTAATCTTAACATGTACTTCCAGGACCTCTCTGTAATCTGTATTCTTCTGCAGTCATTTAAGATTTCCCTTTTACCGTACCTTCATATTTTTCATTTTGGTTCATAATTGAGATTTGTGTCCTCCTGGAGGCGTGGCTGAGTCAACATGATTCTAATGATCCCTGCAGTGGATAGAGGCAGGGGTTCCATAAAGCTACATGCACAAGTGTGTTTGAACACCCAAATCAGCAGTTATATCTAATTTTATATTATCATGATATTTTCATAAACAGTCCCCCCAATTTAACTTCAGACACATATCAGATATGGGCTTGCTCTTTACTGAAGGCCTAGTCTCAAAGTGTCACATATTTAAGGTCAACTGAGCCAGTTGTGGTGGCTTGCACCTCTAGTCTTGAGAGGCTGAGTCAAGAGGCTGGCCCGAAGCCAAGAGTTCATGACCAACCTGCAAATTATAGTGAAGCTCCATTTCTAAAATCAGTATAAAAATGATAAGTACATTCAGATCATATGAGCTCATAGATGGAAGGATTCATCCCTAAATATTTCAGCTAAACACAAGTTCTATTAGAAACCATGACTTCCTGGGTATATTTTGCATCTCTGCTCACAGAGAATAAGACCTTCCCAGGGTACCATAAAGGGAAAAGACTATAGAACTGTCTCAGAGGCCTTAGATACAGTCCCTAAAGAACACCCATAGGCATGACCAACTGAATATAGTTCAAGGGCAGCAGGACTGGTAAATTGTGACTTCATTGTAAGGAAAAAATGAAAAGGTTTAATTGTAAATGGATTTTGAAATGATGAAACAGAACTTCAGGCATGTTAGAAGCACACAACATATTACTAGTGCAATCCTCAAGTACTGTTTCCTGACAACAACGAATGAAAATAATTAGATCTAGATGTAGGCTTGGGAAAAGGTGAGACTGGAGAAATGAAGACAGGTGAAGAGATGAAGAAGCAGGCTTTGACACCAAATTCCTTAAACTCAAATCTTGACTATCATTTGTTTGGAGTAAGGACTTAGTATTGTGACTTCATCTTTTGCCTTAATTTTCTCATCTCTAAAATGAAATTACAAAAATACCTAATGTTAAGAATGCTGAGAGACTCAAATGAATCTATCAAGCACTCAATGAAATGCCTGCCTCAGAGGGATCAGTGAGAGCCAGCCATTATTACCTTCATCATAAGTTGTAATTGAGATAGGCTAGGAACTAGATAAAAATTAAATAAATATTTAAGAGGAATTTAAAATTTGGCAATTTATTTTGATACATGTTGAATAACAATGAATTGAAATCACTAATAGAGATAAGAAATATCCAAAAAAAGAACTAGTATATGAGGTAAAGAGAGAAATTACACACAATTTTATAAAAGTGTTAATACTACACCAAAAATAGATAATGATGTTAGTCAAATATTGAGACAAATAATGGGATATAAACAATAGACTATTGTCCACAAAACTACTAATGGAGAGAATAATTGTGTTAGATTTCAATACTAATGTATAAGACAGGTCAAACAAAAATAAAAAAGAACTTATGGGGAGGCCTAGGAAACAATACCAAAGAAAAAGTGTTGATAAGATTTGAAGAAAAGTGATTTTGTGGAAGACTTAGTCAAAAGGACACAATACAAGAAAAACTGGAAGACTATGCTTGGTTTCCCAACATGGAGGCCTCCGTGACCAAAATGAAAATAAGTTGAATATGTCTAATGGGGCAGCATCATATTGCACTGGAGTGAGTACGTAGATGCAATCAGTAAAGCTTGCTCTTACTCAGACTTTAGCGCTTGAGCACAAGTAAGAAATAAACAACACCCACAGGAGGATTCCTGGTCAAGAGAAGGTGTGTTTGTTGCATGACAGTTCCTCACCTTTTTCTCTGAGAAAAGATATTTATAGTCTGAGGAAAGAGTAGAGAAAGGGAGAATAAAAACTGAGGAAATTATGGGGCTACTATCATACATATATAAATCACTGTATATTCTAGAGTCATATTTCTATATAAATATATAGAAATATGATATATAGCCTATGAGTAGACTGAGTAAATAAATATTCCCATGGTAGTAGGTCAATGCCCCAGGCTATTGAGATTCCATTTATGAAAAGTCAAACTATTCTCTGGATTCAGTGACAGATGTATTTTCCTTTATAATAACTAGCTCCACCAGATTTCTGCTATGAATCTGTGGAATCTGTTATCTGATCTCTATGAGATTGTCATCTTACTGTTCTAAAAAGTGCAATGTCACCATGTTGTTGAATACTACATCTAACAGATATTCATGGTTTTCCCTGTAGTTTTAATCACCTACACTCCTACTACTTACCTAGGATTTCATATAAATAATTTGGATGTTATAACTAAGTTAGATGTGATTAAGTACATATATATTCTGTCCAGACTGTTCAAAATATATTTTAAAGGATATTTCTGACAAAGAATTTGTCTTTTTTTAAAAAAAATGAACATACTTTTCTGCTAGATGGTTAAGACCAAGATAAAGCAAGGCGTATATAATAAGAAATGTAGCTTTTGTTTCTCACAAGGTCAGCCAAATCCCCTCAGGATTTAACCTAAAACCTTGTAGCGCAATTTGTAGGTTCTTTGTCAGTGTCAGCTATGTGCATGAGTTATGGCCATTGCTTGACCAATTTGTTCTCTGTGAAAGCCTGAGAAAATGTTTTCTCTCCATGTGACTCTCCTTAGGCACACTCTACATCATTGATCATTTTCCTCGTGGCCCCATAATCTCCTTGATCAGAAAATTTGGGACACAACTGAGTTACATGATGTTACACAGCAGGTTCTCCTATGTCCTGAGTCCTTACTGACTTTCAAAGGTCAGGGCAAAAATGTTGGCTGACTATGGAATACCTATCTCTGACAAAACTAAACAAAAGGGGATACAAATGAAGGACATTTTGTATCTGTATATTCAAAATAGGGTACATATAAAGCTACTTTCTCTTAATTCAATGAATAGAAAGATTTGTACTAATAGTGTTTGTGGACAGGATATCACGTCTGCATCTTTTACTATGAATAACCACTAAAAAGAAAACAATATGCAATATATTAATTAATGAAACTGACTTACTAATCAGTTTTGAAACTGTCTCATTGCTATATTTCTCAATAAAATTATTTTAAAAAATAAAAAAGAACATATATTTTTTCTTAGAATCATGATAAAATGAAATCATAGAAATGTTAATATTACATGATGTGCATTGTTAATGTCACTGTGATGCTAATTAATCAATGAGGATGGTAGAACTTTTCTAAATCTTTGGCTATATAAAGGAAATTCTAGATTTTAGCTTGGTTCAGTAAACTCACAAGACTAACAGCTGCCAGAATATGTGCATAATATTTGATGTCACCACAACTAATGAATACATATCAGAATAGAACATATGATGTATAAAATAAAAATATAAATTCACAAATGTTGATAAGCTATCTTTCCACTCATTCACGTAATTATATTTTCCTTTCACACACACTAGGCTGATTTTCAGATGTGTAACCAGATGTAATCCCCTCTAGAAATAGTACTTTGCTCATTCTTATCTTTCAAAATGAGAAGTTAAATTTGAGTTATGTACTCAGTAGTGAGAATTTCAGTGCTGGAATTTGAAGTCTACATTTTAATTGCTATCTGTCATACACTTCAGGAATCATGTTCATAAGAGACAAGGCAAATGGCAAAATCTTTCTATATTGCCAAAATACGAAATATAAACTCTTTTTGTGAAAAAGAACCAACCTATATAGCTTAATAAAACACTATAATAGAAATACATAGAAGATGTTTGATATAGTTACTAGTATAAAAATTTTACAGGATCAACGTATTATTTTTGCACTGTCTTCCACATATTAATAGGGAAAAATAGAGATATAAACCTATGCAAAGAGGTTATACAGAAGATTGGTGAGATACTTCAGCAGACTAAGTGTCTGCTTAGGCAAACGCAGGGACCAGAGTTTGTTCCCCGGGGCGATGTGCCTCGCAGGCCTCGCCCTGGGTGCCCTGAGCCATCCATGGAGACCAAGCATGGGGGCACATGTTTATAATCCCAGCACTGGAGAGGCTGAAAGCAGGAGGATCACAATGAGTCCGATGTGCACAGTGAGGCCCTGTACCAAATACATGAATTAAAAAGAAAGAAAGAAAGAAAGAAAGAAAGAAAGAAAGAAAGAAAGAAAGAAAGAAAGAAAGAAAGAAAGAAAGATGCCATGCTAGGCCCCATCTCCAGGGCATACTGAGACAGTGATTAAGACTGGACAGGGTGGCGCATGCCTGTAATCCCAGCGCTTGGGAAGCTGAAAACAGGAGAAATTACTATGAGTCCAATCTGTGTGGTGAAAGCCAGTAGACTCTGTACTAAATACTAAAAAAAAAAAAAAAAAAAAGGTTACACTGAAAGTTCTACCTATACTAAGTTGCCCTGAATAAAGAAAAAAAAAAAAAAAAGAAAGAAATCTTTATTTATAATACTGGACTATCCTTACTTAATCTCATTTTAATGAACAGAAAAGAAATATTTAGAACATTTTCAAATGGAAGACATTTAATTTCAGATTAATAATTTTCCCAGCCAACAATCAGAGAATAATTAACACAAAATTTCCTGCATGGGGAGGTAATAGGATCTATAAAACAATGATGTGTTGGCTTCCTTCTTGAGTTTTGTTGAATAAAATATCCAAAAGCTGATCAATTTTTGTTTCTAGAAAATTATGAGTATAGAATTAAATAAAGCAAATGTCTCTCCAGTGTTCCAGTATGCACATCAACAGGTTTGATTTGCATAGACAGAAACTCTTTAGTTACACGTTCAGCTGTCACAGGTCACATTGACAGCATACTTTAGGACTAGGCTTGAATAGAAAATTTCTCAAAAGTAAACAGATTATTAGTATTTTTGACAAGACTACATGTAAGAAAATATACAAAAAGCTCAAGTGGATTTGGGTTTGCACATATCAGAAATAAAATAAAATAAAATAAAATAAATATGTGTAAGATCATTGTAGTGTAGTTGATAATTTTAAAGTAAATATTACATATATAATACTAATTTCATAATTTAAAAATTTAAAGCTTTCCTAGTATAAATATTTTAAAATTTAGCCCAAGTAACAAATACGTGATAAAAGTATTTTTTTTAATCTCCAAATGTTAGGTATAATACCTTTAATTTTATGATATCATCAACCTTGGCTGAAAGAACAGGGATTCTGAAGCAAAGCAAAGAATTCTACCAGAACCTGTCCTTGCAAATGTTCTATATGCTTTATGTGTTTATTGAATACTACTTCTAACAGATATGGTATCAGTCTTTGAAAGCAGATTCATTTTTCTTCCAAAAATTCATTAGTTTAACATGCTTTTATTGAATAATCTGTCTAAATCTAGAGAATCTGGAATAAAAATCTTTCCCTTTATCTAACTTTGAATGAAAGAAAGTGAAATAAATTCTATGGACTTTGGGAAAAGTATTTATATAGGTCTAAGAAGTACAATGAAGGGTAATTAGACATGAAACATAATGTGCAGAGTAGGAAAAACAGTAAAAAACTTTCACATGAAAAATAAAGACACCTCAGAGTAAAACACGTACACAACTATGCAGATATATGAGGCAAGTTTGACAGAGATAGACTGCTATGATACAAAGTCATTAAGGAAGTTCAATTTCCAGGTCCCAAAGGGTTGTCACACCACAGTGGGGCATTGGTTTTATGCTGGAGTCTCCACTGTATTAATAAAGCAAGGCAGTTAAATGACCAAGATTTTATTTCAGAATGATTAGTCCAGTAGCAGTGAAGATCTGATCAGAAGGGAAAACTAGAGATAGCAGGATTTGGGTCAATATGACAGATATTCAATTTAAATGAGTTCAGGCACAAAAGAGGAAATTATTAGATAATATATCTTGAGGAGTCACAGGAGAGCTTTATCCATGGGTGGATCCATGTGTTCAAGCAAGGGTGTTCACTGTCTGCCTCTTCAAGTAGGTTTGGATTCCCTTTCTGCTGCATTCCCTTTCCATTTGTACTAGCAAAATTTACTACAGAAACTTGTGGCTTCTAAACCTGACTTGCTTTTGAATTAAGACTTTAGTAGAATAGTTCTGGGAACAGAAACTGTGTTAAATGGCACACCTATCACAAGCTCACCCCATCACGTAGGGAAGTAAGTCTCCTACCTTGGGGGCACTTAGGTAAATCATTTACAGATTTTTTTTAAATCTATCCTCATTCAACATTATCATGATCTCTCTTTAATTATTGTATCTCTGTTTCCTTTTATGTGTAGCCTTCCTTAAATTATACTCTAAACATTCTCAAGACTAACTTTGAATTCTTTTTGTCTAAGATTTCTTCTTAGACTATCTCACTTTGGTTCATGGATTTAAACAGCATTTGTATGCTGATGACTCACATATTTCTACATCAAGATCTGCTCTGCATTATTAACTTGATATATCCAACTGAACGTCTCACAGAGGACACAAAATTAACATGGCCAAAATTAAACTATTAAACATGTCTTACTTTCAGTTTTCACTATTTTTATTAACGTAAACTATGTCCATTAAATTACTTAAATCAAAAACATAAAGATCATTCCTCACATTGCCCCCATCTCTAATACATCAAATCTACTTCCCAATGTAGTATGAATATACCTTCTTTGATATCAGAATACCTTCTTAGTACAAAGTATAATAGTTCTTACCAGTATTATAAAAATCGCCCTAGTTTCTCTGCCACCATATTTGATAATTCAACCTATATTCTCTTTTAATCAGATTTTATTGACACATTTTAGATATGTATAGTGATCACATTTATCATATAGAATCTACCTGTATATAACTTGTTTTTTTCCAATCCTTTCCCTCATTTACAAAATCTGATTACTTTCTTAAACTATTCAAAATAATAGTTTTAAAATGGAGTATTATACCAATCCCAAGTTAACTAGTTAAAGATATATTTAAATGAAATAGAGTTCCTTATTAGAGCCCTAGTAATCTTGTATATAATTCCTAGCCTGTGCAATTCTATCTCTGAAACCATTTTCCAATAACTTACACAAATGAGATGCGGTTTAAATCTGTAGGCACATTGGTCTTCATTTAGTTCCTTCAATGTGAGAAGATACGTCCAGCTTCATATAGTTTTTCTCTGTGAGACTATAGTCTCCGTTTTTATCTGTGTAGCTGCTACCTCATCTGTGTATGTGTGTGCAGGTCTCTGAATATATTCTCCCTAGTATACAATTGCAATGTTATATATAAATATTCTCAAGTATAAAATATCATTTTTATAGTCATGACTCACACATTTATGTATCAAGCTCTAATTGCTCCTCTGGGCTATTAGCTTGACATACCCAATTAAATTGACTATCCAATTGAAAATCCAATTGAAGTATAAAATATCTCAAATACATATCTTTAAAGTAAGTAAGGTCTTGTACAAACTTTTCATATAATTCTCTCTTTCTTCATCTGCTTTACTTAGTGCAAGTTATAATTATAGCTCAATTTTGTTGTTATATGACTGTCTTTTGCACTCTGAACTACTGCCTTCACCAAAGCAAGGCGTCTTCTGGATAAACCACATAATAGTTCAAGCTTCAACAAAGTGTTAGACATGTATTCCATAAAAAATAAGTACATAAAATATTGTAATTTAAAAAGTACTTTGCATGAAAATTAGGAGCATCTCCCAATAATTACTAAAATAAGGGGAAAACATAACAAAGAGGGAGTCTAAGAACACATCTATTTGTTTTATTCAAGTATCCAGAAAATGGAATGATCTCAATTGTATTACATGAACATGTCATGAAAGTAAAATATGTCAGGAGCATTGTGTCTCATTCTAATATAAAATCTATGGCATTTATTCCATATACTACCATTCTTTAAAAACTTGAAATTACTGTTTTGTCAGTAGAAATATACAGACAAACATGACTAGAAATCAAGCAACCTTTATTAGTCTAGAAGTTCTTGCTAGAGCAAATAGGTAAGACAAAATAGTGAAAGTTATTCAAATAGAAAAGGTAGAATTGAAAATTTCTCTGATAACAATATGATCTTATATATGGAAGTCCTAAATATTCCATTAAAAACTTCGAATAAAGAAGTTAAATTAAGTTGTTTGATGCAAAGTAAACACACAAAAATTACTTTCATTTTATTCAGTAATAATCTAAAGAAGATCAAGAAATAATAACATAGCTTAAAAAGACAAGTAATTTAGGAATAAGTTTAACTAGTGATTCCAATGACCTAAACACTCATATGTGTGACACTTTGAAGAAAGAAATGGAAGAACCTATGAGGAAATGAAAATATTCTGTGAATTGTTCATGTATTACTAAAGTGCCCATGTAAATTGTCTTTACATTTGTTTGTTATAAAATAATACATCAGTGCTCTCTTTGGCAGTGCATATACTAAAATAACACATTAGTCTGTGTAATTTATAAAGAAAAGAGGTTTCTTTCAGCTGTTTGAAGGCTACAGAGACTAGGAGAATATTTTTATTGTCTTTCAAAGGAATTTTGCTGCCTTACATTATGGCAAAAAAAAGTAAAATTTGACCCATGAGAAAGGAATTAATGTCTCAATTATCCAATATCTACTTAAAAAATTATCTCTCAAAATGGCCATAGTAGCAATCAAATTTCAGTATGAGTTTTACCACATAGAAACTATGGTGAGCACTACATAGTCAATATAATTTCTATTGAAATTCCAGTGATATTATTCATATACAATCAAAAAATAAAATCAAAATTCTCATGGAATCACAAAGCAGCCTAAGCAGTCATATGCCAAAAGAACAAAGTGGGGATAGCACACTGAGTTTCAACTATATCACAAGGTTATAGTATTTAAAATAGCACAGGAACTGGAATAAAATAGAAACAAAGAAAAATGGATCAGAATTGAGAACCCAGAAATGAATCTACCAGGAAATTACGATAAAAGGAATTCCCAGAAAAATATAATACATAAAGTTCAATATGTAAAGTTCAGTGTCTTCAATCAATGGATTTGGGAGAATTGTTTGTTCCCATGCAAGAGAATGAATGTGGACTCTAATGTCAAAACACGTACAAATATTAACTAAATGGAACTAAATGTAAATATGAGACCAGAAATAGTAAAACTAGAAAAAGAAATAAGGAAGAACTATTGACTTTGGTATGGATGATCATTTTTCCCCCAAATTCAAAGGAAATAAAAACAAAAATAGACATACTATTGCATCAATCTATAAATCTTCTGGAGCTAAAGGAGTCAATTAAAAATGAGGAGACAGTCTAAAACTCAGAGAAAATACAACTATAAAATGGATGTACTTCAAACAACTTGATAGTAAGAAAACAAAAACATTTGCTTTACATTCTTTTAAAAGTTGCTTTAGAATACATAACAGCACCATGGAGACATTTCTTCAGCTGAAACATATAAATGGCCAGTAGACACATGGAGAAACCCCTCTGCAGTGCAAATCATTAGGGAAATGTGAATCAAAGCCACAATAATGTATCATCTCACATCTCAAAGAATTTTATTGATCAAGAAAGATGAATGTGGGGCTGAAGAGACAGTTCAGTGGACTAAATCACCTGCTAAAGCAAGCTTAGGCAAGCATAGGGACCACAGTTCTATCCCTGGGAACACATGCTCTCCCAGCCCTGCCCCCAGGGCAGGCTGAGCCAGCCAGAATCTGGGTGTGGTGGTGCATGCCTATAATCCCAGAACCACAGAGGCTGAAAACAGGAGGATCACTATGAGTCCAGGCTGTGTAGTGAGACTCTGTAACAACCAAACATGAGAGAGAGAGAGAGAGAGAGAGAGAGAGAGA
>NW_004524606.1:1633743-1644005 GCF_000260255.1 Octodon degus | reverse complement strand
GAGAGAGAGGATAAGGAAGGAAGGAAGGAAGGAAGAAAGGAAGGAAGGAAGGAAGGAAGGAAGGAAGGAAGGAAGGAAGGAAGGAAGGAAGGATGGAAGGAAAAAGGGAAGGGAAGAGAAGGGAAAGGAAAGGAAAGGAAAAGAAAGGAAAGAAAAGAAAAGAAAAGAAAAGAAAAGAAAAGAAAAGAAAAGAAAAGAAAAGATGATGAAAGTTAGAAAATGCTAACAAGGTTGTAGAGAAAAGCTACCCAAGAATGCTGTTATTCGGAATGTAATAATTTACATTCAGATTTTATGGAGAAACTATTTGAAAATTCTTCAAAAACCGAAACTCAGAACTACCATATGAACCAGCAATCCCATTTCTAGATGTACATCCAAAGTCTCCAAGGTTAGAATATCCTATATGCACTGAAGCATTATGTACAATAACTAAAGCATAGACTCAAGTTAAGTGTCCTTCAAAAGTTGACTTGATATAGAAAATTGGCATTTATACAAATTATGATACTATTCAGCCTGAAAAAGAACCAAATTCTGTCACATGTGATAATATGGATGCATCCAAAGAATATTATACTAAAAAAATAAGGAAGTTACAACAACACAAATACCAACCACATGGTGACTTAAGATATCTAAGTTACTCCAATGTAAAATAATTAAACTCATAGTAAAGAAAGGGAAAATTAGATATCAAAGTCACTCCAATGTAAAACAATTAAATTCATAGTAAAGAAAAGGGAAATGTGGTAATCAGAGTTCAAGAATCAGGGTGGCAATGTATGTGACTCAAGGGCACAGAGTGTCAGCTATACAGAAGCATAGTTTTGAACTCACTTCAGTTTATTGCATATAGTTAATATTGGGATTATTAGGATAGTAAATTTCAAATGTTCTTACCATGAAATAATATTTCATATAATTAATTAGCTTGATTTACCTAGGATTAATTAAATTTATATGTGTAACATCACACTCTACCTTATAAATGTATACAATTATAATTTTCCAATTAACTTTACAAATGGAATACAAAATGTTTCAATGTCCAAATATACTAGACATGTTGGACAAATTTTATATGTGGATTTTTTCTAAAACTTTTGACTGGAAAAAAAAGCTTTGACTAGCAAAGTTGCAGTGATGGAAAAAATCAGCATTATGCAAACAATGGGAGGTAACATCAAACAGTAACATAGTAAAAAAAATCTTATAGCTTTAAGGCAAAATAATTAGCAGAAGGTAGTACAAACAGGGTAGTTCTGTAAAGTGAATCTTGACATATAGAGGTGGCCACAAGATGCTAACATAAGTTTTAGTCTTCAGGTCTTACTCTGTGATATTATATGAAAATTTGTGTATTTATCTGTATGCTTATATTTTGCTTGGGAGAAGAGTATTAACTTTCATTAAATTCTCCACCAAGGTTTGTGACATAAATATAGGTCAACCACCATCACCACTAACACTACCACTACAGAAACCCATTGTATCCTGAGATTAAATTAAGTTGGCTCTTATGAAAGATATGGGTATACTTATTTTATCCAGTCAGAACCATTACTTTCTTTCATTTATTGACATTTTTTCTGTGCATTCATAAATTATTTTTTAATCAAGAAACCAGTTTTCCCTTTTTTGTTACTATACTTCAAATGCACTAGAGAATCTGCAACTCATCTGAAATTGACATGTTAAAAGGAATATAATACATGCTTATAGATATATATTTAAACATCATTAAAAATTAAAAAGAATGTAAATACCTACCCATTAAATGCTTAAGTGCTATCATAATGGGCACTGTGATGGTCAGGGCAATTTTAACTTGATTGGCTTTATAATCATCCCCAAGGGCAGGTGAAGCACACTCCAAGGTGTGGCTCAGAGGGTCATGATAGTGGGATGCTGGCCTCCGAATATGGTGCTTTTTCTCTTCTACTGTGGTACTCTTCCTCTGTGTGTGGAATGCTATCTTTGCAGGTGCAGTATTCTGAGTTCATGAATGGCAGTTTTAGAAGAAGCTAATTTAAAGCCTAAATAGTTATCTATTTCTGTGAGGACAAAGTACTATCCTTTCCATGATGGAAGTGTTCTAAAATGGTCAACTTGGCACCAGAGGTTACCTGGGGCAATGTTGTCATATCAGGGACAAGCACTGGTCTCTGTTGATGGCACAGCAAGCATTCAACAGTTACTAGCTGAATCAACTTTGTTGAGGGAAAGAGTATATTGCTGAGCCTGTATATAGCTTTCACCTCTGTTACATAGGATGAGCACATTTTTTCTTACAAGCACACTGCAGAATTACAGGGATGTCTGAGGAAAGAGGTTGACTGCCATCCACAGAACAGGTCATCTTATCCATTTGATTACTAATGTCCTCTCTGGTGAGGACATCTTATGAGAACATTTAAATAGTACACAGATATCTTCATATTTGCCCCCATTTGCAGTGGGCTATCCATAAATCACTTATGCAAAAGTCTTAATTTTTTAATTATCCTCCCTCCAAGTTCCTGACCATCCAGCCAAATAGTCAGTTACAGTCTGTGCATTACAATATAGTCACACATCTCACCATTCTTTTCCCCAAGTAAAATGTATAATCAGGTGCAGTGCTTAATTTGTTATTTCCTGGGCCAGTGAGATAGCTCAGAGGACTAAAGCACCTGCTTAGATAAGTTTAGGCAAATACAGGACCATGGTTCTATGCCTGGCACCATATGCCACGTCAAGCCCAAACCCACAGTGGCCTGAGCCGGCCAGAGTCCGAGCAAGGTGGCACAGGCTTGCAATCCCAGCACTGGGGAGACTGAAAGCAGAAGGACCACCATGGGACTGAGCTATGTAGTGAGGCCCTGCAACAACCAAATACATTTTTTTAAAAAAGTGGTATTTTCTCTTCACCACTGTCCTTCAGAGATGTGCTGGAAAGGGCAATAGTGCTTCAGCTTTTCTCTTATCAGTCTTGCTTACATAATGTGCAGAACCAATTGTAAACCTAGACCTAGTTCTCCTCTGTGCACGCATCATCAGTTATACTCCCTGAGGGTGGGGGCCAGAGACAATATATCATGAGTAGAAACTTTAGGCATTTTGGCCACTTGTATTTACTTGCGCATTTAGGACCTTCTTAGGCCCAGTCACATATGCACCAGATCCATTTGATGATCAGTTCTTACTATGACACCCACCTTTATCAGAAACCACCCAAATCATGATGGGTAGCTCAAATTCCATGGAAAACTTGTGTCCCATGGTCAAGGGTTTGTTTTCCAGTAAGCCTCAATAGCAATCCATGAGCTGATTTTCAAATTTGCTACACAATCTTAAAATTCTCTCCTGTTATTCACTCATGGAGTTCTGCCAGAAGCTCCAAACACCTCTACCCATGGCTAACACTAAATACCACTTGATCATATGACCAAAGTGGCAGAGCAGTTCAGAGCTTGTGTCTGTTCCAGAGCATTCTCTTATTCTGGGTTCTACACAAGGTTACTAGCTTTCCTAGTCATTTGGTAATGTAGTGGAAAAACACATTCAAATGAGGGACATATTAACTCAAAAATCCAAATAGAACAGGTGCAGGGGCTGAGGGTTCAATCTCTGTACCAGCACCCCCTGCACCCCGGTCATGCTGAGACAACAATTGAGACTGGGCATGGTAGCGCATGAGTGTAATCCCAGCTCTTGGGAGGCTGTAAACAGGCGGGTCACTCCAAGTCTGGTCTATTAATGACACCTGAACACTCTGTAGACCCTTCCCCCCCAAAAAAAAAATATCCAAATAGGTCTACTAGGTGTTGTAAGGTTTTCTCTGTTGTAGGAAGGGCTAGATGCAACTCCTTATCATTTACTTTAGTAGGGGTATCTCTGCATGCCCCACCCCACTGGACTCCTCAAAATTCCAGAGGAATACAGCTCTGGAACTTAGCTGAATTTCTTTCTCATCCTCTGATACACAAATATTTTACCATCAGGCCCAGAGTGGTTACTACCTCTCTCCCTCATCTCATTCAGTCAACATAATTTATCAGTATAATAGGCCAGTATGTTAACTTCCTTGTATAAGAGAAAGGTGGACAAATTCTTGCAAACTAAGTTGTGAAATAGTGCTGAATAGATTATATGCCCAAAGTGGAATAGTTAATGCATATTAACGGCCATGTCAGCTAAAAGTAAATTGTTTTTGGTGGATCTTATTGATAGATTTGTAGAAAAAAGCATTTGGCAAATCAATAGCAGCAAATCAGGTACCAGGAGATGTGTTCATCTGTTAAAGCAAGGAAACTGCACCTGGTACAGCAACTTTAACTGAAGTTACCACTTGTTATGGTTTGTGTCTAGTTGTTCCCCTAAAGCCTCATGCAGTTATGGGGCAGATTTCTAGAGTTTGGGATTAATTCATGATCCAGTGCTGGGAATATGGGTGTGACTGCTGCTGGGATTAAGTCTGTATATGGCGCTGGTATTATGGGTGTGGGGGCTAAACCCAGCCTGGGGCAGATAGCCTGAAGGCAACACATGGGGAGATAGGGTCACCCTCTGTGCCACTGTTGCCACTATGCTTCCCTTTTGCTTTTGTTGTTTTGTGCTTTCCACTGTCAAGAACAGCTGTCCTCTGCCATGTGCCACTCTGCCTTGGAGCCTGCTGAGTATGAACTGAAACCTCCAGACTTTGAGCTAAATAAACCTTTGCTTCCATAATTTTGAGTGTAATTAAGACACCAGTTAATCCACCATCCTTCTTAAAGGCCCTTCCACCTTCTCCACAGGCTAAACAGGAGAGTTAAGTGAGGATGTGGCATGTGGCGGGAGCCAACACAGCTGCTCTTCTCAAGTCCGGAGTTGTAGCACTAGTTCCTACAGTCCTTTATGGACCTTTTTGATTTACAATTTTTCCCAGGCAGAGAAAATTTTAATGGCTTCTATTTGACCTTTAACACCATAATACCCATTATTCCATCAAGTTAAAAAAGATCAAGACCTTTGAGATGGTGACTAAAGACCAACACATAAAGAATGAGTAAAAGAACAAGGCAGTTAAAATGTGAGGCATGCCCACATGACCAGTTACCAAAAGAAGAGTTATAGTTCTTGTAATTCTTTCCTATTTTGTTAACATGCTTGTGTATATATACACATATGGTAAACAGAGGGCACTGATTTGTTTTTTGTCATTCTTTTTTGTCATTCATTTCCAGTGAGTAAATAAGTCACAAAATTAAGACACAATTTCTGCTTGTACAATAGTTGTGGAGGGAGATTTAAAATATAGATTCATAGAGAAACTGGGTATATATAACAGATAAATTATCAGATTTTAAAGTGGAGGATGCCCAGTGTGCCATGCCTGCCCTGTCCCTGGGGCACGCTGAGACTGAGATTGAGACTGGGCGTGGTGGCACATGTCTGTAATCCCAGCTCTTGGAAGACTGAAAACAGGAGAATCACTATGAGTCTGATCTATGTAGTGAGACCCTGTACACCCTGTGCACCCTCTAGACCTTGTCCTAAATTCATATAAATAAATAAATAAATAAATAAATAAATAAAGTGGAGGGTGACATAAGAATTCAATTAAGGTGAGCAAAAAATTATGAATGAAGTATACTAGTAGAAAACTTGCCTGGAATTCCTAGAATATGTGATGCAAGGAGGTAGAAAGCAAGACACAAAGGTGGGGAGATGTCAAAAATTCAGTTACATAAAGGGCATGACTATCTTTCCCAGGGTGCACACCTTATCCTGTACTTAATGACCTCGCAGCTATAGTTCATAGAAGATTATATTTTAAAAGGTGATATTTTAAAATTATAAATATTTAATCATCACTCTGGTAATAACGTACAGAATAGATTTGATAGAGAGAGCACTGGAAGGAAGGATAGCAATTAGTAAATTGTTGAAGGAATCAAGATAGGAGACAATAAAGTCCTTTAACAGGATATAGTTCCAGAGATATAGAAGATAAACAAATGTAAAAAGTACACATGGCTGATTCTGCATGTTGAAATATCATCTTTGTTCTTAAACTTAGGCCTGTTCCCTAGCCCTTATAATACTCCTAAAATTTTAGATAATTATGATCCCAAACTTAGAATATTTAGTATCTTCCACTCATGTGGAAGATATAGTATGTGTGTGTTTTAAAAGTCATTTTTTCTTAATAATCACAAAAGCATAATTGTTTCAAGTTGTTTAAGTCAAAATTTATAAGTAATATACAATGCAAAATAAAGGTGATGGAATATAAAAAAAACTAAAGGAATAGATTTTCTGCAGTCCATAATAGTAGTGGGTTATCCGTAGAACTAGCAATGTCAGAAGTTGTTGACCTGAGCTTTTTAAAGCTCAGCATATTAATATGACTTTACTTTTTATACTTCGTGTTTATTTTGCTGAATTCATCTAACTACAATATTTGAATGTCAATGGAATACCCATGTCTGGCAAAACTAAACAAAAAAGGGGATTAACAATGCATTAATTATTGTAACTGTCCTACCAACCTGTTTTGTAACTGTCTCATTGCTATTTTGTTCTCAATAAAAATAATTAAAAAATAATAAATTTTCTTCTAGAGCTAAATTCAGACATGTTCCAAAATTCTGGAAATAAATTATTTCTAGATTTTTGGGGCAGAGGTGGTACATTTTGATTGTCTTGGACAAGCGATAAACAAATTAGAGACATTAATGAAAAGCTATGTAATAGTCATGTAATGTAATTTCCACCTAGAAAAATATGAAATGTTCCTTGTTCCTTGAAAACTAGCATTTACATTGCCATATGCATCATCTATCTTCACAAATAGTACACATGTTGAAAAAAAGCAGTTATAAGTTTAGTAAAAAGAAAAATAAATTACAAATTACATGTGGAACTCTGAATTTTTATAGTGATCACACTAAAGACATAAAAACTAATGCCTTGTTCTAAGGCTAAAGTGAGTTAACTTACGATACATGAAGGAACTCACTGAAATTGCATAGGGGGTAAAATTAAGAAAAAGAAAAACAAACAGACAACAACAGGACAGACTCCTGGAGCTTTCTCCAAATCATGACATGGAAGATGGTGCTACTCACTGTCACAAGGAAGAGTGCAAGGAGAACAAGTGAAGGGAGTATGCTGGGAATCAGGAGTTAGGCACTGCTCCAGGCTTCATGAAAATGACTTTGGAAAAAGTTACCTGATGAGGAGGAGATTAACAGAAATAGAAAAATCTGCCATTTCACACACATGCGCGCACACATACACACACACACACTTGTGATATGACATAAGACGGTTCATAGAAAGTATGGATATTTACAAATAGCAATGGCAATTCTGAATTCTTGACAATAAGGCTTTCCATCCTGATAAATTGAGAACTTCCTAGTGTACAATATTCATGAATTATTAATCACCCAGATGCTTAATATGAAAATAGATTTAGAAGTGAACAAAGAGGAATACAGGACAGTTATCTTTATTCCTCCATCATTTATTGCCAGGACTGCTCAAAGAAAGAAGACTGAACTATTTATAAGTATTCAAAATAAATTTTACTCTTTTACATTTTCCTCATTCCCCTTCCTCAGACTGGGTTATGACATGTATTAAGTTGTTTGCATGGAGGCCAGTTGTAAGCCCTGATATGCAAATCACTCATACAAAATATACCAAGAATACATACTTCCACTTGTTATATTAAAAAAACTCTACATGAATTCAAACCCACTTCATATATTAGGTCAATTTATAAAATCTTCATAATGCTGAAAAGTTAGTTCTCAGTATTGGCTACCACGTAGGCAGGAAAATCTAAATATTCTGCAGGCCAGTAATCAGTCTTTTTATATGTTTTTCATTTTCTTTATTCTTTTCTTTTTTAGCAAGACATCACTATCTTACTATTTTAAAATAATTATTAGTATATATCAATTACATGCATTCATGGGTTTTACTATTATTTCCATCTATATCCACTATGTATTTTGATTGTACCCACTCTTTTCACTACTCTCTTACTCTCTTACTGTACTGCTCCCTGGACACTTTTTCCTTTGTTAAATGGTCCTCTTCTATTTTCAGGTTGTGCTGTCAGCCCACAGTTAGAAAACTAGGACAGTGCTGCTCAAAACACTAATCTACAGATTCCTTCTGAATGATGTGGGTTAAAAACAATAATAATAAAAATGCTCGCTTAAGCCAAAAGAAGAAATGTGCTGACAAGGGGAGTAAGAAAACAACATTTTAGGGAAAATAGATCTTCCAAGACAAAATATATAGCACTTGACAGATCTAATTAAGTTTCATATATCCTTCAAAGTCTAGGTCACGTATTCTTACCGTGTGTCTTAGTTACTCTGCTCTTTGCTGAGACAAAATCCCCAAACTCAAAGTTAAAGGAAGAAAGCCTTATTTTACTCATGCTTTATAGAAGTTTCAGTCCATAATAAGCTAGCTCCAAGACAGTGTGACATGGTAGATAGGGGTTACACAGAAAAGAGTTCATGGTGGGCAGAAGGCAGAAAAGTAAGCAAGCAAGAGCACCAGAAGTAGAGCAGTGGAAAAAGAAGCAGATTTATTTAGTAATCACCCACACTTAATCCTAGAACCCTTAATCCCAGTTTTGCACCATGAATCAGTCAAGCTCTCCAGGTTTAGCCATCTCTTTAAAAAGCCCAACTATGACTGCAAGAGGCTTCGGGGAGACATCTAGACAGAAGCCATAATACTGTGCTTCCACGGCTATACCAAGTGAGTCCTTCACAAAAAAGGTAAAGTTTTATTCACCGCAGTGTGGATGCTTCATAAGCCCTTTGTACATGGATGCTTTATTTTGCCTCTGCTTGTCTTCTGTGTTTGATATAGAGATAGCTTCCTGTATCCAGGGACATAGTACGTGCCTTTCAGAAAAGTACTTTAGAATAAATTAAATTTAAGGTAAGCAATATACACAGTATAAATGCCTTAAAGTTACTTTTATCAGGGCAGCTTAATTGTAAAAATGTGACTGTCAAGAGACAAAATGTGAGAAATTTTGACAAAACCTCAGAGTCCTAATAACAGACAGTAACAGTGTTGGTCAATATGGTCATCCTAACCAATAGGAATTTAAGGTGACTGGAAAGTGCCGTAAGGCACAAACAATATTTTTTTGACATATTTTCATCAAAATATGCCAATTTTGTAATGAAAAGCACAGGATTCTCACATACATGTGTTTGTTGACAAGCAAATTAGAAATAGCTGTTAACATCAGCAAATGCAAATAAAGAAAAGGGAAGCCTTTCAAAGAAAGAGATAACCAAGTTCTTTTTTTCTTTTTTTCTTTTTTAAATGTATTTAGTACAGAGTCTATAGGCTCTCACTATGCAGACTGGACTCATAGTGATCCTCCTGTTTTTAACCTCCCAAGTGCTGGGATTACAGGTGCAAGCCACCATGTCCAGTCTCACTTGCTTTCTCAGTGCACCCCAGGGGCAATGCTGGCACAGCACACCAGGGATGGAACTCTGGTCCCTACACTAAGAACTTCATCTTATAACCTATGGTCTTGATTTCATCTGTGTATTTAGATGTCTCAAATTATAACTGTTTACAATAGTTATCTGAAGAAAGGCAATCCCGAGCCACTCTAAATAATGTTAGAAGATTATGATACACTTGTGTGCCATCATTACAAACATTTTCTCGTCATGATTGCTAATAGGGATGAGTCAGTCTCAATGCCATGCTTCACAAAGCGGGTAACAGATGCACTGGTCTCAGAGCTTCCTCCCTAAATTGAATTTCTGTCAAGAAAGCAACATCAACAAATCAAACAAAGCTTCTGTGACATGCCAGGATTTCGAAGTACACCTGGGGAATTATTCTCCCATACTGTCATCAATACACATTCATGTAAGACTTTCTATTGTCTTTATTAACTATTGACAGTATAACTTAACTATTGTATAGTCAATCAGATTACATTACTAATACTTATGACAATTCTTTGCTGGATGACCACAATTCCTTTGGGTAGCTAATAGCTCTCACAAGCTAGTACAAAGCACATTATTTCTTAACATAATATGTGCTATGACTCCACATAGTGCAGCACTCACATACAAAGAGAGCTCAAATGTAGGAAAAGGTGATAGTTCAAAAAAAATTTAAATTCATTTACTTGTTATAAAATAAGATTGTATTTTCTTAATTAACAAAAATATACAGAACATTAAGTTTTCTAGTTAAGTTCTTAAATCTCATCTCAAAGA
>NW_004524606.1:1624934-1633643 GCF_000260255.1 Octodon degus | reverse complement strand
TAGGGTTTGAAGTGCTCTCTCCAACATTTAAGTATTGAAATATAATTGTGACATTAGAGAAGGGTCTTTTGAGAGGTGATGAGGCCCAGTGGGCTCTTTCCTTTGGACAGAGGATGGACAGTCACATAAATGGGTTCTTCTAGAACATTTAGCTCATTTTCTGGCACAGGTTCCCACATGGGAGGAAATCCTATACCTCCACTTCATAGGATGTGGCACCAAAGGCCCTGTCTTTGAAAAAGAAATTATGCTTTTCCCTCTATACTGAACTGGTTAGCACTTTGATATTGGACTTTCTCTTCTCCAGAACTCAGAATTAAATTTCTAGTATTTAGATACAGATTATCCAACCTAATGATTTTGTTAAAACAACACAAACAGACTGAATCAGCCTCTAAATAGCACATGGCATTTTCATCCTACCTCCTGCCATACCCTTTCCAAGCTAAAATTCTTATCTTTGATGTCAACTTTCCCTTAGCAATTCACTACTGCACCTCAATGGTTAAGGCAGGAAAGCTTTTGGCTGGAAGGTAAAATTGTGAAAGAATCTATGTATAATATAATCACTATATTTATCACTGAGATTCTTGTTCTACAAGTATAAAATAAAAATATAATGCATATTTGAATAATTTAATATGATTTCAATATTACCTGCTTATTACAAGTCATAGGTAATTAAAGACAGAGGTCAGATAAATAATTTCTTACCCTAAGGTCAAAAAATCCTGTCCTCAGCATCTAGAAGAAATATATTCCAAAATTAGCTTGGATAAAACAAAACATTTCTAGGGTCCCTGTGCTCTAATATTATTCTAATCTGTATTTTTATATTCTTAATCAAACTTTATGATATAATTATAAGACCAATTAGTTTTTCACTAATAAAATTTTAAATATACACATATACGAAAATTATTCCCCATAGACATATTGTATCTTGTTTAGGTTTTGCTATTAAATAACTATCACTCCCTCAATAACTGTTTTGTCTTGGAAGAAAGTTGCATAAATGATAAAAATCTTATTAATGAAAAATTGTGCATATCATGTAATTTGATACAGTATCAAAGAAGGAAATGTCTCTAAAACTCAACCTTTATGAAGGTTAGTGTACCTATTCTGCACTGTTTAATAGTAAAAAAGCATATTTCTCATAAAGATCAAAATTACATTTTATTTCAGCTTATTTTTTATTTTCATTTTATTTTTAATAGAAATTGCAAAAAATATTTACAGTATTTTATGCTACTTTGCAGATAAAATATGTATCCTTTCTTCTTCATATTTTTACATTGAAACTACCATAAGTCTATTGTACTGTTAGTACTAAGAAATCACAAAATAAACTTAAAATTTATATTTTAACTGGAACATAAAAATAAGAAAAACACTAGTGGTAGAGCAAGAATTTATCATGATGATACTATTTAGTAGAAACATATATTCAAATGTGTAAAAAATATAGAATCTATATTTAAAAGCCTCAATTTCCTGATAAACCTCCCCACTACGTCCAACTCTTCAGATGCATGTATGAGGGTGTTTTTATTGTCATTGCTTTATAGCTCTAATATACTACTATTATCCTTTAATTTGAACATATATGCACATTTTAATTGGAATCATTAACACTAACCATTATGATTTCATTATGCCATATTAGGATATATTTCATTTAAGTGTTATTACTCCATTCAATATGACTTTCAACTAGCTTTTTGGCAATGTTTGTATATTCTCAAAACATATATAAACGTGTATTTTCTGTTTAATGAAACACAAATAGCGTATCTTGATTCTCCCCTTTGTAAAAGGCTCTTATCAGCTCCTTTGCTCTTAGATTTTTAACTTTTTTCCACCTTCTGATTCATTAATAATCGATTGTTTTATTTTAGTCCCCAAGGTTAATCACATTCATACTATATTTGGTAATTTTAGCTGAAACAGTGACCAAATATGTACAAAGTGCTCATGGGAAGTGCCCTGCCCACCTCTCAAATTTGGAAGAAGGTATAATCTCTTCAAATATTTTTTAGTCGCTTTAACAGTAAAACACCTCATTATATTTATAACAATGGAAAATAGTCAAAATTAGTAAGATGTTGAGGCCATTTATTTTGAACAGGATAATGGGGACTCTTAAGATAATTATAATAATAATAACATAACGGAACTTAGAAAAAATGGGGTATACCGATGAATGTCCATTTTGTATCTGTGTATTCAAAGAGGTTGGGATAGATATATAGTTGCATTCTCTTAATGAATAGAATGATTTGTTCTAATGGTGTTTGTAAATGGGATCACAAGTCCGCATCTTGTACAGCAATTAACCACTAAGAAGAATATATGCAGTGTATTATTTGTTGAAACTGTCCTTCCGATATGATTTGAAACTGTCTCATTGCTATCTGTTTGTCAATAAAACTTTGAAAAAAAATAATAATAATAACAATAACAAAATTATGAATGCTATCTTTAATTTTCCAAAGCACTTTCATGTGTAGATGGAATTTTATACAGAGAGAGAATTAGACTGAGATGAAATGATTCAAGTTTTAAACTAAGAACCATCTAATAATAGTAAACATCAATTAAAAATTATAGCTATGGTGTTTAAATATAAATCATATATTCACTTGGCAAAAAAGTTGCCAAAAAAAAAACTTTACAAAGGTTGTGAAATAATTTTAGACAATCTAAGTCTTTGAAATATGACTACAACATGTACTAGAAGTTTACCAAGTTTTATTCAGAAAGTTAATATCTAGAATTACAATGTGGCTGAACATGGTTTTATCACTAAACCACAAAGTGTGTACAGCATAATTCAATTCAAAATAACTACAAATGGTTCCTCTTCATTGTACCAGTCTTTACACCTCCATCGGTACACACTACTTGAATCAAAACTCTTAAACAAGATTCTCGTTTACTTTAGGTAACTTTTCTTCTTCTTATGCTGTGTCTAAATATCTAGTTTGCCACATATTTCACTCCTATCTCTTTAGCAGAATGAACATGCATGTGTTAAAAATCTTTTCTGAAAACTAAAAGAACTTCTGCAGAGGTTTATACTTCAATCATGAACTCTTTCTTTTTTCAAGTATCGTTTAGGACTCTATATTGTATGGAATCAAAATCCCAGGCAACTGACATTAAGCACAGAAAGGAACTGATAACAACTCAGTTCTTTGGCTGGATATATTTGATTTCAATTCTCACACTGTAATTTATAAGACATTTTTAGAGTATCAGATCCTTTTAAGTCTGTCTTTTCTTCATCAAAAATAGCTACAACTGTTGTAGGTTTTACAATCTGATAGTCTAGTGTCCAGAACAAAGTTTTTATTTTCCCCACAACTCCAGAAGAAAGAAGTCTCTAGCATTATTTAGGATGTCCAGAATTCAAACTGATTCACAGGCCCAGATCTGATGAAATTAATGTAGCCAACAGAATGAATTTTATTAATTCAGCTTCTATCCTGGTTGCATCAGGATGATAGGTATCACAGATAAGTAATAGAATAGGTGCAGTTCTCAGACTGCAATTGGGGTTGCATCCATGAAGAAAGAGGATGCAGGGAAGTCGCAAAATTCTTTCACTGCAACTGCTCAGCTGTGTAAGTTGCTTAGCACAGTTAGCTACCTACTAGCCTAAATGTGAGGACCCAGTAATTAATTCAAACACTGGAGGGAAGACTGCTAAAACAGAAAGGATTTTCTCTTTGAAGACCATAAAGAAGCTATGAACTACACCCTTTGTATGTGGGGAAACCTTTTTGCCCTAAACAAAAAAGAATGAAAACAAAATTATTGGTCAAATGAATGTGTTAAACTTATGAGGAACACTTGAGGCAGAAAGATCAGGTGAATATGAGTAAAATTGAACTTAAGGTAACATACTGCACATGAACATTTTCAGTAAATAGCAGCCTCTAAAACAGAAGAATGGAAGAGAAAGTAGGATGAACTATTAAAGACATAGGGGTAGGCAAAGAGTTCATGAACAAAAGTCAAACCGCATAGGTAACACTTGAAAGAATTAACAACTGGGACCACCTCTTATTGAGAAGTTTCTGCAAGTCAAAATAAATTAACAACAAAGTGAAAAGGTAACCCACAAATTTCGAAAAAATCTTAACTAATAAGGACTCAGACAAAGGTCTGCTCTCTAGAATTTATAAAGAACTAAAAAACACTAGGGCCCCAAAATTTAAAGACCCAATCCAGAAATGGGCATTGAAGATGAACACACACTTCTCAGAGGACGAAATTAAAGAGGCAAATAAATATAAGAAAAAATGCTCCACATCACTAGCCATCCAGGAAATACAAATTAAAACACTGAGATACCATCTCATCCCAGAAAGACTGGCTATCATAAAGAAATCAACAAATGTTGGAGAGGCTGTGGGGAAAAGGGAAGCCTTCTCCACTGCTGGTGGGAATTTAGACTGGTGCAACCATTATGGAAATCCATGTGGAGACTCCTTAAGAAACAAGGACTGGAAATCCCTTTCAAGCCAGCTATCCCCCTACTGGGAATTTTCCAGGAGGAACTGAAAGCGTCATATCATAGTGATATATGCATACCATGTTTATAGCAACATAATTTGTGATAGCCAAATCTTGTAAACAACCAAGATGCCTGTCACATGAGGAATGGTTGAAAAAAATGTGGCATTTTTATACAATAGAGTATTACTCAGCTATAAAGAATGATAAACTCGAAGCCTTCGTATATAAGTGGATTCCACTTGAATATATACTTATAAGTGAAATAAACCAGATGTACATATGTAAATATCATATTGTATACCTAGTATAACAACTCAAAAGAAGAATTACAAATAGAAAGATATAACATAATTAAAAAGAAAGGGAGAACTTGAGGATTGAACAATGAGGAGCGGCCAAGTAGAAAAGCTGGGAAACATGACAGGGGCAAAGTCATACATTTATATGCACAAAATGGGTAAGGCAATGATCCTGAGAAACATCAGCAAGTTTTTAAAATTAGCAGTTAACTGGTAGGATTCTCACCCTGACTAACTTTATATGCTGATACCTGTGAATGAAGCAGCTTCACTGAAGATAGCAATATGTAATAAAAGGATATTGCTTGGAATGCCTGTCATTCTGGTCTTCTAAATACATTCTTCTTGTCATGGCATACCAATTATTACCATACTATCTCTCAAGCAAAGGTTTTTTTTTCTTCTTTAAATAAAAGGTAATAAATGAAAAAATACACAAGAAAAAGAAAAAAATGTCACAGGACTGACCTGCTACAATTCTATATATGGTTAGATTTCTAAATTTCTGTGTAAAAATATGTTTATTCCTATTTTTTAAATTATTTTTTTCTTCATATTCTGTAAGGACTTAAAGCTCAAAATATCAGTACTTCATGGAGAATACCTGTTCCATGTTATGCTTAAGATGTTTGATATTTAGAAAGATAGGATAAACTGAACTGCATATGTTGCAGGATAATAATAAGCTTCTCTTCTGGAAGCTTAACAACCTAAGTTAGCAGATCAAAAATTGGAGAAAAGGAAGGGCTGCAAAGTCAGTCAACATTTTGGCTCTAACCTTTCAAGGTCTGTGAAGACTCAGGACATAGGAAAACCTGTACTCTAACATCATGTAACTCAGTTGTGTGCCAAATTTTCTGATCAAGGAGATTATGGGCCCACAGAGGAATGTGATCAATGATGCATAGTTTGCCTAAGGAGAGTCACATGGAGAGAAAACATTCTCTCTGGTTTTCACAGATAGCAAATTGGTCAAGCAATGGCCGTGACTCATCCACATGGCTGACACTGACAAAGGATCTACAGAGTGAAGTACAGGGTTACAGGATAAATTCTGAGGGTACTTGACTGACCTTATCAGATGCAAGTTATATTTCTTGTTATATAGGTCTTGCTTTATCTTGATCTTAACCATCCAGCAGAAAAGCATAAAAATATGGTACATAAAGTTAAGCCATATTAATACAATGAGCTGTAAAGGCTCAAGTCAATAACTTCTGAAAATAATCCACTACTATTATGGACTGCTGGACAATGTTGGGCTGTTTTGCTGAATTCAAGCACCTATAGTATTTAGATGCCAATAGAATACCCACTTCTGACAAGACTAAACAAAAAAGGGATACAAAGGAAGGACCATTTTGTATTTGTATATACAAATTAGTTAGGATAGATATATAGCTACTTTCTCTTAATTCAATGAGAAGAAAGATTTGTACTAATAGTGTTTAGACAGGATATCCTGTCTGCTTCTTATACTGTGGATAACCACTAAGAAGTTAACAATGTCAATGTATTAATTATTGAAACTATCCTATTAATCAGCTTTGAAACTGCCACATTGATATTTGTTCCTCAATAAAATTAATTAATTAATTAATCTATAAAAAATAAAATAAAACAGAAGAACTATGGTTTCTTAGGAATTCTGTGTTTGACCTGGTTGAGTATATTTATTGATACAGGTTATTTAATAGTGTTCAAGGAAAGAGCCCTGAAAGAGAATACATATTTCTCCCATGTTATGTTTTTACAAGAAAATGAAAAAAGTATTTCAACAGCAGTGAAACCCAAAATGCTAAAAAGACCAATTTTAAGTAAAAAACAAAGACAGTGACCAAAACTTGTGGTTAAAGAACGAAGTAAGGAAAAATGACAAAATAACCAGGGAAAGAATTATTTCTGTTTCCAAAAATCAATGGTCTGCAAATGCACATATTTGTTCTAGAGTAGAATTGGCTAAATAAATTGAAGGAGGCAGCCATACAAGGCAGAAATAAACAGTCTGTAACTGACATGCTCAGAACTCTCAGAACTGACATGCTTGCAATCCTAGCTGAAACACTTAAAAATTGTGTGTCTCGAGGAAAGCTGGTTAGTCTCCCTCACCTCAGGACCCTGCCAGGTAAGAAGGTAGTACTAATACTTCTTCATTCACTACATAGTTGTGGCAAAGTTTATGGAGGCACATGGAACAGTGCTTGACTTCCAGACCTTTCTTTAGTCTTAACTAATAACACAATTTGAAATTTGAAGAGTTTACCCTGAGGATAATGTAACTGTGATCTGAAGGGGCAGGGAAATCTTGAGGAAGCCAACTCACACATGTTCAGATGCACCATCTTGTTCAAAGAGACTCAGCCAATCACTCTCATGATGACTAATCACTTTTAATGCTTACTAGAAATAGAGATTTTCATGTATGCAACATTTTTCCAGCACTAAACTTTTACCTTTTCCGCTCTGCTTGCCAATTTCAATTTCTTTCTTAACAATGTAAATGGCAAGAAAAAACTGATTTCAACCACTAAAGATCTTCAGGAAAATACTGATATTGAATAATGTTAGTGTATTAGTCTATAACTAATCAAAAGGGCACATCAGTTTGACTTATGTTTACTTCATACAGTGAGACACACACGCTACTTATGTCAGAATCACTTGTGCAAACTTTTATCAGGATACTCTAATGGCTTCGCCTCATAGGATTCTAATTTAAAACATGTATGTTGAGACTTAAGAATCTTTTATTTTTAAAAGTGTCATTGGGTGATTGTGATGTGTATCTAGAACTACTTGTGTCAGAAGACATTTGCTGTCCTTGTAAATAACCCAGTACTGATTGTTTGCTTAGCAGTTGCCAGAGATTGTTCATTATTGTTTATATGAATCGGCACATCTGCTCCTAAGTCACGTAATCTTCAGAGTAATACTCGAAGTTGGGCTGTTATGGTTATTTCCATTCATAGACGTGGAATTTGAGGTACAGGTAATGGAATTTTTGTGCGAGCAGTAAGCCTACCTAGTCAGCATGGAGCTAGAACCAAAAGTGAGGCAAGAAGTGTTGATCTCGTGGTCATTGATCACCTACGCACATTGGCACACAAAGAGAATTTTGGTCAATTACTCTCCATCAGTGAATGGAGGTCAATACGGTGAAGACCATCAGCTCCAGCTACTGTCTCCAAGGCACAGGGGAATTTAGCACAACACTACTTCAGGTACTTTTGAGTAATGGGCATGGGTTTTCTCAGTCACCACTGGCTGAGATCTGGGTTGAAATGGATTCAAAACCAGGAATCTGAAGAAAATTAGGTTTTCAGAGAAAAACTGTAGGAGAAAACGTTTGCTATGGAAGCAATGTTTAGTCGTTTGTGCAGGAACCAAAAATGAGCTGTAGCAGACTGGTCACCCTGGAGGAAGTCAGCGTGCTCCCCCCCCCACCCCCCAGGAGAGCTGACCTAGTTCAGGGGAGGAAAAGAGGAGTGTAGAGTTGGCTGCCTCCCAGACTGAGTCCAGGCATTCCACGCGGTAGTATGGGAAAGGTGAAGGAGGCATCCTGTCCAGTTTAGACTATAAGAAAGAAATGGGGGAAGAGCACAGGCCCAGCAAGTGAGTGAGACGACCAAGGCCCACGGGATCCTGAACAGACCAAGAGCGCAGGCCCTGCGAGTGAGTGAGAGAACCGGGGGTCCTTCGGATCCTGAATAGACCCAGAGAGCAGGCCCCGTGAGCTGCAGGCCCAGCATGGAACCCTTCAGTGGAACTCCCTGCAAAGAGGCTAGAGGCAAGACCCACCCAGCTGATTCAGGAGCAGAACATCTTCCCAGAGAGACACAAAGGGTTCAACTCTAACGCCTGCAGCAGAAAGAAGAGGAGCACA
>NW_004524606.1:1574158-1623374 GCF_000260255.1 Octodon degus | reverse complement strand
TAGAAACTTTAAAAGTATATTTCCATTTTCTGTTGACTTTAAAAAAAACAGAGGTTTGTACCTATGTTGTTTATTTATTATTTCTTGCCTATATCTTGTAATGTGAGAAACTTTTTTGGCAGTAACAATACACAATGTACTAACCATTGTTACTCTCCTAAAATGTTGTTTTGATATTTTGAGAAAAATAAATAAATAAATAGGAAAAAAAAAGAAAGAAAGAAGTGGGAACCAAGCATTGAGTTATACAAACACAGATTTGTGCCTTTGTGGCTCTCTCTACAATAGATGCAAATTATTTACAGGACATTTTCAAATAAAAGTGCTTGCAATACTTGTTTAAAAGAAAGCAGAGATCTTATCTCTATTTGAAGGAAAAGGCATGCATACTTTTATTTCCTTGGTAACACAAACATCATTTTAATCAAAATGTTTTCTTGCATGTAATATTTATTGTTCAACTAATTTAATTAATGTTTAACAATAGCTTCTTCATTCAAAAAATGGCACTGACTGCCAATTTAAAGAACTCTTATGAATGTGAATTATTAATGAGATTTATTAATGTGAACTTTGAAGTCATGCTTCTGGAATATGGAAACTAGCTCTACAACATTGTATTGAAGACATTAACAGTTTATTCTAAGTACATGTAAGCCTTGAATCAATAACAACATATTGTTAAAACTTTTAAAGTGTCCTTTAGAAATTTGACCCTTAATTCTGACTTCAAGGAAATCTATTCTTAAAATTTTATTTGAAGAGAAAAAGTCTAAAACAAATTTCAAACCAAGATGATAGGCAAATATCAATGGTTACTAGAATGCATGTTATCTTTAAATTAGTTGCTCAGAGTATAAGATATAGGCATTCAGGGGCCGGGGAGATAGCTCAGTGGAATAAGCCCTTCCCTAGCAAGCACAAGGGCCTGAGTTCAATCCCCAGTTCCAAATATATATATATATATATATATATATATATATATATATATATATATATATATATTCAATTGTCCAAATAATATAGACACAAATCTTTGTTTTCAATGAACTAATCTGTCTATCTATCATCTATACTTTTCCTTTCCTTAATTTCTCCTTTTCTGCATCTTAGTTTCTCTCCTTTAAACAGTTTCTTCCTATTTCACAATATCTGTTGTACATTTTGGCACTTATTTACCTTTTCAGCCTCCCAAACTAGAGAGACAATAGGATGTGCACATGCTAGTCTGATTTATTTCACTTATGAATATGATCTCTAGTTGTATCAATTGATTATCTGTAAAAGTCTCCAGTTTGTCCTTCTTTATGACTGTATTCTATTATACAAAAAGACCACATCTTTTCTATCCATTCCTCTGATGATGGACATTTGTCTTGTTTCCAAGATCTACCTAGTACAAATTGTGCTGCTATTAACATGGATGCACATATCCATGTGTGGTATCATGTTCACAATTCTTGGAAGATACTAAGAAAAGGAATAGCTGGGTAAAAAGGGACTCCAGTCCTAGAATTTGAGGAATCTCCACACTAATTTCCATAGAGGTTTCACAGTTCTGCACTTCCACCAATATTAGAGAAGGCTTCCTTTTTCCCCACCTCTCCTCCAGTATTTGTTAACAGTTGACTTCTTTTTTGTTTGTTTGTTTGTTTGTTTTTCATTTTATGTTGTTGATACAGGGTCTCACTACACAACTCAGATGCCTAATGATCTTCCTGTTTTCTGGCCCCCAGAGCTGAGATTGCAGGTGTGTGTCACCATGCCCAGAGTTGGTCACCAGTTGAGTGCACCCCTGAAGTAGGGCCAGCATGGCATTCAGGATTGGGGATAGAACCCTAGTGCCTGTGCTTGCCAAAGCAGGCACTTAGTTCACTGAGCTATCTTGCAAGCTCTCTGGCTGACTTCTTGATGATAGGCATTCATTCTTGAGTGAGATGTAATCTCAGTGTTGTTTAATTTGCATCTCTTCAAGGACTAGTGATGTTGAATATTTTTTCATATATTTATTTGCTGTTTGTATTTCTTCATCTGAGGACTGTGTATTGATCTCAGAGGCATTAAATTTGCAAGGTCTAAGTTTTTTTGAGTTCTTTGTATGTTCTCAATAGCAATCTTCTGTCTGAGGAACAGCTGGAAAACATTTTGTCCCACACTGTGCGTTGTCTCTTCACTCTGTTGGTGATTTCTCTTGCTGTGCAAAAGCTTTTGAATAAGGCGAGATCCTAGTTGTTGATTTTTTGTGATAGTAGCAACTTTAAAAACTACTTCTTAAAATTTTATGTATTTGATAAAAACAAATGTTCATCATTTATTAGAAAAGTCTATAAAAATGGTTTCAATTGCTATCTACGAAAGATTACAAAGAAACAAATTCTAGAAAGACGGATGTATAGTATTATGTCATGTCTGCTCACACACACAGATGAGCAAAACAAGTAATTTTATTTCATAATCCTGTTAAATTTGGATAAAAGATTGCACTATATGACTTGTAGCAAGATTAACTGTTATAAGAAAAATGAAGCAACTTTGTTGACCTTATTTAAATCCCATGAATACACAGGTAACCCAATAAACAGCATTAACTTTATAGCCCATCCCAGTATCACATCACATTTTAAAAGCCACAAATTAAATATCTGTAATCATTGAAGAGTGACTTAAACTCTGGATAGCCCATGGTCATTACATCCATGCCACAAAAAGACCATTTACAAATGTTTTAAATTTCTCTTCTAGTAACTGAACATTTTAAATTTTTCCTATCATGACCCACTGAATCTGACCTACACTAACAGTTTTCTTATTTAAAAATATACTTTTCAAATCGACATTTTCTTCTAAAATATAAACTAAGTTCTCGCTCTGCCAGCACATATACTAAAATTGGAATGATACAGAGAAGATTATCATGGCCCCTGCGCAAGGATGACACACAAATTCGTGAAGTTACATATTTTTGTATAAATGTCGTATAATCTCCCTAGTATAAGAAATCAAAAGAAGAAATAAAAATAGAAAGGTACAACACAATTAAAAGGAAAGCAAGAACTTCAGGATTAGACAACGAAGAGAGGGCAAGGAGAAAAGCTAGGAAACATGATAGGGGCAAAGCCGTACATTTATATGCACAAGATGCATAAGGCAATGATCCTGAGAATCTTCAGCAGGTTTTTGGAAACTAGCAGTTATTTGGTCGGATTCTCACCCTGACTATATGTGCTGATACCTGTGAACTAAACAATCACGCTGAAGATATCAATGTGTAATGGTAGGGTCATGCTTGGAATGCCTGTCATTCTGGTCTTTTAAATATGTACTGCTTGTCATGACATACCAATTACTGCCATACTGTCTCTCAAGTAAATGTTTGTTTAAAAAAGGGGGGGGGCAATAAATGAAAACAAGAGACAAGAAAAAAATGTCACAGGACTATCCTGCTAGAAAGATGTATATGGTTACATTTCTAAATTTTTATGTAAAAATATGTAACTGTTTTTTCCTATTTTCTAAATAGTTTTAATACTTTTAAATTTTTCTTCATATTCTGTAGGGTCTTAAAGTTTAACTTATCAATACATGATGGACAATGCCTGTTTCATATCATGCCTAAGATGTTTGATATTCAGACAGATAGTGAGGTTAAGTTCAACTGCCTATGTTGTAGGGTAATAATAATAAGCTTCTCTTCTGGAGGGTTAACAATCTAAGTTTGCAGACCAAAAATTAGAGAAAAAGAAAGGCTGAAACATCAGCCTACACATTGGCCCTAGCCTTTCAAGGTCAGTGAGGACTCAGGACATAGGAGAACCTATACTGTAGCATGCTGTAACTCCGTGGCATCTGAAATTTACTGATCAAAGAGATTATGCGGCTATAAAGGAAAGTGACTGATGATATAGAGTGTACCTAGGGAGACTCACATGGAGAGAAAACATTCTCTCAGGCTTTCACAGAGAGCAAATTGGTCAAACAATGGCCATGACTCATCCACATGGCTGACACTTGCAAAGGATCTGCAAATTACTGTCCAGGGTTTCAGGATAAATCCTAAGGGAATTTGACTGACCTTAGCAGATATAAAAGTTACATTTCTTGTAACATAGGTCTTGTTTTATCTTGGTCATAACCATCTAGCAGAAAAGTTTGAAAAGTAAGGCCACATTAATATACTGAGCTGTAAAAGGCTCAAGTCAACAACTTCTGACATTGCTAGTCTTACGGAACACTCACTACTATTATGAACTACTGGGCTATATTGGAATATTTTGCTGAATTCACGCAGTAAAATATTTAAATAACAATGGAATACCCTTCTCTGACAAAACTAAACGAAAAAGGGGATACAAATGAATGACCATTTAGTATCTGTATATTCAAAAGAGGATAGATACACAGCTGCATTCTCTTAATTCAATGAATCAGGAGATTTTTTCTAATAGTGTTTGTAGACAGGTTATCATGTTTGCATATTGTACAGTGAATAACCACTAAGACAACAGTATGCAATATATTAATTATTGAAACTGTGGTAGTAATCAGTTTTGAAACTGTCTCTTTGCTGTTTGTTTCCCAATAAAATTATTTTTAAAAAATAGAAACTAGGGGCTGGAGAGATGGCTCAGTGGTCTAAGGCACCTACTTGGAACAAGCTTGGCAAAGCATCAGGGACCGCGGTTCAATCCCCCAGCACCACATGCCAGCCAGCCCCGCCTCCTGGTGGGCTGAGCTGGCCACACACACACACCACACACACACACACTCTCTCTCTCTCTCAAATAAATAAAAATAAAAAAAAATTTAAAAAAAAAATAAAAAATAGAAACTAGTCTTTTCAAATGTAAATAAATCTAAACTCTTAATATTAGTTCTCTCTTGTAGAAAAGATGATAAATCAAGAAGGCAGGTATGTGTGTTATGTGTGTGTGTGTGTGTGTGTGTGTGCATATATTTGTGTGTGCATGCGCACATGTGAATATTTGTTATTGTTCCTATTAAGCAAACAAACACATTTACTCTTTAAAAGCCTTATCTTATATAAATAACTCAATAAAACAGATATTCATGTAAGCGCCTCTTAACTATTTTATATCTCTAGTATTTAGTTCTCAAAGTTTTCAAAACTATTTGATTCCAAGGAGAATATTCTACAATGATAAGGAGACTAGGCTTTAATCATTCAATGGGATGATAAGAACAAGTAGCTATGAGTGCTGGAAATATAGCTGCTGCACACTGAAGAGTGCTAGACATGTAAAACAATATTTCAAACTATATAAAAGGATGAATATATGAGCAAATAATTTTATTAATATTGAACTCTTTTTTATGTATTTAGTACAGGATCTCACTACGCGAATCAGACTCATAGTGAGCCTCCTGACCGCAGCCTCCCCAGTGCTGGAATGACAGGTGCAAGCTACCATGCCTGGACTCTGTCACTGTTTCAGTGTGCCCGAAGGCAGGGCTGGTGTGGTATTTGCCTAAGCACCTGCTTAGTCCACTGAGCTCTCTTGCCCACACACGTGTGTGTGTGTGTGTGTGTGTGTGTGTGTGTGTGTGTGTGCTGGTATCAACTGTTTCTTTTTACCTTTGTAGAAACTATTAGCTCTATTCCTATTTTCAGATGTCAGGCACTACAGTGAAAAATATCATTTATGTTGTTTGATTAAGTTAAGATGAAAGATCAAATTATTTTTTATTATTTCCTACACACCAGATGATAATAGGCACAGCTGAGGTGAACTTTGCCTCCTCTATAATTCATATGTGCTAGACTATTTTATTAAAATCACCTTATTTTTACCTAATGAAATCATATTCAAGCCAAATTTTAAAACATATCATTTTCCACCTGTGTTATAATCATATTTGATTATTTTTAGCTCGGCATCTAATCATACAGGACTGTGATACTAAGATGACCACATGTTTATTTTTATCTTTTAAATGTTTGGAGGAACATTATCTTCAGTGGAGCATTCAGAAAAACTTTACTGATTCCACCAACACTGGTTGGGTCAACAGCCGTTATTGAGAGGACATCAAGTTTTTCAGCCTTGACTTGCCAGGCAAAGAGGACTGTTCTTCATGAAAGAGGTAATTTCATGCTTCAATAACCCTGTACTATTAAATCAGAAAATTGAGTTAAAGTCCCCTCACGTCATGGACCCTACTGCTATGAGCAGTTTGCCTCTAAAGAACATTTGAGGGAATTTCATTGAGAACAAGATGCTGAATGAACAATTAGATGGTTTAGTCTTAAAGTGTTTCAATTTTATGCTTTTCTATGGTGTAGATAACCATTTGCATTTCATGTATTAAAGCTAATGATAAAAATATCCAAGCATCACTTTCACAGGGATATAAATGTGATATTTTTTCTACTTGGAATTTTTTCCTCAAATTCCTGTGGTGGTCTTACAAATGCTGGTCTAACAGCTTCATGTGTTACTCATCCATTCTCTCTCCCCTCCAGCTTTGTCGGATCAGATGGCAGAATAAGAGGTAGTAGCAATACACATGCCAAGGTGAGACCTTATGGCACTCATCTATTTTCTATTTAAACTCAATCATTTTTCCTAAACTAAGAATGAACTTTTAACTTTCTTTGTCTTAGTCAGGTTGGGCTGCTATTACAAAATACTACATGTGGTGACTTAAAAAGTAGAATTCATATTCTCATAGTTCTAGAAATTGAATGCCCAAGAACAGGAGGCAAGTATGGTCAGAGTCAGGTGAGGAATTTCTTCCTGGTTTACAGATGGCCACCTTGTTGTTGTGCGTTTGTGTGACTTTCCTCAGTATCCTTGGGGATGGTGGCTTAACAGGCTGTCTGTTGTCCTTTCTTAAAAAACAATCTTTGCATCAGCCCAGTTTCCTACCACCTTCTAACCTCATGTGTTTCCCAAAATCACATCTCTTAATGTCATGGTATTAGAGATTTGGACTTCAGGACTGGGGAGATATCTCAATGGTCTAAGCACGGGCCTGGCAAGGCAAAGACTCAGGTTCAATCCCTTTTACCGCATGCCATGCTGGCCCCACACCAAGCCAGCCACTGAAACTGAGCATGGTGACATATGCCTATAATCCCAGCACTGGGGAGGCTGAGACAGGAAGATCACTATGAGTCTGAGCTGTGTAGTTACACCTTGTACCAAATAAATAAATACATAAATAAATAAAATTTCAAAAAAAAATTTCGGCTTCAATGTATGACTCTTAGAGATATACAAATACTTAGTCAATGCCATTATTCATATTTTCAGTACTACATTTACAATTACAATATCTTATATACCCACTGTCTCTATAAATTCAACTGTGGAAGGTCAAAATGTACAATTACACAAATGAAAATATTTATTTACTTATCTAAGTTTCAAATGCTTTCCTTACATCACTTCAAAGATAATTTTAACCCTATTAGATAGGATTATTAAATCTACTCTTCAGATTAAGAAACTGAGTGACATAAAATTTTAATAAATGATTCAAAATATTATAATTATTAAGTAATATAACCAGATATCAATAAAATATTTTCAGTCTTTGGCAATATAAAGAAAAATGAAAGAATATGTTTTGAGTATGGGACAATGACTTTTAAGAATGAAATAACACATACTTTTCTACTAATATAATTTATATTTCTAATATAATATTAAAACAACAACAGTCATACCCTGCTCATTTTATATGTACAAATACAAATAAAATATTCATCACCTCAGGATAAAAATAGTCTTCTGTTTGTCAAATATTCTTTGCTGTTAAAACATTCATATGCTTAACTTTTCCCACTATAACATCAGCACATTCTAACTAATTCTCACGCAACACTTTGATGGGCTCATAATCACAGTGTCTTTTGTGTTTTGTCTTTCCCAACTGGCAGTTGGTCCAGTAATGGTTTTTATTTTTACACAACAGGTTGTATTTTATAACTCTAATCTATAATTTTTAGGGCTGCCCACATAGCTCAGTGGATTAAAGCACCTGCAAGCAAGTCAGGGGCCGGGGTTTATCCTTGGGCCTGCCACTCTGGCCCCGCCCCTGGGGCATGTTGAGACAGCAACTGGGACTGGGCATGGTGGTGTGAGCCTGTAATCCCAGCTCTTGGGGGGCTGTAAACAGGTGACTCACTACGAGTCTGATATAATAGTGAGATCCTGAACACCCTGTAGACCCTTCCCTAAAATACAGTAATAATAAAATAATTTGTAACTTTTAATAGACATAAGTAAAAACATCTTGTAACAATGAATCTCAGCAACGTAAATCTTTGTCAGTGTAACCATACTATTGTTTCTGTGCCATTAACTACTTTTTGTATGAGGATTATCAGCAGTCCATACTTCATGAATATAGTTCAGTATAGACTACCAGACTCTGATTCTTCATCATTATTCTGTGTAATGCAGAGTGTTCATCTGGCCAACAGTGTGCAAATGAATTCCTACCCTGCAGTTTCTAGATGCTTTCTTCAGGGGAATCAAGTAACAGTAGAAGAAACTTGGAAGGCACTCACACCCATAATGCCAGCATTGGATCAAGAATCATGCGAAGGAATGTTGTACTACATGAGAATGAATAAAATTAAGAGAAAAAAAAAACAGATGAGAGAGATAAAACTCTCCCTAAATCTTTGTTAACAGCCAAGGAATTTCTTCATATCAACACTAACAGAACACTCTGGGTTAAACATCTGTCTCTGTTACTCTTTTCTGGTGGCTGGGACAAATACCCGACACTCAAAATGAGGCAAAGGAAAGGTTTATTTAGCTCACAGTTAGTTTCAGCACATACTCAGGCAGCTCCAGGAAGAGTGGGATATGGCAGCACAGAGCAGCTGTTCATGGCAGCTGCAAGATGCAAAGAGAGCAAAGGGAGTGGCAGTAGCTCAGGCAGCTAGCTGGCCTCTCTCCCCTCCTTACATTGTAATGCAGAGCTTCTGCTGCAGGGCACTCACACCTATAATGCCAGCATTGGATCAAGAATCAATCACAAACTCCTGAAGCTTCCCCATGACTCCAGGAGGCTTTGGGGAGACAACTAGACACAAGCTGTAATAACATTGCTTTGGGATATACTACTATGAGTTTTGTTTCTGTTAGTAATGTCTAAGAAAGCCCTAATAAAAAGTCATAGGAATAGAAAATATAATTTTATTTTCATTTACAGTATTAAAATCCATTTTAATATCTTCAACATCTGCTATGAAATCCTTGTACTTCTTTCCTCCCAATTGTCTTTTACATTTGAAATGTGATATAAGGTGGTTAAGTCACCCCAGCCAGTTTTGAACTCAAACATCACTTGCTATTATATTAGGATATTTACAGCCTTCCATGAATGTACATGCACTATGATAATGGTAAGTGATACAATACTGAAACTTACACATTTATAAACATGCCATTGTGCTAATTAACACAAACCAGAATATTAAAGAGGAAGATGTTCTCAAATCACCATGAGAGGAAATTTGAGAAATCAGCATGACTGTTCCTCAAGAGTCTGCTCGGAGTAGATATTACCTGAGATTTCTAAGCAGGTCAGAATTTTTATTTTCCTACCCCATCCTCACTCATTCATTCATCTATTTCAAGAAATTCCTGGAGAACAATTACAAAGAAAGTCACTGAAATTATATTTTAAATAATGTAAAGCACATTGGGGAACTTAGGGAAATTTACAACTTATTTGAAATCAGTTGTGTTGACCCAAAATATCAACTCTAGAGTTTCATTACTGATAAAACAGGAACTTTATCCTAGGGTATCTTGATCAAGTAGCATGAATCATAACCCAGAATTAGCTATTTCTTACACAATCATAGGAGTTCTCTGTAGTACAACAAGTTTACTAATCAGTATAATGCTGTGACTCATATATAGAATACAAAAAAAAATCCAAAATATTAGACCATTGAGTCATAATACCTATTCAAAAAATGGACAACTGAAATGAAGACTATATATATGCCATTAGAAAAATGAAATTAAAACAATACTGAGATTTTATTATATCCCAGAAAGAATGGTCATCATCAAGAAATCAAATGATAACAAATGCTGAAGAGGCTGTGGGGAAGAGGCACTCTTATAAATTGTTGGTGAGATGTAAACTAATACACCCACCTAGAAAATCTGTATGGTGATTCCTCAAAAAACTGAAATGAGGAATTCCACTGGAACAAGCTATTCCCCTTTCAAGTATTTTCCCAAAAGTTAAATACATCACATTACAACAATAAATGCATAGTTATAATTAGAAGCACAATGCAAAACAGCCAAATCTTGGAAGCAGTTTATACATACATCAACAGATGAATACATAAAGAACACATGTCTTTTAAACACAATGAAGCCCTTTTTTGACATAAAGATAAATTTGAACGTTAAAAATGAACATCGTGAGGCCATGATTTCAAGTGAAATAAATCAGATATACAAGCTGGGATATCTCATAGTTTCTTTTATATGAGGAACTCAGAGTATAAACAAAGAGAAAGATAAAATTCAGAAAATAGAAAATAGGGACATGCATCTTTCTAATACAGAAAAGGGATGAACTGATGAACAGAGCGAGGAAGGATGTGAGGGAAAGGCGACAAAACAGGTAAGATGGGCTGCATGCACTTATCAATGTCACCCAGTGAATGTAAACATTATGTAAACATGTACATAAAAAAGAAGGGAATTGAGTACGGATAGAGGTAGGAGGAAGTGATGGAAAGTGAAAGAACAAGAAGGAATGTGTTGTGCGCATGTACCAGTTCCCCAAGAGGAACGTAAACATAATATGCTCCAAATATGTGTGTATAGTTCAGGACTGCCTGGGCTCAACCTTCAGTTCTAGAAAAAACAAATATATGCATCAGAACATTACCAAAAGTTATGGGGATCAAACCCAGGCCAAACCATGGTATATAAGGGAAAATTATACAGTATTAAAATATAGTAAAAAATATCCATGTGTAGCAATATGGATAAATTCTAAACTGTTGTGTAGAAAATATAAGATACAAAATGCTATACACAATCTGATGTGGATTATGTGAAATACCTCTATGCAAATACTATGCATTTTCAGCAAGTACAAATATTTGAATGAATTCTTCAGTAGGCCTGGTAGAAAAAGACTAGGGGCTGCACAGTTGTGCTTATATGAGGTTAAGGGAGAGGGACTGGACATTGGCATTTTTGTCAAGAGACAACATAATGCTCCAATTGTCAAAAGATTATAATCTGTAAGTAAATAAATTGCAAGGATAAATTAAATTAATTGGAATTACTAACATAACTGAATAAATAAATGTAATAAAAAAGAAAAAACCTAGAAATTCTGAAAGATAACTTTGGTACAAATTCATTTTCTTTTGTTTTTATTAATTTTTGTAATATATAAATTCACATTTTGTATGGTACTTCTATTTGTCTTATTATTTTAATTAAGCTTGATATCAACTAATGAGGTCATTATTAAGTGTAACGATATATAGTGTCTTTGTCTGTTTCTTTTATAATATACAGCTGGAGAAGAGATGATCAGACAGTTGTTTGAAATCAGAACATTCTGTACACTTTGGTTCAAATTTGAAGAAAAAGTCAATAGACACAAGAGATGCAACCCAAACATTTCAATTAAGTTTCTGTGTACTTTTTGTCCACTGAGAGTTACATGTATGGTTTTAATTTGTAAATTTACTTAAATTATTAAGAAACAACTTCATAACTTTAACACAATAATATAAAAGCTAAGTTCAAGAAAAAAAACTGCCATAAAAATAGAGCAATTTTTGTAGTATTTTTCAACTGGCTTCAAAATCAAACTAGATTGCTGAAATATTTCTCAGCTAGTTTGAAAGAAAGAAAGTAAAAAAGAAAGAAAACCAGCCAGCCAGCCAAACAGAAAGAAAAAAATAGCTTAGTTACTTTCTTCTTGGTTGAGACATAATGCCAGCGCCCATAGCATAAAGGAAGTTGTAACACATAGTTGTGAGGCTCCAAACAGAACCAGACCAGTTTCAGGGCCCAGAAGAGGAAAGCTGCAAACATCATGTCAACTAGGAAGCAGCAATAGAAGAGAAGATGCAGGAGGGAAAGATATCCTTCTAGTTCATGCTCCACGAGCTTCCCTCTTGCCAACAGGTCCCAGCTGAACTTCACAATGCAGGCATCTACTGATGAGATGTGCACTATGATCCAGTCAGCTTCCTAAAGCCCCAAATCTTACCACATGACTGTTTAGGGGGAAATTCCAGACCCAAATCACACTGAATTAATTGATATCATAAAATGAATGGGGGAGGGATAAAATATTCATCTCTTAGTTTGAATCTAATGATCATTAAGTTCCTCACTAATACGCCTCCCAGTATATGCTACACAAAAACAACTTCTGAATATTCATCAAGGAAATGGAAAGTTTGCTGAAACCTTTCACACACATGACTTAATATGGTGGTTATCTCGAAAATTTATAAATGAAATTAACTTGCAACAGAATAATATATAATAAGAATATTGTTGAATAAATTTGTAGAAAAAACTCATTATATACCTAAAATAAAGCTGGATTCTCACTTATTCCCACAATCTAAGTTTCTATTATGTTCCAAGAATGTCATCAAATTTGAATGCATCAGTAGATTAATTCCTAATGAACCAGTCTCCTTCAAAGAGTCTCATCTCTGAACACCAGTCAGGGCACATTTCTGACTTTCTAATGGAGTGGATACACAGGAGACATGAAAAGTCAGATCCTTTGCAAAAGGAAAAAAATGAGAAAGATGGAGGGAGGAGGGCGGAGAGAAGAAAAGGGATGAAAACGAAGTAAGATATGTTGTGTATATGTGCTAACTCCCTACTCTGAATATAACGATTATGTTTGGCAAATATGTACTAATAAAAATAAATAATTGTAAAGCTTGAAGAAAAGATACAGTCCCCAGGAGGGGTGGAATGGGGGAGAAAATCCTGGAGTTTTATAATTAGAGCAACTTTAGGGAAGTTAGTACTAGTCTTCTAAATTTTAAATTTCATAATACATAGATATCTTTTCCTTTTTTGTGTGGTACTTAGAATCAAATGTACAGAGACTCTATTGAGCTATCTCCAGCCACTTTTACTATATTTTTAAAATTTAAGACATGATCTTGTAAAATTTTCCAATATATACCTGAATGTATTATCCTGCCTCAGTCTCTCAAAATACAAGAATTATAACTCTGTGATGACCACGTTTCACATGATAACTATTCATAAAATAATTTTAACATAAAATATATTCATTTTTTATTTAAAAATAAATCAATATGTGTATCATTTAAAATTCCAAATGTAAGTATCATTAGATGTAACTTACATTAATAGACAATATTTAGGTTCCTTAATAATTCATGACATTAAAATTTAAAAAGGGCTTTCTTAGTGTTCCACTCCAAGGGTGGGAAAAGGGATCTTTAAGGACCCTATCATAGAACCAGTATCATCATATAGAATTTCATTTAACAAAGTACTATGAATTTCACAGTATTTGTTATAATGTATAGTATGATCTTTCAACAAGTTAGTTATTCATATTACCAAATACATGCACATAAAATTGGAAAAAGAAAGAAATGTAAAATATATTAAGAGAAGAAAAGTAAGAAACATTGAAAAAAGGGGGCTAAACAAATTAAAGCATTGACTACAACTTTCCATAGACCAGCAGAAATGCACAGTACAGTTGTCCAAACCATTTGCTTGCATACATAGGCAAATCTCTTTCCCCTACTTCCTTTCCTGTCCTTCTCTTCAACTCTGTAACTCCTTCCTTTTCAATAAGTTCATTCCCTTTTCCCAGTATCTACTGTACCGTCCAGATTCTACTGTTGAAAGAAAGAAAGAAAAGAAAAGAAGAAAGAAAGAAAAGAAAGAAAGCAAGAAAAAAAAGAAAAGAAAGAAAAAACAGTCACTTGAGGTTTAGAGTAGTTCTGATCAAGGCATTTAGAAAATACTGAAAACTTTCAAAACCTAAAAATTATTGCACCAACCTTATATGAAACACTACTTTTGCATTTGCAGTTTCTGCAACAGGAAATGCATTAAAGAAATAAAAGACTGTAATGGAATAATTTGAATTTGTATGTACTAGGACATGTTTGCAGTACATGATGATTTCATTTATTGTGAGGTGTTGTTATACGTACTAATTTCAGTAATCAAATGATTGATACAATTTTGAAAGTCACAATGCTCATGTTTGAAATTTGGTTTCACAATTATCAGTGCTGCTATCTTGGGCCATCTGTTAAACTCTGTAAGCCTGTTTCCATTTATGTAAGCAAAGGGAGACAGAAGAGAACCAACCTCAAAAGTGTGTAAGATTAGAAAGCCAGTGCACAGCAAATAGCAAGTTCTCTGATATTAATGAGAATTATCAGTCAATATTTCAATCATGTTAATATTATCACTATTAGTTTATTGTCAAATTAAAATAGGTGCTGAGAGAGGAGAGTTAACTGATGACCAATCATATTAGGAAGAAAAAAGTCTGAAGATATGTTTTCTAAGAAATACATTCATCAGTAGACTTTGAAATTAGGTATTCATATTTCTTAAATACTAAGAAACATTAAAATGAGATAAATACTAGTAGTTAGCATTTATCCATAGTTCTTTTTTCTTTCATGTATTTGGTGCAGGGTCTCACTATGCAGGTCAGACTCATAGTGTTCCTCCTGTTTTCAGCTTCCCCAGAACTGGGATTGCAGGAATGCATTGCATCACCATGCCTGGACTCTGCTCAGCGTGCCCTGGGGGCACAGCCACTGAGGCATGTGGTACTAGGATCCAACCTGGTCCCTGCGCTTGCCAAAGTAAGCTGTAATTCATTTTCTTAACTGAAGAGAATAATTTTTTAAGAATTTTTAAGACACATGTGAATGAAACTTATAATTATCCTGAAGCAAAAATAATTTTAATTTCTATTTGTACTCAATGATATCCACTAATTCTATAATGAACTACTAAAGTGCATCATAGTTAAATCTTGAAGGCTATATTTCATGTGGTGAAAATTCATCTAATTTGCTACTGAAAAGAAAAAAAATGGTGTTGCTTTATTTTTAAATTATTGAATGGGAAAAACATATATTTGCTTGAAATCAAATGAAAAAACCTAGAATTGTTACTTTAATAAAGAGTTCAACAGAGAGAAAAATAGGAAAGCAAATAGAAAAAGTGTTTTAAGTATGCATACTAAATGAACATCTTGATAGTTTATTTTAGCTTGAGGAATAAAATACTTTTATTTTAAGTATTCATTTATACTTTGTTAATTTTCTTCTAGATTTCTAATTCTAAAAACTATTCCTCTGTTATTGACAATAAACCTCCTGTTAATGTTCTACAAAATCATAACTATAAAATAATTGACAAATATAAAGGAATATATTTATGTAATTGCTTGTTTTATCATTGATCTATGGATGAAAAATCTGCAGTTAACAATAATGAAAGACAGTTATGAAATTAAGTACACAAAATAGATTTAAAAAATAATGTAAACATCAACTTTGTTATATGCCTGTTATGGTTTGTGTCTAGTTGTTCCCCCAAAGCCTCATAGAGTCATGGGGCAGATTTCTAGAGTTTGTGATTAACTCATGATGCACTGGGATTATGGATGTGAGTGCTGCTGGGATTATGGGTGTGAGTACTATACTCAGTCTGGAGCAGACAGCCTGAAGACAACTGTCCTAGTTACTTTTTACTCAGTTCTGGGACAACTATCCCACACACAAAATGAAGGAAGGAAAGGTTTGTTTAGCTCACAGTTACTGGAGGTTTCAGTTCATATTCAGCTGGGTCCAAGGCAGAGCAGCACATAGCAGGAAGCAACTTTTCTTGGGGGCAGCAAAGAGCAAGAGCACAAAAGGAGGAGTAACAGCAGCTCAAAAGGCTAACTTCTCTTTCTTCCATACGTTGAAATGCAAATTACCTGCCCTAGGGCAGGTGCAGCATCCACATCCACAATAATCAATCACAAACTCCAGAAGCCTCCCCAAGACTGCATGAGGCTTTGGGACGACACCTATACACAAACCATAACAACAACTTAAGGGAGACAGACTTCCTCTCTGTAGCCACTGTTGCTGCTGCTTCTGCCCTTTTGCTCTTGCTGTTTTGCTATTTTCCATTACTATGAACTGCTATCCTTTTCCATGGGCCCCTCTAACTTGAAGCCAGCTGAGTTTAGACTGAAACCTCCACTAACTGTGAGCTGAATAAACCTCACTTTTCTTAATTTTTGATGTCGGGTAATTTGTCCCAGCAATGAGAGAAGAGTAACTGAGACAAAGTCTAAGGATAATTTATCTTAGTAAGATAAACAAGTTACTCAGATCAGGATATAAGATTAGAAAAATAAGTTTAAATAATGAAGAGCAAAATGATTATCTCTGAAGCTTCTTTGGGGTACTGATTCTTAAAATCATTATATATAATTACGATATTTAGATATTGTCCAAAATAAATTAATTACATTTATAATCATTAGAAATATGTCTAATTCAACCAAATTATGTAAAAATTAATGATAAGTATAATACACTATGACCTTTTTACTTTTACTATTGAGGAAAACAATTTGGATATCTCTGTGAATCTACATGTATTGTGAACGAATGACTAAGGAAACAGCACAAAAATGATTGCCAGAAACCTACAGATGTCACAAATTGCTTTTCAGGCTCTGATGCCTTCAATGCCATCTGTATTATGTTGTTGAGTTGGTTTAAGCCACTCTATGAGACCTTCATAAAGTGTTATTCATGCTGAGATTGTGAATTGCATTCCAAAATAAACAGCATATTTTTGTATATTTTACTCTGAAATTTCTTTTCCATCAATCACCTAATAAAATGTACTAAAGTACTGAAAAATGGGTGTCCAAAACTATTTTGCCTCTTGGAATATCTGAATGGATGCAGTCAAGTAACAAATAGGACTGTGTGATAATTAGCTGAAGTACTAATTTGAATTTTTTTTTTTATCATGGAAGCCAAATCACCAAATCAAAATTTCCTATACTTAACTGCCTTTTCTTTGAAAACTGTTTTGCATGGATAGAAAACTGAGGCTTAAATCTCTTTTAGTTTTATAAATGTCAAATTTAAAAAGCCTTAAAATTAGCATTTCGTATATCTCTCATAGCCTATTCCATGATGCAAAAGGAAATACAAGCTATTGTATCATAAAAATGAATGTTGAAGTCTTTCAATATTCAACCCTGCAACCTTGTAAAAATCTTTTTACTTTAAGCAATGATCTTTTACATCTTACATAGTTTCTTCCCACTCTTTTTCACTTTGAAGCCTCTTCATGTATACTTGTAATATTAGAATGAATATGACACGATAAAGAAGAAGTTAAATTTGGATGGTTTACCACCAAATTTAAGTTTTCATTATTTAATTTTAATTAAGTCAGAAAAATTATATGTCTCATATAGAGATTACTTCACCAGTTTACTTGTATATCTACTTTTTCAGGGAACACTTGTTAAAAACACACTAGATGTTAAGGTGAGGTAAAACAGGTACTCAGGTATAGTACAGAAGATGGAAACACTTATGTGGTGGGAAAAAAATAAACACATATGTAAATGTTACTCATAATAAATTAGCAGTATGGTGTATAAAAAGTATACATGACTATTATGGTAAAAAGCACTAACAGTCACACCAAGGACAGAGTTAAGAGGGTAGAAGGAGTTAGAAGAGTTTTAAGAGTAAGGAATGATTTGTAGGGACAAGAAGTTGTAAAGGGACTTTGTGGATTGGTGAGGAAAAGGATTTTTATAAAAAGAGCAGTATGGAGGAAACTGAGCCCTCTTGGTGCCATAAAGTCCAGATTTATTCTCTGTGTCCATATCACTTACAGAACAAGGTATATAGGCAACTTTAGAAATGCTGTCTGAAAGCATTTGCGTGGATGCTCAAGTATGTGGGTTAGAATATCAGTGACTAGACTAGCACATCATATGCACTAAGAATATTTTTGTATTATATTTCATTAATATTATAATGTATATTTCAATACATACCTTTTTATAGTATATTTTAATAGCTTCATTCTGAAAACCTACCCAGAGGTTTAATCAGATTTTCTAATAAGCCCACTGGATATAGAAGTAAAGAATATCTGAAAAGCTTGGCAAAACATACTTCCTGATTTGCATACTTCCTGAAAATCAGCAGTAAGGAGACCACTGATTTCAATTATTTCTGTCAGAGTAGTTTTCAATTGGGCAGCATGTCTAGGATTTTCATTATCATCATCTGCCTTAGAAATACTGTTGGTCAGGCAATTAGAACGATCCACGTCTTCCTGCATAGAATAAATGAAGGTGAGTGTGATGACAGATCTATACTCTGTGATCTACATGAGTAACTAAAAACTGATTGCCACATTATTAATAAGAAGAATGCTCAGTTAAGATGAACAGATTCACAATACTTTTTATTGGTACATTTGTTACATAAACTAGTCCATGAAGTATAAAGAAAAAAATAGTTACCTTAATTATGAAATAACATCTCTATGCTGGTGTACATTTATTAAACAAGAAGAAGCAAATATTTGACTGACTCTTTTCAAAGACAAGAAGACCTAAAGTTTCTTTCTTAGGAAATACAAATGCAATGGATTTATTGTCTTAATTCCAGCTGGAGAGAGGAATGGTGTTCATCAAACAGCAGCTTACACTTGACAAGGCAGTTTCAAAGTGAAGGGGCAGCATGGACACAGTCCTGCTTCCTGGCACACAAGAATCCCCACCTGGACAGGAAGCAGGAGGCATGAGGTAAGAGGGACCCTTGTTTTTGGTCTGAGCTATCACTGTTGTGCTAAAAACACCTACAATAAGACCTAAGTTTCTAATTTCTCTATTCAAACTAGAAAAAGGATAGATAGTATTTTTCAATATTTGTCCAGTAAATAGACACTGGTTATATAAATCCATTAAAATGAAATATTTACCCAAAGTTTCATGAGAATGCATGATTAATCATTTTAATAGAGAGAAGCTTTTTAGTAAAGCAAATGGAAAGCAGAATAGAGTCACTGACAAGATTTCTCTCTTTTCCAAGCTTGATAACAGTTCCTTTTTTTCCTTATCTCTTGTTTTCTTTTATTGCCTTTTTAAATATTTTTACTTTTATTTTTTTCCATAATTTTATTGAGAAACAAATAGCAATGGGACAGTTTCAAACCAAATTGGTAGGACAGTTTCAATAATTAACACATTGCATACATTCTTCTTAGTGGTTAACTGCTGTACAAGATGCAGACATGATATCTTTTTTACAAACACCATTAGAACAAATCCCTCTATTCATTAACAGAATGTATCTATATATCTATCCTAACCATTTTGAATACACAGATACAAAATGGACATTCATCTGGATCCCCATTTTTTGTTTATTTCCATTATTTGAATATTATAGGTGTGTTAACACAGCAAAATATTCTAAAAGAGTCCAGTAGTCCATAATAGTATTGGATCTTCCGCTTGACTGGCAATGTCAGAAATTGTTGACCCTAGTCCCCTACAGCTCAACATAACAGTATGGCTTTACTTCTTAGACTTCATTTTTATACTTTTCTGCTGGATGGTTAAGATCAAGGTAAAGCAGGACCTATGCAACAAAAGTTGTAGCTTTTGGGTCTGATAAGGTCAGTGAAATCCCCTCAGGATTTATCCTGAGATCCTGTACCGCAGATTGTAGAATCTTTGTCAGTGTTAGCCATGTGGATGAGTCACGGCCATTGCTTGGCCAATGTGCTCTCTGTGAAAGCCTAAGAGAATGTTTTCTCTCCATATGACTCTCCTTCAGCATACTCTACATCATCGATCACTTTCCTCTTTAGCCCCATAACCTTCTTGATCAGAAAATCTGGGACATTACCGAGGTACATGACATTACAGTACAAGTTCTCATATGTCCTGAGTCTTAATTGACCTTGGAAGGCTAGGGCCAAAATGTTGGCTTTCCTTGAAGCCCTCCTTTTTCTCTAATTTTGGTCTGCAAACTTAGGTTGTTAACCATCCAGAGGACAAGCTTATTGTTATTATCATACAACCTAGGCTGTTAAGCAGAGCCTCACTATCTGTCTGAATATCAAACATCTTACGCATAACATGAAACAGGTATTTTTCACCAAGTATTGATATGTTGAACTTTAAGTCCCTACAGAATATGCTGTCCTGCTTCAAGGTTGTATATGGTTAGATTTTTGGACTTATGTGTAAACATCAGAATTATATAATTCTTTATGACTAATTTTAAAAATATATTCTAATTTTTAAATGTTTTTTATCATATTACCTTTTCTAAAAACAAACATTTACTTGAGAGAGAGAGAGAGAGAGAGAGAGAGAGAGAGAGAGAGTATAACAATAATTGATATGACATTAGAAGCAGTATGCATTTAGAAGACAAAAATGATAGGTATTCCAAGCAAGGTTTTAATATTACACATTGCTATCCTCAGTGCAGTTGCTTAGTTCACACATATCAGCATATATTGTTGAGAACAGTTAAATGGAAAGCGAGAACTTAAGGACTAAACAATGAAGAGAGGGCAAGGAGAAAAGTTAGGAAACATGGCAGGGCAAAACTATACATTTATACAAGCAAGATGGTTAAAGCAATGATCCTAAGAATCTCCATCAGGTTTCTGAAATAATTCCTTATTTAAGGCATACAACATTAAAAAATAATGTGATGCTACCTTGTCATAGACAATCAAAAATGAGACAGCGAAAATGAAAACTGAAGTCCCACTTTCACTGTTGCTTAAAATTTTCAAAAAACTTCAGTTCCTTCTTCCAATGAAAAATTCAAGAAGCCAGTGAATTAAATGTCAAATTTCTATATGCCTCTTTCTGAGAGGCATCTAAACAAGAAAGACTTTTCCTCGGGAAAATTTGTTTAGAAGACTCCTTCGAAATCCTCCAAAAAGTATAGACTCAAAAATATTGCAAACTTCATTAATTTTTAGCTACCAGGACAAGTAAATTAACTTTACTAATTATTTAGTAAGGACTAATAGATATCATGAGTTTTAAAAATAAACTTTTTGGTCAATAACAATTCAGCTATTGAGAAACAATGTCTTAAAACAACAAAAAAAATATTAGTTATGTAGGCCAGAATTTTGAAGGTAGTTCTATTAAGCTAAAATCAGCATGTCGGGTACTATTCTTCCTTCTGTAGGATCTGAGGGAGAAATGCTATTTCTTTGCCTTCCCTTGTGTGTATAGAATAAAATATACATTCTTAAAGAATGAAGTACCTATGTATTCTAAAGTCCTTATCTTCTTCCATCTTCAAAGTGAAACACTCCAAAATCTGACTCGTAGAGAATAGATTAACATATACATCCTTAAAAAATGAAGTACCTATCTGTTCTATAGTCCTTATCTTCCTCCATCTTCAAAGTGAATCACTCCAACATCTGCCTCATTATAACATCAATTTTCATCTGACTCTGACACTTCCAACATACTTATATCAGTTTCTTATGATAAGATTAGGCTGACATAGCAATGATAAACCTGGGTAAGTTTCTTACTTAATGCATTTAATAATATGTCCCAAGAGCCTTCTTCTATACATAACATGCACAGCTTTTGTGGGAAATAGAATGGGTAGGGTATCGTGGAACCTACCACCACAACTGGTAACTCAAAACAGATGAATTGCAATAGACTCAGATTTTTTTTTTATTTTCTAATGATGTGAAAGTAATAAGCATTCAGTAGAAATTATACTTTTAATGTTAAATGAATCCTGGGCTTCGGATATGCTGTATGATATTCTTCTTGTGCTGGGCAGCAGGTCCAAGTAGGTAACCATGACAGTAATACTCTGGAGATACAACAGGTTCTGTGGATTTGATTCTAGATCCCCACAATAAAGACAATATTGAAATAAAGTAAGAAAGCTTTTTTTTTTTTTTTTACAAGTTATGCTTTCAGTACATGGTAGACTAAATGTGCAAAAACAGTGTCTAAAAAGACAATGTTTCTAGTGTAGAAACATTTTATTTGGCTACAATAATCTATTGAAGCAAAGTCCTCAACATTTTGGCCTCAGTTATATGGGCAACTTCTCCACAATGGATTATGTGGATGGTTTTAGTATGATTCAAAGAAGCACACAATCTAGATCCCTAGCATGCAGAGTTCACAATAGGATTCATGCCCTTATGCCCCTATGAGGATCTAATGGTGCTACTCTTTTGATCGGCCACTGGGTTCAGGCAATAATAGGAGTAATGGGAGTAGCAGTAAATACAGCCGAGGGTCGAGGGTCCCCTTTTGATGGTCATCCAAGTTCCTATTATACCATGGATGAGGCCTAGGCCATGGGCCATGAGGCTTGAGGCTGCCTCATCTAACGTTCACCTGAGCCTTCTGAGTTCTTTTTTGCTATTGTATGCTCTTGCCTCAATGATGAGAACTGATGGGTTGAGTGGCTGTGCCAATGTCTTAGAATGATACAGTTAATTAAAGTGCCTGCATTGATAAAATCCTCTGTAAGATGTGATTCTGTTTGATGGTATTTTATCTACAACAGAATTTCTTAGTAGTAAAGTTGATCCTATCATAAAGTGTTCACAAATATGCCAAAAGCAAACCTATTATTCTGTATGAATAATGTGATAATAAAAAATAAAACCTAGTGAATTTGAGTATAACAAACATACACATAATAACTGCCATGAACAATTAAGTGAAACATACAAAATGAGATAAGTCTGTACTCTACAATGTACTGTTCTGCTCATGTTTTGGGGATTTGAGTATCCATTAAATTGCAAGAGACAATCTTTTATCATAAAATAAGATTTATTAAATGGTTTTGGTCAACAGGCTAAAATGATATTCTGAGCACAGTTAAGGTATACTAAGCTAACATTTGATCTTTGGTAATTTAGGTATATGAAACACATTTTCAAATTATCATGGGTTTATAAAAACATAATCTCGTAAATTGAGAAGCAGATATAATTCATGAACTGATATGGGCATGAAAATTGAATGTTACAAAAATGTTACAAATAGGTGAAAATTTTAAGTTTATATACATTCCATTTCTTAGGAATTACCTAGAATCATCAGATTCATCAATGAACATGATGGTTATTAAGATGTGTTTCCCAAGACTCTGTATAAGAATAAATGATTAAGTATTTTAATCTTTTGGGAGTACTGCCAACAACTCGAGGCAGACTAAATTTGAAGACTGCCTAGGTTAAAAGGCATGTTCCTTCCAAAGGTGTGCTGATTTCATGACTGACATAGCAAGAGTGATCTGGCCCACTCAAACCAATCTACAACAGCATGGAAGGGTCATTCCTTTCTTGCAATGCCACTTATTTTGGGTGAAGCTTCCATTCAGATTCTATCACAACTGAACTCAGAGAGAGGTATACTGCTATTGGCTACAGACATCTTACAAGAACTATTTATTTAACTATTTTTCTTATCAAACCCAGTGAAACACACAAAATGAGATGTCTGTACTCTACAATGTACTGTAGATATCATTAATAGCTTAATTTTTTAATGCATTTAGTACAGGGGATACAGGGTCTCACTACACAGATCAGACACATAGTGGTGATGCTCCTGTTTTCAGCCTCCCAAGTACTGGGATTACAGGTACACTCCACCACACCCAGTCTCTATTACCATCTCACTGTGCCGAGGAGAGATGGATCAAACCCCAGCCTCTGTACTCTGCCTAAGCAGGCCCACGATGGATCAAACCCCAGCCTCTGTACTCTGCCTAAGCAGGTGCTTTAGTCTGCTCAGCCATCAGGCCAGCCCAAGGTTATAGCTTAAAATTAGCCACATTGAGAATATCTACAGTTCCTCCTGGAAAATACCCAGTAGCAGCATAGCTGTCTTGAATGGGATTTCCAGTCCTAGTTTCTTAAGGAGTCTCTACACGGATTTCCATCATGGTTGCACCAGTCTACATTCCCACCAGCAGTGGAAAAGGCTTTCCTTTACCCAACAGCCTCTCCAACTTTTGTTGTTGGTTGATTTCTTTATGATAGCCAGTCTTTCTGGGGTGAGATGGCATCTCAGTCTTGTTTTAATTTGCATTTCATGGATGGCTAGTGATATGGGACATTGTATCATATATTTATTTGCCTCTTTAATTTTGTCCTCTGAGAAGTGTGTGTTCATCTTTGATGCCCATTTCTGGATTAGGTCTTTAAATTTCGGGTCCCTATTGTTTTTTAGTTCTTTATAAATTCTAGAGAGTAGACTTTTATCTTTTTTTTTTAAGATTTTTTCGAAATTTGTGAGTTGTCTTTTCACTTTGCTGGTAATTTCTTTTGATGTGCAATAACTTCTCAATAAGAGTTGGTCCCAGTTGTTAATTCTTTCAAGTGTTACCCATGCGATTTGATTTTTGTTCATGAACTCTCTGCCTAGCCCTATGTCTTCAAGAGTTCCTCTGACTTTCTTTTCCAGGAGATTTAGTGTTTCTGCTTTAATGTTTAGATCTTTAATCCTTTTTGACTTTAGCTTAGTGCATGGTGATAGATCTGGGACAAGTTTTAGTTTTTAGCATATAGAGAGCCAGTTTTTCCAGCCCCATTTGTTAAAGAGGCTATCTTTCTTCCAGTAAGCATGTTTGGCCCCTTTGTTGAAGATCAGGTGGCTGAGTGTGTTAGCACAGGCCTCTGCATGGTCTAATCTATTCCTGTGAATGAAGCCACTGCACTGAAGATAGCAATGTGTAATCAAAGGGCCATGCTTGAAATACCTGTCATTCTGGTCTTCTAAATATGTACTTCTTGTCATGGCATACCAATTATTACCATACTGTCTCACAAGTATTTTTTTTTTTTTAAATGGGTAATAAAGGAAAAAAGACACAAGAAAAAAAAAGTCACAGGACTGTCCTGCTTCAATCTGTATATGGTTAGATTTCTAAATTTCTCTGTAAAATATGTAATTGTTCATTCATATTCTTTAAATATTTTTCATTTTTGAAATTTTTATTTCCATATTCTAGAGGGACTTAATGTTTAACATATCAATGCTTGATGGAAAATACCTGTTCCATGTTATGCCTAAGATGTTTTATATTCAGACAGATAGTGAAGTTAAACCCAACTGCATAAGATGTTGGGTAATAATAAGCTTCTCTTTTGGAGGGTTAACAACTCTAGTTGCAGACCAAAAATTAGAGAAATAGAGGGGCTGCAAGGACAGCCAACATTTTGACCATAGCCTTTCAAGGTCAGTGAAGACTCAGGACATTTGAGAACCTATACTGTAACATCATGTAACTCAGTTGTGTTCCAAATTTTCTGATCAAGGAGATTATGGAGCCACAGAGGAATGTGATCAATGATGTAGTGTGTGCCTAAGAAGAGTCACATGGAGAGAAAACATTCTCTCAGGCTTTCACAGAGAACAAATTGGTCAAGCAATGGCCATGACTCATCCACATGGCGGACACTAACAAAGGATCTGCAAACTGCGGTATGGGGTTACAGGATAAATCCTGAGGGTACTTGACTGACCTTATCAGATATAAAAGTTACATTTCTTTTTATATAAGTCTTACTTTAACTTGGTCTTAACCGTTCAGCGGAAAAGTATAAAAATGAGGTATATAAAGGTATGTAAAGTAAACCCACAGTAATATACTGAGCTATGAAAGGCTCAACTTCTATGGATAACCCACTACTATTGTGGACCGCTGAACTTTGTTGGATTGTTTTGCTGAATTCATGCATCTATAGTACTTAGATGCCAATGGAATACCCATTTCTAACAGGACTAAACAAAAAAAGGAGATACAAAGAAGGACCATTTTGTATCTGTGTATGCAGAATAGTTAGGATAGACATACAGCTACTTTCACTTAATTCGGTGAGAGGAAATATTTGTACTAGTAGTGTTTGGACAGGATATTCTGTCTGCATCTTGTGCTACAGATAACCACTAAGAAGATAACAATGTACAATGTATTAATTACTGAGACTGTCCTATTAATCAGCTTTGAAACTGTCTCATTGATATTTGTTTCTCAATAAAATAAAATAAGAGAATAGGTACAACTAGCATCTGCTTCCCAAATTCATTGGTTAATCATATGTGCCAACTTGGCTAGGCCTTAGTACCCACATAGTCAATTTTTATAGGAAAAAAATTTTACATATGATTTGATTTAGTAAATTAGATTTCCTTCCACTAATGTGTCCCCATACAGTTAGTTAAAATATTTAATAGAAAGATTGAGCTCTTCTGCAGAAGAACTTTCACAGGCAGAGTGTTTTCAGTCTGCCAGTTGGGAGCCTATGATGCAAAGTCTGGGCTTGACTGCCTCTCTCATTATATAATTGATAAATACAACTCTCTCTCGACACACTACCTGTACTACTCTGCCATACAACAGCTCTCATTCTGTGACTCACGCTGCAATGTTCTTCCATGTGCCAGCTACTGTTTGGACAACCTACTAACTCCACTTGGACTCTGGCTCATAATGACAAACTGCATTTGCTTATCCACTCATCCCTTACCTCACACCCTTAACTAGGCTGCCTCCTCTGTGAAAGTATTCTTCACTCCACTGATGATTCAACACCCTTCACCAGGAAGCACTTTTACAGTAATGCCTTTGTTTGGGCCACACTTTTCATGGTATTGAAATCCTCAGTCTGGTTTGTAAATGCCATACTAAGCTATCTTCTATAAGACCCACTTCCTCATCCTACATGATATCTTCTTTGATACTGGGACACAACACTTGCACATCCAACTTAATGCAAAGGCATATTCTGGCTCAGAATTTCAATGGATTCAGTTCATAGTCACCTGGGTAGAAACAACACTGCATAAGGGCATGGTATTTTTTTAGAAATAGAAAGCTATTTTATTATGGAAGCTGGGAAGCAGAGCAAGGGAAAAGTTCCAGATAGAAAGGAACCAAGAAACATATATAGTAACAAAAGCCATTCTTCCATGACCCATCCTGATGTACAAAAATGTGCTGATTCCCTGGGTGTTTCATAATCCTATCAAAAATGACACAAGTAAATCATCCTGCTACAGTTCTCATCCTCTTGCAGTTGCCCTCTGTATACTTCATAGGCTCTGACACATGTAGATGGATTTCTTACCCTATATGGATTCTGACTCTGCTCTAGTTGTTCAGGGTTTCTTGCTTCTGGAAGTTTGCATGCTTAACTCCCATCTATTGGTTTAGGGAACAACTTTTTTAGGGGGAAAAATGGGAACAGGAGGGAAAGGGGAAAAAAAGAAGAGGCTTTGTAAAAAATTTGCATGAACCAGAGAAATGTGGATACAATCACTTTGAAAAGCACATTCGAAGAGATCACTTTTTTTCTAAGAACTTCTGAGATTTAAACTAATTCTTGAAATTTGCTTACTCACCAAAAAGATCAATTAGTACCAAAATTCCTCTATTAACTTTTGACAGATACAATATTGAAAGTACTCTATTTGTCTTCTGGAGAAAGAAATCAATAGATCATGTAAAGTTTTCTAACATACAAGGTATTTGTTGTATAGTTTTTATTTTCTAGAATGTACTTTTCACAAGGGTAAGATATATGTCTTCCTCCTATTTGCAGTCACAGGATCTGGCACAACTTCTGGAACCTGGTAGGTTCCAGGAAATTCTAACAATATTCATGCAGTGAGTGAGTTAAGTTCCTCCAGATCAGTCTTTTGAAAGTAATAGAAAACTGTATATTTTAGACTTGTAAGATTTGACCAGAGATTTACTGGTATACCAGACCTAGGTCATGACATCTACACTTCTCACAAAGAGCCATAAATAACATTTGGTGCACAAAGCAAAGATCCCAAGCAAAAAGCACCTCTGTAACACCCTCTCAACTCCTAATCAAAAAAAAAAAAAAATGTCCACCACCTGTGGATCTTGACTCAGGTTATCTTTTCTGATGCATCCTGTGAATAGCCTTCCTTGGTACATAATTCTTTTCTTAGTCTGGAGCACAGAGCCATGTTTAATTTAACTTTCTCTACTCAAAGACTATAAAAATGTCCTTTTTCAATCCTTCTCTTAGATAATTTTTTTTTTATCTAATAGAAAGATCCAAAATATTCGCCAAATTCTTTCACCGTAAGGAATCAGAACCCAGTTTTATATCAAAACGTTAACCCAGTTACATTTCATCAATTTTATATACACATGAAATTTAAAGAAACAAAAAACAGGGCCAGCCAGACAGCTCAGCAGACTAAAGTGCCTGCTTAGGCAGAGACTGGGGTTTGATCTCTAGCATGCTGTGCCGGCCCCAGCCCCAGGGCATGTTGAGACTGCTATTGCCACTGGGCGTGGCGGTACGCACCTGTAATTCCAGCTTTTGGGAGGCCGAAACCAGGAGTATCACTACAAGTCTGATCTGTGTAGTGAGACCCTGTAGACCCTAAAATACATTTTAAAAACTGAGCTGTAAAGAAACAAAAAAATAGAAATATCAAAAGGCAAGTGAGTATTCAACCACATCTAAAAATGATTAAATACACAAATGAGTGATCCCTTCTTTCTAAAGTGAACGCTTTATATTTTGGTGATATAAGGAAGTTGTAAGCGTATGCATGTACACAGGTCCCAGTTACCATTTTCTGGAATTTGAAATAATTACTCAGTGAGTTAACAAATAAAAGAAGAAAGTGAGAGAAACTCAAGTTAAAAGGAATTCTCCACTAAGAAAAGAAAACTAAAGGATGTTATTAAATGTATTTTTTTCTTTGGTAGACAAAGAAAGTAACAAAAATCTAACAAAGATGTTAAAGTTAGAGTACACACCTGTTAGATTATTTTCTATTATGTTGTGCTGAGTAACATTTTATTGACTTTTATTCACATTATTGTTGACTTAAGGGTCAAAATTCTCATTCCACTGTTTTCGTGTATTTTCCTTTTGCATTTTTATTTGGAACTCCTGGAGACAGTAAGCATACATTTTACTTAGTATGAGACTTTCATTTGAGTTTCAAGGTTTCAACTACTGTAATTATTCATTGATTCATTTAAAATATATTTCCAGAGTACAGGCCACTGTCACATAGTTTGCTAAACATTAAAAATATCAGAAGAAAATAAGTCAGACCCTACACTTGTCTTCTCAAGCTTCAATATATTACCAGCTACAAAAGTTTTTCTTTAGCTTTAATAAGTTTTTCTTGAACTTTTATATTTTCCAGGTTCTTATTTTGAATATATTCAGTGCATAAAATATTAAATTTAAACATGGTGCTTCTGAATTGTGACTTTACACTGATAGTATTTCAGACCAATATCACATGTGTTTTCTTACGTTCCCCATGAATAATGTTTCAATATAAAAATTATTTGTCTTAGTTATCTTTCTATTTTATTGGGAGAAAATATCCAATACCCAAAATGAAGGAAGTAAACATTTATTTAGCTCACAGTTAGTGGTGGTTTTTGTCCATACTGGGCTGGCTCCAAGGCAGAGTGGCACATGGCAGAGAGGAGAAGTTCATGGCAGAGGAAAAACAGCGAAGAGCAAAGGAAGGAGCAGCAGCTGCAGCAGCTAGCAAGCCTCTCTCCCTTCCTGATATTGTATACAGATTACCCACCCCAGTACTAGAATTACAAGTATGTGTCACCATGCCCCACTAGCATAACTTTTTAAAAGAAAATTATAGTTGATTCTATTCTGTTGCTTAGGTTTTGTCTTTTCTTATAACTAGCTCCTCTTTGTTAGAATAAAAGGTAAAACAAAAATATTGGAAAATGGTATTATAAGATTATTTAGTGTTGCTTCATTTCATTAGCAAACAGAAAATACTAAAAAGGTTATAACTAGGGTCGGGGAGATGGCTCAGTAGAATAAGCGCTTGCCTGGCAAGCACAAGGTCCTGAGTTCAATCCCCAGTTCTGTCAAAAAGATAAAAAATAAAATAAAAAGGTTTTAACTAATCTTATACTTCTTTAATGCTTGGATGGAATGGTTCAATTTTTTCATTATTCCTATTCTACTATATTCACTATTTATCCACCACCCCTTGGGTTTGTTGATTTGAGGTCCATAAGATCTGTCTCTGTCATTCACATGATTAATTATGACCCCACTCACACCACAATACATATCCATTCTGGAATTCCCAAGTGATACCACAGTGCCACTCACATTTATTTTTTCCCTTTATACTTCAGTGTCTAGATCCCATGCCAGTTGAATATTTATGAACAACAAAAATATTCATTGGGCTCTGAATAAACATTAATTGAACCAAATACATTGCTGGATGCCATAGATTTTTGTGCGTGTCCTTTGTCTCAGTATTCTTAGCATTTTCTCCTCATCTGATAATTATTTCAGTGCTCCTATCCTCTCTTGAAATTTAAATAAGGGCATCAGGAAGAGTTGAACTTCAGGGTCTAAGATCCTGGCTCAAATCATGCCTTTGTGGTTTTTATATCATATGAGATCAGATAAATATGGCTAGTACTGGGTTAAGAAGACTGCAAATTCTTGCAAGTCTGAAAACTTAAATTAGATAATCATAACTAACACAAGTCCTAACAGAAGCTTCTGGACAGACAGTATAACATATTATTACTACAAATCTATCTTATCCCATAGTCTCATCTCTAAGGGAAAGATTGGCATTGGAAGAGTGGTTAAATAAAGTAAAGAAATCCCAGAACATTGGTTGTATGGTAGCACAATCTACTTCTAGAGAAGGGAAAGTATTTATTATATTACAAACCAAGTGAGGGGGATCCTAAGATACCTATTCTTGGAGGTGGTAGCTGTTTTTTTTTTATTATTCATCAGCATCATATTTTTCCATAGATTTTTAATGGCTGTAAATTATAATCTTAAATACTTAGGACTAAACTTCAATCTGGAAATATGTGAATCTCTTGGGTGGAGAAGGAAGTCAGTATTCAGAGGAGCACACTTCCAAATTTTGGTGATGTCAGGAGTCATGGGTTCCAAAAGCAAGTGTAACTAATAAGAGGTATCTGGACTTGAGGTTTCTCAGCAGGGCTTTTCCCTACAGAGGTGAGGGAAGCCCTACAAACAATTTCTGTATGGCATAGCTTCTAAAGCACAAACTGAGGAGGAAGACCTAGAGAAGTCAGGTGGGAGTCCTCTGTCTGTTTGAGAAATCAAATAGAAAAGAAGGCTCCAAAATGCTTCTCACTAAGAAAACATGGATGCACACCACACTGGAGAGTATTATGGCAAGATGTCAGCCAAAACTAGATTGCACCATTTACTGCCTAAAAATGAGACTTTCTAATAACTGCAGATAGCTTCAGAACTGCATATAAATTATCCAAAACCTCGCAAAAGAAATCTGACATCAAGTTAAGAAATTATGGAAGAAAGTCATTTCTAACAGTTTTACCCAAATAAAAACTATCACCTATTATCCCAACTGTAAATTGGAAATAATTACATTTTCATTTTAATCCTAGAGAATAATTTCAAGGAGAGGATTTTCAAAGCATTCAGTACAATGAGTGGCATCCAACAGTTCCTTAATAAATAGAAGCTATAAAAAGAATTATCGCTTTTTGGCTCTCTGAGCAGCACCATGGTGGTAGGCAAGAACAAGTGCCTTACAAAAGGCAACCAAAACGGAGCTAAGAAGAAAGTGGTTGATCCATTTTCTAAAAAAAGACTGGTATGATGTGAAGGCACCGGCTATGTTCAACATAAGAAATATTGGGAAAACACTCATCATCAGAACTCAAGGAACCAAAATTGCATCTGATGGGCTCAAAGGTCATGTGTTTAAAGTGAGCCTTGCTGATCTGCGGAATGATAAAGTTGCCTTTAGAAAATTCAAGCCAATTACTGAAGATGTTCAGGGCAAAAACTGCGTAACTTCCATGGCATGGACCTCACCCATGACAAAATGTGTTCCATGGTCAAAAAATGCAGATCCTGATCAAAGCTCATGTTGATGTCAAGGCTCCAATGGTTATTTGCTTCGATTGTTCTGTGTTAGTTTTGCTAAAAAATGCAACAACCAGATACGGAAGACCTCTTATGCTCAGCACCAACAGGTCCGCCAGATCCAAAAGAAGATGATGGAAATCATGACCCAAGAGGTGCAGACAAATGATTTGAAGGAAGCGGTCAATAAACTGATTTCAGACAGCATTGAGAAGAACATAGAAAAGGCTTGCCAGTCTATCTACCTTCTCCATGATGTCTTTGGCAGAAAACTAAAAATGCTGAAGAAGCCCAAGTTTGAATTGGGAAAACTCATGGAGCTTCATGGTGAAGGCAGTAGCTCTGGAAAGGCTCCTGGAAGTGAGACTGGAGCTAAAGTTGAAAGAGCTGATGGATATGAAACACCAGTCCCAGAGTCTGTTTAAGATCCAGATTTTTAATAGTGATAAATAAAGTCCTATTTGTGATGAAAAAGAAAAAAGAATTATCAACTTTAACAAATATCTTCAAAGGAGCTGTTCAGATTCCCAGATATAGGCATGCAAAATATGTCAAACAAATAAAGCATTAACTGGTCCTTTCAATAAACCAATAGAAATTAGAGTACAATTATCTTAGCCATCTATCTATTTGTCTGTCTATCTATCTATCTATCTATCTATCTATCTATCTATCTATCTATCTATCTGCATTTCCATTCCTACTTTCTTCCTCTGCTTCTTGCCCTCATCCCAAATGTTATTTCCTTTTGAGCATTTTCTTACACTTTCACAATATCTGTACAATAACCACTGTTAATTTCATATCTTGTTTGAAATTCTGCATCATCTTTATTTTTTTATTCTCTTTTTAAAAACACTTCAAAGTTATTCCTCTCTGAATAATCACTGAATTCTAAGCACTTCAATTTTTCTCAGATTTTTGTCAAGAATACACTGTAATCCCCAATATTAAGTTATTTTAAATTTCTATGTTTTTCTTATTCTGCTCTAGGCTAAACTTTTGTGCTGAATAAAGATGATAACAATGCCCATTTATAATAAGAGAGAAATATATCTCTTATCATGTCAGCATCCCTTTGAAGAGCTACAAAACCTCCTTTGATTACAAAAAGTCACATTCTCTATTGTAGCCTCTATACTTTCAGAACATATATTATCACTCATTAATTATGAAGTTCACTGAAAATATTTATTATAATCATATAGTTCAAGCTCTTCTCAGAATAAGAAATCCCACCAGTGAACAAAACATAGATTTTTGCATTCAATGAGCTTTATCTAATGAGGAAAATAATAAAGTTGATGAGTAAGTGAAATATGCACTATCATGGGTAGGACAAAGCAGGACAAAGGAGAAAATAGCAGAGAAGGAAGATAGAAAGTATTAAAGGATGATATATTTTTATACAATGTGCCCAGGTAAGATACCAATTGAAGCTATCAAGAATTCTGTTAGGGATCCAATTATGGAGGTCAACAGAGAGGCTTAGGTTGAAGATTTAGATGATACTGAAAATGGAGGGTCCTTGAAATTACCAAGGTAGTGAATGCCAACAGAATGCTGGCTAGCAACAAAGTCTTATTTTCTGGTGATACCTAATATAGAAATCAGGGTGAAAGAAAAGTGATAGTGTGTAACTAAGTGAAAGGGTGGCAAGAAAAGTATGAGAGATTTAGGACACTGTGGAGACTTGTGAGCCAAGAGGAAGATTTATTCCAAAACAGAGATCATAATAGACTGTCAACTTAGGCAGATACCTCAAGGTATGCAAGGACTGTGAACCCAAAAGTAAGTATAAGAATCATTAGTGTCATTGGTAAGAGCAATTTTACATTACTACGTAGTATACTACTTTTAGTATACTAAAAGTTCACTGAAGTGGATGTAGAATACATTTTGGGAGTGTTTAGGACAGTGAGGGTGGACATCTCTTGCAAGAACTTTTTGAAAAAGAGAAGAGAAATAGACATACCTGTGAGAAGTATCAAGTGATGTGATCAACATGCTTGTTTTGAAGAAAAAATGAACAGGGTGCATGTGCACTATTGCAAATGACCCAGGAGAAACAAAGGTCTTGATGCAAGAAGTAGGCAGGAGTGTTGGAACCAGGTGCATGAGCAGAGAAGAGAGGATGCCACTAGGGGAAGGAGTGGTTATGATTAGAAGTATGGACAATGTGTTCAGAGTCATCAAAAAGGAAATAGGACATAGGGTTACAAATTCGATAGAACAGTTGCATTGCTTGATGAGATCAGTGGGAATTCTGTTTGATTTATTTTACTCTTTATGCCTTGCTTACTGAAATAAGAAATAAATCTAAAGGTTAGAGGGATAGCCCAGTAGCTTGAGCACCTGTCTCGCAAACACATGTCCTGAGTTCAATTGCTAAATAATAGAGAGAGAGAGAGAGAGAGAGAGAGAGAGAGAGAGAGAGAGATAAGGAAATAAGATCTACATCTGAAATGTGAATTGGAGAGGAGGTAACACAGGTATGAGGGGAATGCTAAAGTTATGATACAATATATAAAATGAAATAGAATAGGAAAGAGGATAAGGTAAATACATGACTGATGAATAGAATTAGAGTTTGCTTGAAAGTAGTGGCTAAAAGTTAAGGTAACAAAAGTCAGCATCACAATATGAACAGTACCCAAAATAAAATATTATATTAGGTCAGTGTCTTCATCAAGTTATGCAATTGTTTTATTTTTATCTTTTCATGTTTTCATTCCTATTTAGAATCTCTATGTTTCCCCTTGTGTCTACATTTGCGTAAGACCTATTGTTTTCAATAGCTAATTCACAGTCCCTTTTCTTCTGGGGGTCCCTTCATAATGTAAATGCCCATCTTGTCTTTTGCTTTTTCATATTCTTTTGTGTTCTGGAGTAATTCAGAGCACCTAGAATTTCATTGTCTGGATTCAATTGTCAGATGCATGACCTTGGGAAAATTCATTAACCTAAATGTGTTTCCTAACCTATAAAACATAAGATATATGTTATGGGGTTTTGAATGAAAATTACATAAACCAGTACCTACAATATGCCTGATACATAGAAATTTAATATTAACTACTAGGTGTCTTGAACAATATCAAATTTAAGGGGGTGGCCAAATAGGCCGCAGATTAAAGTGCCTGAAAGCAGTAGCAGGGGCCGGGGATTCGATCCCTGGGCCTGCAGTGCTGCACCCCCCACCTCCGAGGTGCACTGAGACTGAGCGTGGTGATGTGCACTTATAATCCCAGTTCTTGAGAGGCTGTAAACAGGCGGATCACTATGAGTCTGATCTAGCCCTGTAGACCCTTCCCTAAAATACAAAAAAAAAAAAAAAAAAAAAAAAAATTCTGTGCCTAATTACAAAATGTACAATAGACGTTGTAAAAAGGGGAGAAAACTGTTCAAAAGGAAAGAAAACTGGATGAGTGAAAAGAGAAAAGATAGCAAGAAAGAAAAAAATGTACTACACACAAGATACTAATTTATCTTAGCTCAATGAAAAAGTTTGTGCTAACATTGTTTGGACAATTGAATGGTTACATCTTGTATTTTGAGTAATTTAAAGATAACAAACACAATATAGGAACCATTATTATCCTCCTATTATATTGTTCTGAAATATTATTTTTCCTATGTAAAATTTAAAAAATACATGTTTAAATTATATTATGGGGTAGAAATCTATCCATAAAATCTATGCTATGGAAGCTCATTAACAATAATTGCTAGCCTGGTGTGTTGGCGCATTGCTGTAATCCCAGCACTCAGAAGGCAGGATCCTCATGAATGTGAGACCAGCTTGGGCTACAAAGTGAGCTCAAGGTCAGTCTGAAATGCATAGCAAAACCCTGTCTCAAAAATATAAAATAAATAAATAAATAAATAAATAAATAAATAAATAAATTTCTGAACTAGCATTTGAACATCTCACAAAACACTGGGAAAATAGATATTAGGAAGTATCTGTAAAATTAGAACTTTAGTTAACTGAAATGTAACATCATTATACTTAGCATGATAATGAAAAATTACACTGAATCTTTCTATTTAGATTTGAAGATAGAACAGCATCTTAGGAACTTATCTCAGGCAGCCTGCTATGACATTTTAGAGAAATTGCTTCCACTACATCTATGCTTATTACCCATCACAAACAAGTATAACAAAATGAATAGAAAGAATGCCTTTCATCAGGCAAAAATGAAGTAACAGTGTAAAAGACATATATATATATATATATATATATATATATATATATATATATATATATATGACATATACACATATATATATATAAGTCTATTTCTATCCTAAAATTATGACCACTACATATGATCCATGTATTTGAAGTAGAATATGGAATGAATAAAATGATATTCATTTTGACAAGTTTATCTCATTTTTATTAGTTTATTTGGTACAGGGTCTTGCTACATAGTTTGGACTCATAGTGATCCTCCTGTCTCTGCCTCACATTTTAATGCAACAAAAGTACATAGTAATATTACAATGCTAAATATTAAAATTCAAGCCTTATACACAAAGTTTCTCATTTACACAGTAATTACCAATCAGAAAGTATACTAGTTTCTACAGGGAAACACCAAAAACTTATGCCAATACTAATTATGATACGTAATTCAAATTTATAGTTATGTCAATATTTCCCACATCAATAAGTGTACATGTCACTGTGAAGATTTAAACATCTAACTGAAAAAAAATTACTCCTAAGCTAATCAATATTAGAAACTGGCCATAAAAAAATTTAGCCTGCCCTTAATACACTGACATAAGCACAGAAAACATCTGTTGATGGCAAAAATAGTGAAGAAAAAGTGAAACATGGGGCTGGTGAGATGGCTCAGTGGTCTAAAGCACCTACTTAGAACAAACTTAGCAAAGCACAGGGACCGCAGTTCAATCCCCCAGCACCACATGCCAGCCAGCCCCGCCCCCTGGTAGGCTGAGCTGGCCACACACACACACACACACATACACACACACACACACACATAAATAAAATTTTAAAAAAAAAGTGAAACTTTTTTTCCACACAGGATTTTTCTAATGAAAAGGACAACTATCTGCTTTCTTATGATAAGTCAATCTGCACATGTTTCTCATGAAACCATATTTATTGGCAAATTAAATGTTGTTCATGTAATAAGTAAAAATTATACAGTTTAACAACAACAAATTTTCAGAAGTCTAATTTTAGAAATATGGAAACATGGAAATTGTTTAAAGCTGTATTTGCACAGTCAGGCTAATACTATGTAGAAAAATGTACCACTCGTGCAAATAAAGATAAAATGAGACTAGTAATTGGATTATGATCTCTATTACATATCTTTTTTAAAATTTGGGATTTGCTATAATTTTCATGTGCAGGCAAAAAATAATGATAGTTTTTCTACAACACTTTGAGTAATTGCATATTCATTTATGTTGAATAGATTCAACCTCTCATACTAACATTAGATATGTGAATGCTTATAGACACATGAACAGACACATTCTTCTCCACTCAACAATTTCTGTTAACATAAATCTTTTAGTCACTCAGTTTTGAAATACTAGAGTCATATTTCAGCTCCTCAGTTTCCTCTTCCCTAGTATCTAGTCAGTCAATAATTCTGGAATTACTTCGTAATATGCTTGCAATCACGTATATTTACGGCTCTTTTCCATGCTCCCTCTCTGTTTCAAATTTAAAACAAACACACAAATCAATTGGAAAATTCAATCACATGCCCACTGGTTCTGAAGCTATCTTAGATTTACTGCTTATCTTTTCTTCCATTTTAATGCATTACTACTTAATACTTCATGTTTCCAAGGTCACAATGCTGACAGGCTCCTTACCTAATCATTTCTGTGTGAATACAATGGGCCAGCAGAGAATCTTAGTACATTCAGGCTTTTCTTAGCTATAATATCTTTTATATAATATTACAGGAATATCTCTTCCTATATACCATTACTATCATACCAAATTCCTGTTCCAAAACCTCCTAGCTGTGTACTATGAGTTGTGTAAATTAAAAAACAAAACAAAACTAAACAAAAACCAATGCACTGCTTTTGAGGTTTCTCTGAGTTCTAGAATTACAAAGTGAGTGGGGGGTCCCAGCTCTTTGCTCTAGCTGTTGTTTCCTCACAAGCTTCAACTTCTTTCTGCCTAAACTCATCACCTTTCTCCAATACCCAAACTGTCTGCATCTTAAAAATTACACTTTTTCTTAAAATTTCCTAATTTTTTAAAAAATGTCATTTTAATGGTATGAACTGTATATTAAAACATATGGATATATTTGTATTAATCACATGGAATCAAAATATGGAGAACAGAACCAAAATGTTAGAACTATCATGAAACTGCAGGATCCATAATGGTGGACAGATATAAATGTCCACCATTTTTACACTTCTAGGCCTAAGTATAAAAAAAAAAAAATATGATTACTTTGGGAGACTGAGAAAACAAAATGAAATTATCTTTTAAAATTACAATTTGCAAAGCATATAAATGAAAGTTATTTTGTAAACATTGATGTTCCTGCTCCCACCAAAAAATGGCTCACCCCTCTAAATTCTCTTTTCTCCCAAGAAACCTCTTCTGTTGCATAGTGTCACATACATACCCAGTTTACAAAGTTGTCCTTTGCCTCACCTCCAGACAATGACTCTCTCTTTTTTATATTGATTTTATTGAGAAAGAAGTAGTAATGAGACAGTTTCAAAACAGGTTAGTAGGACAGTTACAATAATTAACACATTGAATATTGTTTTCTTTGTAGTAGTTATTCATAATACAAGATGCAGTCATAATATCTTGTCTAAACACTATTAGTTCAAAATTTTCTTCTTATTTAACTAAGAGAAAGTAGCTATATATCTATGCTATTTTGTATATACAGATATATTTTTTCACTACAAAATGGACCTTTTTTTATATCCTCCTTTTTTGTTTACTTTTGTCAGAGATGGGTATTTCATTGCCATTCATATATTGCTGACAATGGCTCTTTTAATGTCCATTTCTCAGTACTGAGACGTCAATATTTCCTTCTGCAATGAATTGTATGTTTTGATTTTCATGAACAAATAATTAGATTTTGATTAAAATACTAAGATGTAAAGTAAAAGGTTGTTTAAAGAAAAGAGTGAAATTTTGAATGAAAACTAATTTTTTAACTGAGGGAAGAAAATTTCCATTATTACAAAGGCTCACAAAAAATAGTTGGCTATCTTGTACTTCTCAGTTTCAAAATTTGCTTCATGTAAACAGTGTGGAATTAGCAAGAAGACAAATACATACATCAAGGGAACAGAACAGAGATTCTAGGAATAAAGTTCTGAGTATAGAGCTGAATGACTTCCAACAAGAATTCCAAGATTGCATAATAGGAAAGAATACATTCAATAGTGTTAAAACTAGATATCTAGGGGCAAAAGAGTGTATTTTAGCCCTTACAGCATACAATATAGAAATAAGGCCATTACTCAAAGTAGATTAGCATTCTAAGAATAAGAGTTTATGCTACAAATTTCTCAACTTAAAACATAAGTAATACATATGACATTGTAATGGTTGATACATTATGTCAATTTAGGAACTGAAAGGTCCAGCAGTTTAACTAAGTGATTCAGTAGGGGGTCAGGGACCTCACTTTGTGAACATCATGTGCTTGTGGAAGAAGAAGCACAGAGGTGGTGTAGGAAGAGAGCCTGCGTACAGTGTAAGGGGGGAAAATAGGCTTGCTTGCCCCCGTTAGCTCTGGTTAGGACCCTCTGTCTTCCGCCACACTGAAGTGCTGCCCTGTGCCACGCCACCCTGCCTTGGAGCCAACTCATCATTGAATGAAATCACCACAAACTGAGCTAAATACACCTTTTTCTTACTTAACTTTGAGTGTTAAGTATTTTGTCCCAGCAATGAGAGAAAAATGACTAAGACAGACACTATATTTTTAAATAATTTCTTAGACATGATACCAAAGACATAGACAAAAAAAGTAAAAACAGATACCAAAATTAAAAAAAAAAAAACTTCTGTGCATCTAAAAACATAATCAAGGATGAAAAGGTAAATTACAGAATAAAAAATATATTTATAAATTATAAATCTCATGGCATGAATATCATATATATTTATAACTTAATGACAAAATATAACATTGTTTAAAGGTAGATAAAAAATTTTATCAGTGTTAATCCGAAGAAAATATACAAGTTGACAAAGACAAATGTTAAATATTCAATATTATCAATGATCAAGGGGATACAAATAAAAATATCATAATGTGATATTAGTTCATATTCACTAAGATTGTTATTGTCCAAAACAGATGAAAATGAAACACATGAGAATGTAAAAAATTAGAAAACTTATAGTAGTACAACAATTACGTAAAAAACATGGTTTTTCCTGAAATACTGAAAATAGAATCATAATCAAGAATTTCTACTTTTGGTTAGATAACTGAATGAATTAAACATAGGATCTCAAATAGGCACATATGCACCCAAGTTCATAATAATATTGTTTCCAAAAGCCAAAGTCCACTTGTCCATTTATTGACGAATAAATAAAGAAAATATGGTATTTACACACAATGGAATCTTACCAGATCTTCCAAACTTAAGAAATTCTGACATCTCATACAATACTGATGAAATCTGAGGATGGAACGCTAAGGGCAATAAGCCAGTCACAAAAGAGAAATGATATGATTCTAGTTATAGGCAGTGTTTTCTCTATATAAATTCACAGCAAAATTGTGAATGTCGAATGCCTGGTAAATCCAATGTCGTGGTTTATGAAAAGAGACTTGCCATCTTATACATTGAAGAGAATTGTGAACATAGATTGTACAATGTGCATAACATACTTGTAAAAGAAAGGAAAACTTTTCTATCTTTTTGGTTCTGTACTAGTGTCTTTGAAGCTGACAAATCACAAATGAATAGAAAAACAACCACACAATTTCATGTGTTGTCAAAAATTTCTTTTTTCCCTTATAGAAAAAAAAGTGAATACCGAAAGAAACAGTTAAATCCAGTAAGTTTACCACCTGTAGGGAGCGAGCGTAAAATGACTACGCGCACCATCTTGCCTACCACGTGACTACAGCATATGGCCAAACTCTACAGGTCAGGCAAAGTCTTAAGATAGCTGAGCTTTGGTACCAGCCAGTATGCCCAGCCTGATTCTAAACTGATGTTGAAAATGTTGTTTCTGAGAAAGACCAGGAATAGTTTGATTGGTCACAGGCCAACTTTGTCTACCTTATGAGATAAACTCCTTCATACTTCAGGGTGTAAGGCTCCTCTTATCTTACTAACACCTGAGAGATGTTCTGTGTCTCTATTTCCTCCAAACTTTGTAAAGTCCTAGATCTGTCTACCTCTTTCTTTAATCTCGCAACACTTCCACCTTTGGAAGCTCATTCTTATACAGAATACGAACTTTTTTTTGTAAACACTGCTTTAACAAACAGTGATAAATTGTGAGGTGAAAAGACAAAGAAAGCAACAAGAGGTTCATGAAGGTGGTAAAATGGGATAATATATGGAAGACAGAGGTTATTAAGTAGAATTTATTTTACACTGACTTATCTTGGCATTGTCACCATCTCTGCATAGTGAAGTGAATATTTTCCCCCTTGTATGAAAAAAAATTATCTCAAAAGGACAATGTACACCCTGTCTTTAGATAAAGGGTAGGGAACAGAAACCTTTTCCTTTGCCTATTTTTCTCAACTGAATTTAACTCAAAATAATCCCTTTATATTTAACACTATTTCATTGTGCATTTAAAAATTGCTACAATGGTGAAGTTCTATACCATATATATTACACTACAATTTTTAAGAAATCAAAGCAGCATTTCCAGAAAATTAACTAACATAAGAAAACTTAGTAACTTACTGTAAGTAGTTTTATGCAGCAAGATTTCTGCCTAAAGTAAAACATTATTCCCCTAAGAAAAATGCTTATATGTGCTTTATTCTGTTTCCTATGTGAAAGAAAATGTGTGAGGCATCAGTATTATTTCCCCAAAGATAATAGCTATAATTTTTCCAAATACAAAACCACACAGACATTCTTACACACTTGTTAAGTAGGTAGTGAAATTAATTCCACACACACAAACACATAAACCACAATATTAAAAGGTTATTATTATCTTCACACACAAAAATTTTATCTTTACTTGCAAGTTGTAATAATTCTCAAATTGAAAAGAAAAGTTGTGGAACAGAGATCAAAAATCCAATTAATGTTCTCATTTTTATTCCTTCTTTGTGCAATCAATGCTACATTTATCATATATTAATTAATAGGAAAGGAAATATATATAAATGGACAGGTACTCAAAAGACTGAGCGCAGAAATTAATATACTATAGCTTATTTTTATTTCATATAGTAAATAAAATCTGCCCTTTGAGAGCAATTTATTCAAAATTTGTGTGCTATAGCTCTTCTTCCACTAATAACATAAGGTTGCTCACATCTTTTTTTCTTTATCAGCTTGCAAGTGTGCAGACATATGAAGCAGTTATTTGGTCTAGGATATAAATAGCTGAAATAAATTTGCTGTTTCCTCAATTTTTTTCCTGATGGATTATATGTAAATGTCAGCTGCATTATAACCTTGAAATACCAGTATTTGAAGTACCATGAAACATCTAAATATAAGTAAATGTAAAGAATTTTAAAACTCTGTTTTAACTGCATGTAACTTTTAAAGAAATATTTATCCAATAATTACTGTTAACTTCTTACTTAAAAGAATTGCAAAGAGCAGAGGGAGAAGATTGTAGTTTTAAAAGTTGCCCATAATCCAAAAGACAAACCAGGGAGCATAAAAAAATTCCACAAGATAACAACATTTATACAAAGAAAAAAAAATATATATATATATATATTTCACTAAGTACTGTTTTCATTATATTTTCAATCATGTGCCACAAAATATCACACTTAGTTTTATACCTGCGTATATCTTATCTCTGAACTCCCTATATTCCAGGGGCTGTTACATGTGGTTTGTGTTCTCAAGATTAAACCTGTACTAGGTAAACAAGGATTTGTTGATCGAGTTATAATTTAATGGGCTTAATCAGTGAAAGGAAACTTGGGCTAGAAAATTAATCATTTTCCCCAAGATTACTATAGAGTCAACTTTCAAACCTATGTGATTTGTTTCAGTATTAAGAGTCTTTGGCCAACTCCTATTTGAAAATTCTCTCTGTGTAACTGACATTTTGATCCCCATATTTATTTTTCATATCATGGGATGTAGGACTGTCCCTAGACTATAGACCATAACCCATACTCCTTTTGTTTCTGCTAATTCCTATAAAAGCTAGAAACATAGGTCAACACTGACTACCAAAATGTTCCCAATAACATACTTATTTAATGTTTCCTTTTCTGGTTTTTTTTTTAAATTATTCTTTTGGTACAGGGTCTCACTATGCAGCTCAGACTCATAGTGATCCTCCTCTCTCAACATCCCCAGTGCTAGGATTACTGGCACGGGCCACCATGCCTGGTTTCGGGGCCTGCATGGCACACCTAGGGTTCAGGGTCCAGTGAGGCTTGTAGTACCAGGGATCAAACTCAGGACCTTGTACTTGCCAGGCAGGCACTTGGAGCACAGAGCTATCTCCCCAGTCCAATAGGTTTCTTAAGTCTACTAAATATAATCCTTTTTCTCTTTCTCTTACCCTTTTCTTTTGCCTTCTCTCTAAATATTAACACAAAATCTTAGATAAAAAGACCAGAAATGTGATGTGTATTTGTTTACTTTGTAAAGAGCAGAAGCATTTAAATTCTATTTTTCTAAAATTCAAACAATATAACCTTATAAAAATTCAAACACATATTTGATAGGAAACACGCAAATAAATCCCCAATGCTGAGTTACAACAAATCAAGTTAATATTCAATTTTCTCAATATTGTCGATAAGATAAATTTTATGGCAATTCTTTTTTCCTTTTCTTTTTTAAAAACTTTGTTAAGGAAAGTAAACAAAGAAAGGATGTTGGTTATAGAAGTTTAGAATTTTATTATTAAACATATATAGACTATAATAAAAATACCATGGTTCTTTGAAAAAGTAATAACCAGAGGTCTCCAGCCTTGCTTGTGCTTAAAATATATACACACTTACTCTTTCTTTATTTCTTCTTTCTTTCTTTCTTTCTTTCTTTCTTTCTTTCTTTCTTTCTTTCTTTTTAATGTTTTTAGTACAATGTCTACAGGATCTCACTACACAGATCTGACTTGTAGTGATGCTCTTGTTTTCAGCCTCCCAATCACTGGGATTACAGGTGTGTGCCACCAAGCCCAGTCTCATTCACAGTCTCAACTCACCCCAGGTGGGGGGCAGCACAGCATGCTGGGGATCAAACCCCAGCCACTGCACTCTGCATAAGCAGGAGCTTTAATCCGCTGAGCTATCTGGCGGGCCCTATACACACTATCTCTGATACCTATAGTTTACATGTAAGATTACGTGTAAGTGTATTATTAATAATAATAAATTCAGTGTTTGTACCCTACCCTGGGGGTGAGCATTCCAAAATTTACTCCAGGTTATCTTGATATTTTTTTCATGAATGTCTCCAAAGAAAACACTTTTGCCTAATCTGTTTCCTGTGAGAAGATGCAAAATTTACTTACTTTTATTACTTGAAACATATTTTATGATATTTTTTAGATTGATACTAACATGAAATCCAATATTCAACTACTTGGACTTTTTTCTGGGTTTAGTCAGATGAGTTTAAAGGCATACTGTGGTAAAATATATTTGGACATTTGAAAGAATTCATTGTTTGGGTGATTCACATACTTTCTGAGTATCCACTCAGATGTTCCACAGTAAGTTTTGCTAAAATTATCTATTTAGGGATCCACTTTTAAGATCTTTACATAATGAATCCCCTTCATCATTTCATTGTGGCTAATATAACGTGCTAATATCTTTTTTCTTCCCTCTTGAGGGAAGGATTGAGGACCTCACAATTGGGCTACAGTTCAGTCTGAATTGCACTTTTCAAGGCATAGCTATCTAAATATTAAACAGAATAATGGAATTCTTAAAACCTTGCATAAAATAATTATTAAGATATCTCTGCAACTATTCTACAATAGTTTGGATATGTGGTTAATAAAGGTTTTACAACATTAAAAATCAAAGATGCTTTGCAGTCATCACCCATGAACTTCATACACTGCGATTTATTCAGCAATTTTAGAGAGCAATTCTATTTTCTTTTCGGTGATGTACATTGTGGGGTCAGAGGAAAACAAAATAGAAAATTGCTTATATTAATAATATTATTTCATATAATATTTGTTAAATCTCAGTATTCAAACAATAATAACCATTGTAAATATGCATTTATGTAACATGGATACTAAAGAATTTAAATCTTTCATTTTCAAGTGTTTAGTGATTCTACAGTATAAGGCCTGATCACTCAAGCATTTAATTGCTAAGTGACTCCTCAATTCCTAAAACAAGAAATTCCACTGTGCCACAACACTTGAAAGGGCTGCACAATGAAGACTTTGCTTTCTTTTTCCAATTAAGTCAATTCCTATTTGGGCATATCTATATCTGTTATAAAATTAAATTACCTTGAATTATAAGAGCCAAACAATTATTTCTCATTTTAAAGGTTTGTGTAGTTTTTCTGACTATACTAGCATCATTTTTTATCACACCAAGACATAGAAAACAAAGTTATAAATGCAACAAGATTACATAATAAAGCATCTAAAATGTTCAGGATTATTTTGAAGAATAAACATGCTGTATATCTTTTAAAATGACATTAATAAATAAGAACATAAGTTCAGATCCATATGTAAAACATTTAGACCTTTATAATATGTATATTTAACATCTGAGTTTAAATTATTTTCTAGAAAAAAATCCAGTACATGCACTCATTTATGTTATTTTTAGGAGATGTTTCAAAACCATACAATGTTATGAGGAATTTTTAACTTAGTCCCCTGAAAATAATTAGCCTCATCATATTGATAAGGATTTGGTCTTATTTGAAAAAACTTACAAAGAAAAAATATCCAACTTAATAAATATGATGTTAATATCATGACACAGAAATATAAGACACAGAAGTAGCAAACTTGCATTAATTATGAGTTTACTGGGCATAAGGAAAATCATACTCTGTTACATAGAAGTGTGTAGTGGAATACATTTGTAAAATCAAGACTTTTCTAAAATCTCAAGATATATATTTTTTTAATACTTGGAATTGGCTTTTCAAAAAGATTACAATAGGATGGCATTTTAACAATAAGTACCTGAAGTCATTACACACAATTAAAATATGTTCAACTGGAGCATAAATTAGAGTTAAGCATAGAAAAGTTGAACTTGTCATCATTGTTCATGCACTATTATTTCCAGTTGATCAATTTTTTCATCGCTGATAAATGTCGCAATTACAAATAGCATACAGGGCTAGAACCCCAATTGAATCATTTTTAAAGGGTCAAGGAATCATGCAGGTAATTGGGTACTTTTATGCCACAATAGCAAAGCACATACTTTTCCAAAACAAAGTATAAGGTGTGTTATGTGCAGGCAAGTGAAGAATCTTTTAAAATGTACACTTATTCTGTATTTGGCGAGGTAAAGCAAAGTGAGGGAAAAAAAAAGAAATCTTATAAATAAAAATCTGTTAGGCCTGTGAATTCTATTGTCTTTGCAAGTAGTATGTTTAGTCTGCTACGTGAAACAAATTAGGTCAGATTTCCCAGCATATGCACGCATAGTACACACTAAATGTATAGTAGTCAGAACAATGGAGTTTTAGAATCAATATAACCTGGTTCAACTGAGGTTCTGAGCTTATGAAATATGGGTACTACAAATTAAACAAGATTACAGCACACAGGCAAACTCACCCTTCCAATCTTACATCTGGCAGACTTCTGTTAAGGGCAATCAGATCACTGGCCATAAGATTAAATTGATTGATTTTAAACAATTCTTTCATTTTCTCTTGATCATCTTTAGGAATCAGCACAGCCTTTCCCATTTCTCCTGGCCCTTCTTGGTTTCTTGAAATAACAGCTGTAAGACATACACGGGTACACACACATACAAACACAGAAAAAGCTGAATAAATACATCCTGAAGTCCATTTTTGTATAATAGTTTAATAATGTAATCATCCAGACAATTGCTCGTGAATGACACTGCGTAAAAGAAACAATCTCTTTTGGCTTACTAGCTAAATATTAAATTTTGTCTTTCAACTGTTGTCATATTATATAATCTAAATAATGATTAAAATAAGTCAGAGTTTATAATTTGGCTAACATTATATGTCTTAATATATTTCTCAGAGATTATTTGCAGCCCTAGAACAATTGTTATGAAATAAAAGGCATATTTAAAAATATACTAAATGTTAATTTAGTCTCACAACTAATTACTTGCAAACTGTGAAATACAATGAGAATATACTTAAAACTGATGTAATCAGTGAACTTTTCTCTGATTTGGGCTTCATAATTTTAAAACAACAGCAATAACATTACTAGCCTTAATACAAAGCAGACCATCCTTCCGAGGAGCTACTGTTCATTAGTTTATCTTGATGTTTAGTGACATGAGTGAAACTCTGAAAGAGAACACTTTTCAGTGCATCTTTAGGTATCAGTACCAGAAAGGTGATTAGGCTTGAAATCATTTCATCCATAGAAACAGTAAAAACCTGGAAAATTTTTATATGGAAAAGACATGTGCAACCAACTTCAAACTATTTAAAAATTACCACTTGCTATAATTTGTATCTTAATTTGTCCCAAGGGTCTATGTACCAAAATCTTGCTCCCCAGGTTGGCACTATGCAGTGTTAAAAACATTAACAGGTGGAAACATAGAGTGCAATCTTCAGATCCCTAGAGACATGGCTTCAAAAGTCACTGCAGGACCCAAGTCCCTTCCTTCTTCTCTCTTTCTTCTTAGTCACATGCTAAGGAGTTTTGCGTGGGCACACACTCCTGCCATGATGTGCAGGCTCGCCTAAAGCAAGGGCCCCAAAGATTAGATACTAGAAGAAGCTCCAAAATTCTGGGGCAAAGTCTTTTTCTTTGTGTGCCTGAGTTGATAATTTCAGTTCTGTGTCCCAGTGCTGCAAAGCTGACTAGAATATCATCTAAAGAACATTCACAAAGAATATCAATCATCATAAGGAGCAAATCTAGAAACAGTAGCAGTAATTTTACGAGTGCATAATTTTCAAAATTTAAATTAAATTCTAAATAATACTTATTGCAGAGTAGGAATTTTCCTTTGGAGTTAGTAAGCTGAGATTTCCAAAATGAGCCGAAATAGGTGTTGACAAACTTGTGCTGTCAGTTAGATATTTATTTACCTTAAAGAACATTTCACCTTTAGGATATTTTGGGAAAAAAAAAGTATTTCACAGAACATGTTGAAAGAACTTCTTTACCTAGAAACTCCTCCTAATTCTAAAATTAGAGAATAACTAGTCTCTGCAATATCTTCTTTCAATCAATGTATTAAATTTTGATTTTTAACATATGATAGACTAAATTTAATGCCATGAAATGATATTTTCATGCTAAAAGTTTTGAATATTGTTTTGAAGCATTAATGAATAAATAATGGCTAAAGCATTGGGGGTATTTATTTTCTTATAATTTTTAGAAATCAAGAAAGTTGCTCCCTACTCACAGCTATTTATAACGTCTTTATGGAAAGTAAATCCTCCTTATCTTCTTAGGTTCTGCTGGTAGTATAATAATTAAACTTACATAAGGAAGATTAACAAAAGAGAGACATAAGGATATCTTTTTACATGTACATTGGAGTCCACGAAAGGAAAAAGGAAGACCCAAAGAATCTGACCCAAAGCATATAAACTTTTTCATACAAGAGAGAATAAATTGTGGGGCCGAGACAAGACAAACAGGTATGGAGTAGAGTCAGAAAATTTGGGAATGTACTTAGGAAATACATGGAGGAAGATGCAAACATGACATCCTGTCCACAAACACCATTAGAACAAATCTCTCTAATGACTGCTTAGACAACAATGTGCAATGTATTAATTATTGAAACTATGCTGGTAATCTG
>NW_004524606.1:1562097-1572744 GCF_000260255.1 Octodon degus | reverse complement strand
GCACTTGCCAGGGAAGCGCTTATTCCACTGAGCCATCTCCCTGGCCTTGGCTCATGGCTTGTGGGGCACCAGCCGCAAAGGAGGGTGCTGGCCTGGCCATTACAGGGAGGATTCAGAATGCCTCCATGCACCTGTGGCCCGAAGGACACTTTGGGGAGTAGTGATCTGGTGCTTGTTACTTCGGACTCTCACACTGGAGATGAGCACACCACAACCCCTCCCCTGTCCTCTTATTTTTATTTTGGACAAAGGGTCTCGCTGTGTAGTTCAGCCTGGACTTAAGGTGGCTGAGCTGGCCTAAAACACACTTAGCTCTTCCTGCCTCAACCCTACAGCTGAGATTAAAAGATCCCCTTCTGTAAACTGGGCGTGAGGGGGCACACCTGTAATTGCAGCACTTGAGAGGCTGAGGCAGGGGGGTGGCCAAGTTCGAGGCCAAATAGTGAGAACTGGTCTCAGGAAAGCACAAGAAAAGCCGGGTTGGCAAAGGGCAGAACTGAGCACAATTCAGACTGCACCGCATGTCAATTGGTTCAAGTTGAGTTAATGGAAGTCATTCTTCCGTGGCTGCAATGTAGAAGAGGTGGCGCAGACAAGGTGCAGCTGGCGGGCCCCCCAGGGAGCACCTGTGAGCCCCGCTATTCAGGTTATGGCAGGATTCCAAGTCCGAACCCAGCCTGCGCAACTTAGTCAGATCCTATCTTGTGTGTGCCTAGCACATGCAAGGTTCCGGATTCAGAGTCAAACACTACACAGAAAAAAAAAAAGGGCTGGCCAAATACCTCACCACATTAATGTGCCTGGCCAGGGGCTCGATCCCGAGGCCTGCCGTGCCAGTGCAGGCCCCGCCCCTGGGCACACTGGGCGTGGTGCGCACCTGTAATGCCAGCTCTTGGGAGACTGTAAACAGGTGAATCACTAGAGTCTGATCTAGTAGTGAGACCCTTAATACCCTGTAGACTCTTCCCTAAAATACAACAAAGAAACAAACAAAGTCGAACACTGATGCCAGGTGTGGCAGGGCAGGCCCAGAAGGCCTGTACTCAGGAGGCCAAGGCAGGAAGATCACTGTTAATTCAAAGCCAGTCTGGGCTATGGTGAGACCCTGTCTCAAAAACAAAGTGGTGTAGCCCCTGCGTGAGTTCGATTCCCTGTTTAAAAGTCCCGAGTTTGATTCTGTTTGAAAAAAAAAAAAATGAGCAGGAAATAAAAAATGAAAAAGGGGCTGGAGAGATGGCTCAGTGGAATAAGCGCTTCCCTGGCAAGCACTAGGGCCTGAGTTCAATCCTCAGTTCTGCAAAACAAAACCTTTAGTACTGGGGAAAAAAGATAAAACAAGATGGACAGGGGCTTCGCAGTGTACATCAAAGGAGCCTCACTTTATCCCAAGGGCCCTGGGGAGCTATGGCATTATTTTGTATTTTAGGGAAGGGTCTACAGGGTGTTCAGGGTCTCACTACTAGGTCTGACTCAAGAGTGATCCCCCTGTTTACAGCCTCCCAAGAGCCGGGATTACAGGAGTGCGCCACCATGCCCAGTCTCAACTGCCATCTCAGCACACCCTGGGGGCAGGGCTAGCACCGCAGGTCCGGGAATCGATCCCTGGTCCCTGAGCCTGCTTGTAGGCGCTTTAATCCACTGAGCTATTTGGCCAGCCCCATTTTTAGGTTTAAAAAATTTTTTTTGTGTGTGCATGCATTATTATTTTTGCAGTACCAGGGATCGAACTCTTGACCTTGTGCATGCCAGGCAGGTACTTACACCGCTGAGCTATCTCCCTGGCCTGAGCCATAGTATTCTTGTTCACCAAACAGCTGCTCTGTGCCCAGACAGGAGGCTTGGATAGAAGCAGGGGTTTGAAGCCAAGCACGCCATCACCAATACTGTTATCTGTGGCAGGGGCAGGGGTCACACAGAACAGGAAGGTCCTAGGCAGGCATGGAGGCTGCTGGGCTCTTCTCTTGCTTCCTCTATGCTGAGGTGTCCTGGGCTCTAGTGGGGGATTCGAACTGTCTCCCACAAACCCAGCCCCTATACCAAAGCAAGCTCAAACTCTACCATTGAAAACAAGTCAGATCCATGTAGTGGTGCATGCCTACAACGCTAGCACTCAGAGGCTGAGGCAGGAGGATCACCAAGTTTTTTTTTTTTTTTTTGCAGAACCAGGGATTGAATTCAGGCCCTTGTGCTTGCCAGGCAAGCACTTACTCTACTGAGCCATCTCCCGGGGCCCCCAAGGATTACCAAGTTTGAGGCCAGCCTGGACCACAGTAAGACTGTCTCAAAAAAACAAAACTCTAATTATTTTTAAACTAAACACAAACTAGTGACTGGGTTTTATTTTACCTGTTTGAGGGAGAGTCTTGGTAAATCACAGGTTGCCCAGGCTGCCCTGGAATTTGTGATACTCCTGAATCAGCCTACCGGACTAGGATTAAATGTGTCACCATCGTACCTGTTCACAAACTAGGGTGGGTCCCCCCCCCCTCTTTTCAGTGCTGGTGATTGAACCTAGGGCTTTTAAATTGAACTACAATCCCAGCTCTTTCTAAAATGCTTCATTTTAAAATTATAGTCTTGCTGGGCCATGCCACTTGGGACTCCCGTCTCTGGCACTTTCCTTTCGCCTGCTTTTACGGTTTTAACACTCCAAGTCAAGGTCTTACTTAAGTCACAAGTTGCCCAGGCTGAGCTCAAAATTTTGATCCTCTGCCTCAGCTCTCCAGAGCACTTGGACTCCAATGGAGGGCTTCATAATGGCTCACAGAAACACCTCCTAAATTACTGTAACAAGGTATGACAAAGCCTCCTAGGTACTGGGAGGGAGAAGCAGTCATTCCCTCAAGCTCCTTAGAATCTTGCCTGGAAGAATCCTTCAGGCGCCCTGGCCTCTCTCGTTTTGAGACAGTGCCTCACTCTGTAGTCCGGGCTGGCCTCGAACTCAGGGGATCTTCCTGCCTTGGGCTCCCCTCTGCTGGGGTCACAGGTGTGCGCCACCACAGCAGCTCCAGAAAGGCTATTTATATTTCATTCCCAGGATCAAGTCCCGAGCAGCGCTGCGCACATCCAGACAGGTGTGCTACAGGAAGCGTCATGGTCAGTGACCCTTTGGGTCAGAGGCAGTCCTGAGAGAGAGAGATTGAGTAGGGTGGGTGGTGGGTGAAGAGTCCCCAATGTCCCGGGGCCACATGGGTCTTCTCTGGGGACTTGTGGAGCCCTTGCCCCAAGAGATGAGCTCAGTAGTCTGCACAGTCTCAATTTCTTAATGGAAAAGAAATAATTGTGGAGTGCCTATCACAGTATACATCTACTCTGCAGAATTAAATGCATTTTTGTATAATTGTCTCCATTAAACACATATTTGTCATTAAATTTTCTCTTATATATGATCAGATATGCCAGCTTGTTTTTCACCTTGATTAAGTAAAAAAGAATGCTAAGTGATTATAGTATAGAACCAGTCTTCTTTTTTTCTGGCTCTTAACCTAAAAGAATTCAATCAAATAGAAGAAAAGTTTTTGTTGTTGTTTCATTTTCAATACCTTTAAATCACATAAATAGGAAGTGAAAGAGAAGAAGCAATTGGACTATGGAATATCTCAGATCTGCAGCTCTAGATGGCATTTCCTATTTTTTTTCTTCCCTTGTTGATTCCTTTTCTCCTTATAGCTTAAAAAAAGGTACTTGAGTGGAATCAAAATGCACTTCCTTAGAGCCAAACAAAAAAAGTGAAAATGAATTGTTGCTAGATGTTTGTGAAACTTATCTATTCTGAAAAGCAACAAAACCTACATTCTGTTTTCTTGATTGTTTATGTGACTGTGGATGGAAAAGTCCAGATTCCAACTGGTTTTGATTAACAAAAGAGTAATTTGTGTATAATTCTGTAAGTTATTTCCTTATTATAAAAATGCTTAATTATCTAATAATTGATTAAATTTAAAATGGCATTATAAGGCTAGCAATATGAAGAACACAAAAAGATTTAAATATTGCTCATTTTCTTTAACATGGCGCCTACTTTAAATATTTAAAGAATATGTTGTTCAGTCTTTATAACTCCACCCACAGCATGTGACCACCAACACACAAGCACAACAATGAGTTAGTCTATGCAAGAGGATACCACATGTGGGTTTCATTATTTGCTTCAGGACATTGCATTAGCAGCATTGGCAGAATTACTCCTTTCATGAACAGGCACTAGTTGTACAATGAGAAATGGATTGAGCTATCCTCTGAGCAAAGTCTAAAGTCCAAAACAATTTAATTTAATGTGCTGATTTGATTCTCATTATAAATACAGCTTTTTAGATTGTATACCTTGGTAAAAATGTAACACTGAACCAAATATTTAAACATTATCCCATATGCCAAGCACTCTACATATTTGTTCAGATTGTACCCCTTCCTAATATCTACACAATTATTAATTTCTGTCTTTGTCTTTAAACATTTTCTTGTTTTGACACCTCTGATCTTCTGTCACTTTTCCCACTTCCAATTTGACAACTAATAATTTCAGAGTCCTGACTTTACCTTCCCACCTCAGCGTATATTGATACTTTGTAAGGAGTAAATTCTTGATTTGGTGTTGTCCATCATAAATAAGATTGTTGTAGTTGAAGAGATGTGGGCATCACAACTTCTGCACCATATTCTACTAAAAATAATTTCTGCTTATCATTCTCTGAGCCATATCTTTTTTGCAACTTGAAATTCCCTCAGTTCAATAAGGATAATTCTGATTAAATTTTGGCCCACCTAGAAACAATAATAAGCTTTCAGCTATAGTTAACTTATAAATTTGGCGGAACTCTGAAAATAATAGAACTATCAATACTTCAGTATGCTGAATATTTTGAACTAAAGGAGAACCAAGGATTGTCCCACCTTCTGAGCTCCCACCTCTCAAGTCCATCCATCACCCCTAACTTCTCACAACACAAAGAGGTGCTTCCTTTGTAGATTCTTTCTGTACCTAAATGTTGTATGACCCTAAAAGATTAATATACAGCAAAGAAATCTAAGGTAGATAACACATATGGAGCTCAGTTGAACTTTTTTTGTAGGATATTCTCTGTTCTTTGGACTCATTCAACTTTCCTAAAAATAATTTATTTGGACCAGGGAGATAGCCTAGCGGCCCACTGTCTACCTGGCAAGTGCTAGGTTCTTACTTCAATTTCTTCCCCCCCCAAAAAAAATCATTTATTCTTCCTTTAAAAGTACCTATAGCCTATTCATGGTTCAGATATGATTCAGAAATTCTTTCTTGATAAAATATATCTAAGAAAACATTTTAGATCTGCTCAATAATTTACCTGAATAGATAATTAAAGTGGTAAATATGCAAATGAATGTGTATTTGCATATGGACACAAATATAAATATATATATTAATCACATATTTATGTAAATGGTAAATAGCTACCTAAATATTTATATTCCTAAATGAAAATATACAATAATTAAAAGTATGCTACAAAAGAGACTGTTTAATGAAGTAGATGTTCATATTATCTAAATAAACTAAAGGCTCATAATACTATGCTATAAAGTAATTCCACTTTTGTTTTCAAATACTAACATATAGATATACACTTTTATTTTCAAGCATTAATATATATACATGGGACAGTTGAAGATCATCAGTGATTCATTAAATTTGAGGACTGTTTGTCTTATGTATTATCTGTATATTCTCAATGAGGTCAAAATTACTTGGTAAGAAAATTGCAATTATATAGAGACAAAAAATCTGGTATCCATGACAGTAGAAATAGCCTTGATTATGTAGAGATAAGTATGAAGTAACGTCAATGGAGATTGGATTTAGAAAGAAGGAATCAGGGTCTCATGGAGCTGACAGAAAATTTTCTAATGTACATGAAATGACATGCAATTAGAAAAGAAACGATGTTAAAGAATTATGTTAATTAACTAAATATTGAAAAAGAAATATATCTGATATAATCATATCTGAACCATGAATAGGCTATAGGTACTTTTAAAGGAAGAATAAATGATTTTTGGGGGTTGCAGAAAGTGAACTAGATCTAGCACTTGCCAGGTAGACAAAATATATTTAACCTACTAGAAGATGCATTAGGTAAAATTAAGATATAGGCATAGGCGAGTAATTTCTGAGTGAATTCCTCAGGCAGGATTTCTGATAAAATCCCTGGTTGCACAGGAAATAGTACGAAGATAGAACAAATGGGGTCATTTCAAATTAAAAAGCTTTGGGGGGCGCGGGGAGATGGCTCAGTAGAATAAGTGTTTCCCTGGCAAGTGCAAAGACCTGAGTTCAATCCCCAATTCCACCAAAAATAAAAATAAAAATAAAATAAAATAAAAAGCTTTTGGACATCAAAAGACACAACCAACAAAATGAAAAGACAACCTACCGAATTGTAAAATAAATTTTTTCCAAGTATTCCTTGGGCAGAGGACTAATGCCTAAGATATATGTATTATTGTTGTTGTTGTTGTTGTTATTATTGTTATCATTGGTACCAGGGATTGAACTCAGGGCCATGCGCTTGTCAGGTAGGCACTTATGCCACTGAGCTATCTCCCCAGCCCCCTACCTAAGATATATTTTAAAACTCAAAAAATTATACACTCCAAAATAAATGATCCAATAAAAAATGGGCACTTTAAATTAATAGATACACTTCAGAAGAAATACAAATGGCCAATAAATACATGAAGAAATGTTCAACATCACGGCCATTAGAGAAATACAAATAGAAAACACCCTGAGATTCCATCTTCCTACAGAAAGATTGGCCATATCGAGAAGAAAAAATGACAAATGCAGGGGAGCCTGAGGGGAAAGAAGTGATCTTTTTATATTGCTCTTGGAAATATAAACTGCTACAACTACTATGGAAATAATATGGAGAACCCTTGAAAAGCAAACATGACAAATTTCATTTGTTCCAGCTTTTTACTTTCTAGTTCTCTTCTCCAAAGAGCACGGAGATCACAGTACAATGATGCATGCACACTCATGTTTATGGCAGCACAATTCATAATGGCTGAATTGTGGAAGCAGTTTATATGTCCACAACAGATAAGTAGATAAGGAAAATGTGGTATTTATACATAACGGACGACAGTACTACTCTGCTGTAAGACACACTTGAGTCACTTGTAGGAAAACGGATGCATCTGGAGACGATAATGTTAAGTGAACTACACCACGCATGCAATATTAAGTGTCACTTCCTTTCTTTTATATGGGAAACCCAAAATATAAACAAAAAACCAAAATAAAGGACAGATAACAGGAATTAGGGTGACACATCTTTCTCAAATGAAAATTGGGTTAAGAGATGGAGGGAGAGGGCAGGGAAGAGAATGGAAAGAGAATGAAAAATGAATTAACATGTATTCTGTACATGTGCCAACTCTGTACGAGGAATGTGAACATTACGCACTCCAAATATGTAGTACCAAAATAGAGTTTTTCAAGCAAGAAATCCTTTTAAAATTTATAGATAAGAGAAATATTTAGTTGTGAGAAAGGACAAATAGCAAGGTCCTTGGCTCCTTTATAGAAAGAGAAAAATCCTCCACTTGTATAAATATTTCCTCCTTTCTTTCATAATTATCCCTACATACTCCTTGTCTCTATTAAGGTCTTCTACTCTTTTGTACAGTAAGAGGCTATTTGGCACGTTACAGTTACAATGCTTTCGAGAAACAGCAGGCCCAGCTTTTAAGTATTCACTAAGGTAATAAAATAATACTGAAATATGAAATTATTTCCTTCATCATTACAAATGAATGTCCTCATTAAAATATTTAAAAGACCTTCATATCATAATGGCTATATAACAGCCTTAGCTTAAGCTTTAAATAGGGAATGTCATATGCTTACTTCTATCCATTCTACTAAAAAAAAAAAAAGACTGGAGAAAAACTTTGAATTCTTTCAAAACAAAAGTTCTAAATTGGATTGACGATACTTAAAGTAGCCTTTGTTGAAAGGACATGCCAAGTGGAATACCGGCTATTATAAAGAAGCCCCATGAATGACCCAACCTTCATCTTGAATTATTCCTAAAATAGACAATAATGAGCCCTCAGCAATCACTTTATCATCACAGACATATAATTACCAAGTTTCAAAACTATTCCTATTTTAGACAAAAAGAAAAGGGCACTGTATTCATGAGTTGAACATTTACTTAAAGAACTCAATACATGCTTTTAAGTATTTTATGAATGTAACACTTCCTTTTTTATGAAGCTGAACAAAATATCTCGTGCTCCCAATGTGTTCATTAATATTTTTCAAAGAAAAGGTAAAAAGTGAAGCATCTATTACTTGGTAGTTTACAAGTTCATGTCTGAAGTAAAGTATCCTTCAAAAATGCCAGAATTACAAATGATCAGTAAAATACTACTGAATTAAGTATGTAAAGAAAAACATATCATGTCAAGGGTCCTAAAAAAATTTTAAGTGGCACAATTAAATGTACTGCTGAACTGTGAGACTTGGCAAGTGGTAGTTAGGCTGAGTGCTGCTTTGCAGTACTAGGGCCTGGATATACACAGAGCTTTTATTGAAAATTCCCCTTTTCGAATAATCTGAGTAACAGACAAATAAGGCCATCCAAAAAAGATAGGAACAACCAAGCCAACAATAGGCTTGTTCCCCAAAATTGTACCATCAGACAAAGACTAGGTACTGGCAGAGAATAAGGAACATGTTCAGTGTGGGTAAAAAAAATCTATAATCATCACTGAAAATGTCATGATCAGTCACAAAAATGCAGACTATAGCAGTTGTATTTTATGTTAATTAGTAATTCCTTTCCTTACTCATTTTCTAGAATATGTTACACAAATAACAAGGGGCTGGGGAAATAGCTCAGTAAAATAAGCACTTGTGGCAGGCGCAGGATCCTGAGTTCAATCACTGGTACCGTAAACAAATAAACAAACAAACAAACAAAACCCATAGTTTTCCTAGTCTTTTAGACTCAGTCCGAGAATATGAGTAAAATGACACCTAATAGGGGAAATAAAGTGACTGATAACACAAATCTTTATATTAGGAACAGAGTTTTCTTCAAGAAGAGAAAAAATAATAAAGAGGAGTGATATAGACTTAGCCAATGGACTAAACCACTGGACAGTACAAAAAGGCACTTTTACTCCATTGTGGAATAACCACAGATACTGTTTGCCAAAACAAATTCCACAGTCCCTCTCTGGTGGACCTCTCCACAGAAATAGATTGAGGATCTCAAGTAACTACTCTGTTCCCATCGTACTTAGGTTCTGGTGTAGTAATGACAATTCCCTGATTACTAGCCCTAAGGTGAAACCACCCCTCATTGGCTTCTCTACACTATGTTTAATCTTTTATAAATAGTCATTGTGTTATACTCCCCTCTGCTGTTGTGTGAGGTGTACCATTTATTTCTTGCTGAAAAAAAAGTTTTAAAAGTACAAGTAGAACTATAGTGGACTCTGTACTTATAGGGAACATTTTCCAGTTAAATCTCTTAAGCACTTACACCATTATTTTATTAGGTTGAATACCATTTTGATATTCTAATCACCCTCCTAAGTGTCTTAAAATCTTCTGTTTTTATGCTCTGATCAGGTATAAGTGTATGAATATTAATCTGCAATAAATTATGGTTATTTGTGGCTAATTAATATTTCTCTAAATCAGAAATAGAAAAAGTAAAGTAAGATTACATTTTAATATTTTATTTTATTTTTATACTTGAGTGAAGCATCCTACAGCTTTCTGATGTATATACGTTACACTTTTGGTTCACTCAGAGAAGGCGATAGTACGGTACATTTTTTTTTCTCTCAAGACATTTTGCAATCTCACATTGCACTGGTTGCTAAATAGGTTCTATTTTATTTCAGTACACAAGTTGTGACAGTAGGTACAGGGTTTACTTTCTTATTAATTACACTTACTGGCACATTGCAAAGAATAAAGAAAAACTACCCATATTTGGGCCAAAATATGGATAAGGTCCACACAGCAGGTATGCTTTGCTATATTTCTTGACGATTTCATTGACCCTTTTTATTGAATATGGTAAGGTTGAGAAATACAAAAAAATGAGGAAAAAGTGGTTTAGAATTGTGGTGCATACAAAGTAGAATCATGAATGCTCAAATATACTCTCTGACTTTAAATATTAATCAAGATGCAATACTTTTGAAAATACTGCTGGTGTACATGATGACAAAAAATGTCCTGAGGCTAATAAAAGTTTCTAAGTTTGCACTTCAGGATGATCAGATGTAACTCTCATAGAAAGTTCTATAATTCATAAATAAAATCTATAGCAGGAAATTATATCAATTCTCTGATTAGGTGACAGGTAAAGGACCTAGACTGCATATAACCTAAATGGTTACTGAGTCATTCGATTACCTATTTTTCAGAAGTTCTAGCAATAATGTCAGTCTGGGGCTGGAGAGATGGCTCAGTGGTCTAAAGCACCTACTTAGAACAAGCTTAGCAAAGCATCAAGGACCGCGGTTCGATCCCCCAGCACCACATGCCAGCCAGCCCCACCCCCTGGTGGGCTGAGCTGGCCACACACACTCTCTCTCTGTCTCTCTCTGTCTCTCTCTCTCTCTCTCAAATAAATA
>NW_004524606.1:1561144-1561997 GCF_000260255.1 Octodon degus | reverse complement strand
TCTTTCCAAAATAATAAAAAAATCAGTTCAGCTTGTAAATAAAAGAATATTTTTCCTAAGAGAGAAAAATATACAGAGAAAAATGAATAAATGAAAAAAATGAAACTTTGCATAGATCCATTTCAGTGCTGACTCCCTGTTTCTGGAGAAAATAATGTTCTTCTCTTGGTGGTATATTTGAAAGGGCACATTTCTTGTGGGAAAGCTTATGGCTTTTTAGGTAAAAAATGTCTAAGGTCAGAGAGGTTCCTGTATATGTGGTATCTTAAGTGTCTGCAGCTGACATTATCAATAAGCCAAAATTCCATAACATATGCACACTCTGAAACTCCTCATCCTATAAAACTGGCAGAAGAAGAGACCATGTTACTGAGAAAGGCTCTGTGGAACTGCATGCTCCCAAGGATGGCAAGTAGATAGGAATAAAATTTTCCATTATATGAGGAAGACAAGTGGCTCAACCACGACACTGTAGGACATTAAGATCAAGTTAAGACCACAGATATTTAAAAAAAGAGTAGCTAGGGAGACAGCTCAGCAGCATAAGCACCTGCCTGGCAAGCACAAGGTCCTGAGTTCAATTCCTGGTGCTGCCAAAAAATAAAATAAAATAAAAGTAATTTCTTTATAGTGTTACACAGATTACCATTTTGTCGGTGGTAACAGGAATAAGTGGATCATGTTATACGGTATTAAAAGTCAAAATTTAAAATTTTAACAGTATTGAAAATCAAACTTTAAAATATTCACAGTATTGAAAATCACAAATAACATCCTTATACCTAGGACTAATTGCAAACATATAAGCATTCTTTTTATTCAGTCTCAATTTCTTTCTTTTTTTTTTTTTTTT
>NW_004524606.1:1543162-1555789 GCF_000260255.1 Octodon degus | reverse complement strand
CCCCCTGGTGGGCTGAGCTGGCCACACACACTCTCTCTCTGTCTCTCTCTGTCTCTCTCTCTCTCTCTCAAATAAATAAAAAAAAAATTAAAAAAAAATAATGTCAGTCTATGAAAAGACAGATATAAATATTTTACCAGAAACACTGTAATATAAAATATAACACTTTGATAGTTATTTTTCTGTGAGGAAATATTAGGGTGCAAAGAAAAGAGTTCAATACTGAAACTAACTGCTAACCTCCGTAATTAAATAGCTAATCCTACTGTCACTGCTACAGCTATGCTTTATGTTTATAGTTTGGGAATTCCAACAATTCTATTGGCCACCGGTATAAGCCAGCTACTAATGCTTGTATTTACTCACTGTCATATATCTTATTACTCATCATTAATTTATATTGAGTTATGAAGTTTTGTTATTGCCAGTTAATACTAATAAACCAAATACTAATAATGTGCTATAACAAAGTATGACATTAATAGCCCAAATGATAAAATGTTTGAGGAAAATAAGGCTAAAATGACACGAACAATGGTCAGATACTAGAAATTGGTCATATAATATCCCTGCCTTATTTATTTATTATTGTTATTTTGGTGTCAGAATTGAACTGAGGACCTCATACTTGTTGGGCAGGTGCTTGTGCTATTGAGCTATATCCCCATCTCTTTTTTTAATTTTTAATTTTTTTTCCTGCTATTTTTCAGTACCCAACTACTAGCGTCTCAACCATTTCCAACACACAAGCCCTAAATCAACATTGGTTTAATGAGAATGTATTTATTAATGATGATGGAAATATACTATTTTTATTATTTAAATATGGTCAGAAAAATTAACACAATACATAACCACTAGTAACATAAACACTTGATTAAATCTACTATGTTGTAAAACTATTAATATCTCCATAGAATATTGTTTAATATACCATGAAATTTATTATCTAAATCTTACTTTTATAATGGCATTTTAGTTATGCTACTAGTCCTAGAATATATTGCAGGTATTTACTCAAATATATAAACTACAGATGAAAACAGTAAGTCAAATGAAAAGAATACAGCACTCTACGCTTGAAGATGAGCCATCTTTCTTTTACAGGTATAAAGTTTTCTTTTAAAATTCTTTACCTATTTACCTGACTAGATAATAAGTGTGACCTACATACACATGTACATTTATTTCTAAAAAGTATGACTATATGTATGCATGTATGCACATGCATTTCGTCAAACTTCTAGTTATTTAAAATATTTTTATGATATGGTGTTTGTACTTTAAAATATTTGATAATTTTCTTTTACCTTTTCAAAACTACAGAAAAAGGTGTTTAAGTTCCATTGTATGCATATGTTTATTATAAATCATATACTACATTTGAAAACCTGTTATGGTTTAAATTTGTATTTGAATATTCTGTGAGTGAACTTGATTTTCAAAGTAACTAAGAAACTTTTGAGGAATGTTTCTCACACATTTATTTTAACCAGGTGAAAAAAGAAGTTTATTCTAACATTGTGTTCTAATAGCAAAAATTTTGGATTGCTACATGAGAAATTTAGGAACTTTAAGAAATAGCTTTAAATCTTTTTCTATTACATAGAGGAGAATATAAAAATGATGGAACCCCTGAGTAAACAATTTAGGAAAGAAATAGAATCTATGAAACAAGTTCAAAGTGATATACAGGAAATTAAAACCTCAATAACATGCTGGTAAAACCGTTTGCGTGAAAGTGAAAATAGACTTTCTGACCTGAAAGACACCATTGCAGCTAATGAAAAAGTAAGAAAAGATCTCTTTAAAAAAAACTAGGATGCAGGAAAAAATAATTCAATACCTGCAAGATGATGCAAAGATGAACAATGTGAGACTAATAGGCATCGATGAGAAGGAAAGAGTCAATACAAATGATATAAAAAGAATATGTACAGAAGTAATAGCAGAAAACTTCCCAAATAGGGGGCAACAATCTGACATTCCTGTAACCGAAGCATATAGAACTCCAAATAGTATCAATCCAATGAAAACCACACCCAGACATATAATAATCAAGATCCCAGAAATTCAGCATAGGAACAGTATACTAAAAGCCGCTAAAGAAAAGAAACAGATCACTTTTAAAGGAAAACCCATCAGATTAATGGCAGATTTTTCTTCACAAACCATCAAGTCAGAAGAGCATGGAGCAAAGTACTTCAAGTCTTGCAAGAAAACAAATTCCAACCCGGACTGATATATCCTGCAAAACTATCTTTCAAATATAATGGAGCAGTGAAATATTTTCATGACAAAGAACAACTAACGAATTTCATGATGACAAAGCCAAGCCTACACAGACTACTAAATGAAGTTCTAGAGAGGGAGCAAATTGATCACAGCCCCATGAATGAGAATGGAAAGAACCCACCAAATAGGGCAAACAAACAGAGGAGAATAAGAGGTATACAATAGTAGTCTTTCAGTTATTCTTTTGTGTTTAGCAGCAGAATATTTTTACCAGCACACCCTACAAATGAACTTCTCTTCCACTTGATGAGTCATGACTCCACCTGAGTTTACAGGGCAGATTTCAAAGAAATAGCTGTAGCTCAGTTCCACAAGTGACACCTAGCCACCAGTAACTGTCACGGTCATTATGCATGTCCACAACACACTAGAACTTTGCGAAAGCCTATCCTCAAAGTGTTAGAAGTGCTGGTTATTTACTTGCCATTCCAGTATTTATCTTATGTTTTACTCTTAGTACTTCTTTGCTATCATGAAAACTTTTTCTTAGTTCAATTGTTTTGAAACATTTCTTATTATTGTTTAATCTTAATTTTTGTTCTAAGATTTATACTGTATCTTTGACTTACAATTTATTTAAAAGACATTGTATGATATCTTCTCCTAGTATTAGAAACTTTAAAAAGTATATTTCCATTTTCTATTGTTTTTTTTAAAAAAACAGAGGTTTGTACCTATGTTGTTTATTATTTCTTTTCTATATCTTGTAATATGAGAAACTACTTTGGCAGTAACAATACACAATGTACTAACCATTGTTACTCTCCTAAAATCTTGTTTTGAGATTTTGTAAAATAAATAAATAAATAAATAAAATTTAAAAAAATAAAATAAAATCTTAAATCTTTTTCTATTAGAGGTCAGTGCTACCCAATAGGTAATTATATTACAATTTATAAACACTGGTTGTTTATTTATGCTGCTTGGGAGAGGCAACTATAGTATATGTCACTACATTGCTATATTTTCAGTTATGTTATAGTTAATCCCCTCTACCACAAATTATTTGAATTATTTGTTTTTATTTTATAGTCTAGGAAATTTCTTATTATTGTGGTGATTTGCTTCTTTTTTTATAGTGCTGAGGGTTGAACACAAGATTTTACCTCCAACTCTGTTTTTATGTTTTATTTTCAGATAGGGTGTCACTCGGCTGATAAGCTGCCGAAGGTGAGCTACACACGATCTATGTGCCTCAGCCTCTCAGAGCGCTACTAGAAGTAGCTTTTGTTTATTGCTCCAATTTTAGTTCATAATTTACTGCATTATGGCAAAAGCATTTCACCATGATAGGTACTGTTCCTTCGGCTTCTAGGTGTTCACTCTATTTCCTTCTCTATATGCTGCTTTTCAACATATTTTTCACATTGGAGATCAAATGGGTGAAAAGGGTCAACATGAATAGGGATTTACACTGCATTTGGAGTCCATATTGCTGGAAATTCTTCAAAATCCAGATAACGTCACATCTTGTAGAATTATAGAATCATATTAATGTATTAGGATTGAAAATTAAGTCATTACTTTATGGTTAATGCATATAAATATTTTGAATAAAGACTTGGTTGAAACATGAACTTCATTTTTAGAAATGGTATTTTCAGTTCTACATATTTCACTTGAGCTTGATGTCAGTGTTCCAAATTTATCTTCACCATCCTCTTCATTTAATATCATTTACAATAGTAAAATAGAAAAATATGTACTCTCTGGAAAACATAGATTGAAAGGAAAAAGAGGGAAGCCAGAACAAATAAATATTCTGTTTGCTCTTATACTCAACAGAACCAGGCAGCTGCTGCAAGTTCATACTACCTTGTCTTTTAAATAACTTTAGGAGCTCCCTTCCAAATAGATGTTCACTAACTGCAAAATAGTCACAAATTCTGCAGTTTGCGATATCACGAGAGTAAGTTTACCTTCTGCGGCCATTCCGTGAAGTCCTTCTGCCCTTATGAAAAGATGTTTCAGTGACTTTAAAATCAAGCTATGTGTGATGCTATAAACAGCAGTTATAATTTGAGTTATCACAGTTTTTCAGAAACCTTTCTTGGTGATAATCTTCTAAGGATATTGTGTAGTAAAAGAAAATTGGAAACATGAAACCAAACTCTGTTAGGGTTAACTGTACAAAGCTCAGTGTGATATATTTTCCCAACAGATTACAAATTTCTTAGGATTAACAAAATTTTCCTCCATAGTTTTTCCATTTTCATCTTTTCCCATCTAATATGAATTATTATTACTTTCTTTCCATCTTGTAGATCCCAATGACTTATCAAGACATTTACTTGAATTTTTGAATCTGAAAATTATCTGATTCAAAACTTTCCTTTTCAAAACTTGCAATTGACTTTCACAAGAGATCCAAATTGTATTTTATATAAATTATACATCAATTATAACTTTTTTCTATAACTGAATACTTAATTCTTAAAAGTTTTGGGTATTATGGAGTCTTTCAATTAAATTTAACAAACATGTGCTGAATTTGTGCCAGAATTGATTTCAAATTATTGGGTTAATAATGAACATCCAAGTCACAAGATAAAGTTCACTAAAACCAAATTATTGGCACTCTTCCTTTTCTTGAAACCTAGCACAATATACACTCCATAGACATGGGTTATTCAGTGAATGTTTTTTTTTCCTATTATTATATTACATTCCCTCCTGTTTGTATCAGTAGGGAATTGTCAAGGACAGTGAGATATTATCTGACAAAAACTGAAAATTAACAGGTAACAATTGTGCATGCCAATGTGCCTGCGAGGCTCTATTCTAAGCATATATTTATACTAATTGATTTAAACCGTATGGAATTCCTCTATGACCTGGAGATTATTGATATTCTCCAATTTAATGGAAGATAAAGCAACAATTATGCAGAATTTAGCTGCCAATAGTGCCAAATTAGCAAGAAAAGTCCTGATCACACCTAAGCAACCTACCCTCAGAGCTTGGTTGATACATCACTATACATTCTGTAACTTCCCCAAATTGCTATATTAAAAATTATGATCATCTTCATTGTCATAGCTACTTTAATTATCTTTTGGTAGAAAACTTAAATTCAACAGTCTCTCTTGTCTAACAGAACCAATAGTGTATATTTAATACCACTACTTACTCTCATAGTCATTAACTTAAAATACCTATTTTAAAACTAAACTGAGCATTCTTCATATTAGAGAATTTAACTCAGTAAAAAACAATTCAATTTTACACTACCTGAAAGATATATAACATTGGGAATAGATATTAGATACTAACCGAATGAGTCTAAACTATAAGATTAACCATCTTTCAAGATAATGAACTAGGTTCTAGTTGTACACACTTGGGAAAAATTCGGGAAGAAAATGAAATCCAGATGTATTAATCATTTTATTTTACCTTTTGTTTAGCCAGTAATCCAGGTTCATGTAAACTGGAAAACTGTAGACCCCAGGAAGCTGGAAAACTACGATACCACTGAACCACATCTCTCATCTCTGTAACTAATTTTCATGCTGAGTTCTAGATCTAAATAAGAGTCATTTCTTAAAACTACATCAGAGGTTATTAGCTAAAATAAAATGTATCAAGTTTATATATTCAGTTCAATAATTCTGAAAACTGTATTCGTTCAATAAGCACCACTTGGAAATAGAAAATATCTATCATTCTCCAGAAATACCCCTGTGCTCCTTTTGCATCAAGCTCAAACAAATGCTCAGACCTGCTGATAAGCCTTCTGTCACCACAGCTTAGATTTGTTTCTTCTAAATAAATAGAATCATACCATATGTGGTCTTCTGCGGCCAACATTCTCCTGTCAGCATATTGTTTTTAAGATTCAACTGCATGGTTTAGTGTATCAGTAGTCATTTCTCCTGGATAAATATCAAGGAGTAAAACTGCTGGGATTATAGGGTAAGTATGCTTTTGACTGTTCGAGAAATTGCACTTCTCTCCAATTCACTTTCCCCAAAACAATATACTATATAAGAATTACAGTTTTTGAATGTGTCAGGACTGAGTATAATTACCTAGAATTTTGAACTTACTAATAGAAGTGTAGTGATATCCCACTGCAGCTTCTATTCTAAGGTTAAAACAGACCTTATTTAAGAGTTTGCTACTTATTTTATAAATTAAATTACTAACTTTGACGATATGAGAATTTTATGTCATCTTGATTCATATCCTGTCAATATTTGATCAAGAGCTAGGGTTAAGGCATAGTAGGGTCACGATCTGGGAAACAATTACCTCTAGTCCCTTAAGAAATTCTACAGAACAATTCTATGTTTATATGAAAAATTATTTTTGTATAATGACTTTATAATAGAATCTGATATTTGTATTTCAGTTTATAATCATCCTACTTCCAAATTCTTCAACCTCCTAAGTTTTATATAGATTCCCTTCTCTCTTGGCTACAAATTTATAGGAATTAGTCTTTTTCTCATTAGATTAGTTTCACTAATCTAATCTTCACTTATTTCTTTTCTCACTTCTTTCTTTATGTAGATACAAGGTAATAATCTACTTTATTTTGCTTTTGCCCAAGTTAATTATTTTAAAAACTCTTACCATACAAATAAGCTAAGGAAAATTGTATGAGAAAAATGGTCTGTTAATGTATTTCATCCCCAATTATGGAGAACTGTTTCATTACATATATATAATCCCACATTAGTAGTCTGTCTGTCTTTTTTTTTTTTTTTTTTGTAGAACCAGGGATTGAGCTCAGGCTCTCGCACTTGCCAGGGAAGTGCTTATTCCACTGAGCCATCTCCCTGCCCCCCCCACAGATCAAACTCAGGATCTTCTGTTTATTCCACTGATTTATCTCCCCACCCTCTTTTTCTTTCAATATGTCTATAATTTCGCTCTATTCTTCATGCATGCATGTTCTCTGATGTGTAATCTTCTGTATTTATCATCCTTCTCTAAAGATAGGAAGTCTTCTCCATCTCCCAACATCTCCCCAAACCTTCAAGATACTCTGTTTACTCTGTTTGAAAATGCAATGCCTAAGTAGTACTTTAGGTATTTATTCTGTTAGCATTCTCTATACTTCATGGATGTATAATTACAAGAAGTCAATTTTTCTAAATACTTCATTATTTGTATTTTCTTCTATTTTTGTTATTCCATCTGCATAAATGTTATACAGTCTCTGCCCCAGTTTTGAACTTCTTGTGCCTCTGCTCCAAACCTTTTTTCTTTATACATCTTAATGTATGTTTGTTTGTTTGGTCCAAGGGATCAAACTCAGGACCTTGTGCTTGCCAGGCAGGTGCTTATGCTGCTGAGCTATCTCTCTAGGCCTCTGTCTTAATGTATGTTATGGCTTGTATCTAGATGTCTCCTGAAAACCTCATGCAGTCAGAGCAGGATATAGAATTGTGATGGTGGGATTGATTCACAGTGGAATGCTAGGATAAAGGGTGCCCTAGTAGGAGCCTCTCCTCTAAAGATGGATAGCATGAAGAACACACAAGGCACAGAAAGACAGCTGCTACGTCACTGCCTGTTCATTGCTGCTGCTTCTCTACTCCCCTATTTGCATGATAATTTAGGCAAGAGACAAGTTATTTCATCTTTATCTGGCAGAAACATTTTCTGCAATCCAATTTATAAATGTATCTTTTAAATGTCACAAATTTCATCATTATGAGGATGAGTTGTGGTAAATTTATACCATACTACATATGGGGTGTATTTTGACTTCAATAAATTTCAGTTTGCTCATTGTAGACATACCCCTTTTCACCTTCCCAGCACTGAGAACTGCTGATTATGTTTTTTTTTTCAATTCTAGGTATTTATTTACTTTTTCGTTAATAGAATCCTGCACTATGCAGTGCTCCAAGTTTGTGTGTGTTTGCATTCTAGTGTGTATGTTCATTTTGTTATAAATTCTATTTTTTTCAGTAAATGTGTATGGATTTTGTTTTACCATCCACTAGTCATCTACATTTGAATGCTTCTAATTTTTTAAGGTCAGAAGCAAAACGTCTGAGCGCATTTGGGCATGGACTCATTACCTATGATATATATTATGGAGTTTGACTGGTAGAGCATGCACTAAATATTTAGTTCCTTTTATATGAAGCTACCAAACTGTTTTCCAAAGTATTTGTATAATTCTCCATCTTTAGCAGAAATTGCGAAGATTTGCAGTCGTTCCCGTCCAATCAGAGCTTGATAATTTCCATCTTGTGATGTAACCATTCCAAAAGATACGTGTCATCTTAGGTTATATTTGCATGTTCTTAGTGCCATGAGGTATATGTTTATATATATGTTTGACATAGAATTAACTTCTTCTGTGAAGTATCAGGTCAAAGTTTTACACATTTATTACTGGATAGTTTGTCATTTCATTATTAAATAATAATTTCTTTGAAAATTAAAGATGAAAGCCATAATAATATAGCTTTATTACAAATATTTTCAGCAAGTTTATGATGGGGATTTCTTAAGAATATCTTTTGGATCCAAGGATTCAGCTCATTGGTACAGTACCTGCCTGGCAAGCACTAGGTCCTCAATTCAATTCCCATTACCAAAAAAAAAAAAAAAAAAATGTATCTTTTGAAGAACATAATTTTTCTGAAGTCAATTCATCAAATATTTTTTCCATTTTATTTGTTCATCTGTTTTCTATCTGAGAAACATTTACTTATTCAACAGTAATGTTCCTTTTGTGTAATTTCTTCTAAATATTTTTAGAATTATATATATTATATATAGCACTATAATAAACTTTAAGTTTTATATATATGAATGTGTATCTTTCATGTTCAGTTTTTTATGTTAGTTTATTTTTGGTCCTACATATGGATAACCTGTAGTTCTATTGTCACTGGGAATGACTCTTATCCTCCCTGAAGTATTGTGCCAAGTACGTTTAAAATTAACAACAGAAATCTATCTAAAGTTTTAATAGTTACAAAGGCCTCGATTATAGCACATGAATAATCAAATAAATTAATGCAATGCCATAAAGCACAAAAGGGAAGACTTAGGAATATTCTCTGTAAGTTTTGTGCAGTATAAATAAAAATGTCTGATGACTTTTGTAAGTATGCTGAGATTCGTTTAAAATAATATAAATTCTTGGAATTCTCAAGAAATCTTCAAACCTATTAATAATTTATATAGAATAGAAGTGAAAAAATAGAACCATTTGAAATGTTCAGTTAACCCAAGAGGGGACCAGAGAGATAGCTCAGCAGTAAGTGCCTGCCTGGCAAGCCCAATGTCCTGAGTTCAATTCCTAGTACCATAAAAGAAACAAACAAAAAAACTAACTCGAGAAGATAGGAAACAGTAGAAAAAGCACAAAGAACAAAGACAAACCAGAAAAAGTTATTAAAACAGTACATACAAATCCAAAGGTGCAAACAACTATTTCAATATGAAACATTTAAATTTATTAAAAAATAGCCATGATTTTAAATTTGAAGAAAAAGGAACGCTTGATTTCATGTTGTGATGAAGAAATGCATTTTTATAAAAAAAGGTCAGGTACAATGAAAAGATTAAGAGAGATATATAATCCTAAAACAAATCAAGAGAATCCTGGATAATCCATATTAATTTTAGATTTTAAAAAAATAGAAAAAGGAAAGTTATTAAGAGAAAAGAGAGATGTTACATATTATAAAATAGTCAAACAACAGAAAACATAGCAGTCTTATTCATGAGTAAAGTTAAAAAGAGTATCAAATTAAATGAGTCAAAATTTTATAGAAATGTAAGGAGAAATAGACATCAACACTATTATATTTGGAAAGATCAATAACTTTCAATAATTGATAGATTTAGTATACAGAAATCAGTGCTAATTAGCGCTATTCATCAATTTATCTAATTTACATGTATAGAATATTACATCAAATAATGCAGACATAGAATCAGAGCTCATAACATGCTGAAATTCACATAGCAGATTAACCTATACAGAACAGATTCTGAAACAAAAATACACCACTAAGAATTTAAAAGCATAAAAATTATAAAAGCTATGTTTTCAGGCAACAATGAATTAACTGGAAATTTATAACCCAAACATGGTTGGAAAAATGTAATTGTTTTCTAATTAAACAACACATTTATAATTAATATGTCAGTAAATTAAAGTCTCAGTAGAAATGTTATATTTTCAACTAAATATAAATAGAAATAAAACATCTCTAGTTTTATAATGAGAAAGATTTAGCTTAGACATTTACCATATTAAGTGTACACATTATAAAACAAGAAACATCCAAGTATAAAAATCTATCATCCCACCTTATGTAATTGAAAGGAAAAGATCTAAGTTCAAACCTAGAAAAAGTGATATAATGCAAATTATAGCATAAATCAAATGAACTTAAGGTAAAACTATAAATTAAAAAACATCTTTTATTTTTTATATTTTTATGTGTTTAGTACAAGGTCTACAGGGTCTCACTATGTAGATCAGACTCGTAGTGATTCTCCTGTTTTCAGACTCCCAAACCTTGTGATTATAGGTGCACTGCCCTGCCCAGCCTCAAGTGCTGTCTCAGTGCACCTTGGGGGTGGGGCTGGTACAGCATGCTGTAGATGGAACCCCAGCCACTGCTCTCTGCCTAAGCATGTGCTTTAGTCTGCTAAGCTATCTGGCCTGCCCTAAAAATCATCTATTAAAAAGTCAATTATAAGCCTCTAAAATCAGACCAACAAAATTTTACAGAGAAGCACAAAATAACAATATTAGAAATAAAAGAGAAGGGATCACTCATATTGTCATCAATATTAAAAGGAAAATAAAATAATATTTTATCAATCATCAACCTATTAATTTTCGCAAATATAAGATGGAGAAAGAATAAGTTTCAGGATTGATTCCCAAAAACAGATTAACTGGAAACTATGAACAAAGTTGAGCTTTGTTTTTTCAATGCCAATACTCAAAACACTTGCCTGCTCCATTAAAATGAATAAAAGATGAACTTAAAGGGTAAGATGAATGATCTAACTCCAATCATACTGCCAATCTTCCTCCTTGTAAGCACAATATCAGATGCAGAGTGTTTCCCTGTGTCCATGATCTTTAAGAGATAAACGAGAGCTACAGACAGTCATTTATCCTCACTAGCATCCCAAAGTGCTCTCTACAGAGCCCCCTTCTGGTCTTATCTTTAGTTAACAGTAGGCAAAATGGCATAGACATTTCACCTTAAGTCAAGGAGAAACAAAGTAAAGAGTCCAAATTCATACTGACAGCATGCAGATCCTGGTGGCTTCTCCAAGTTTCTTCCAGCTCTAGTACCAGTCAGTTACCATCCAACTTCATAGCCTACATGCAAAGTTGAGTTGTTTCCCTTCAGAAGCATGGTGGTAAATTCAACCCAGCTTGATTCCCAAGGCAGTCAATATCCATTCTCAATCTGAGCTGGTCACATATGTCTTTACCAAGGGCACTAACACTTACCTCCACACATTATATAGAAGCAAAGAGACTGGAGCAACTTCACCTCAGTGGTAAAGCAGCCACTCAATTCTGCCAAAACCCAAACTCATGGGTTCATCATAATAAGGAAGCAATCCTCAATTATGTAATTCCAAAGAACATAGTCCCTTTCATAAACATAGTTTCGGGACTTCATTTAACTTTAGACTCCAGATGAATCCCTGCCCAAATGCAAATCTCAAACAGTGGAGGTATCACCCGGGAACTACTTGGTAATGGTTCCAGCCAATAATCTCATCAGATAATGGAGCCCAAACAGCAGCTCACCTGATGTAAGAACAGAAGCAATAGCCCAGCTAAGAAGAAAATACACACACACACACACACACACACACACACACACACGGAGAGAATACACAAAAAGCTCAACATGTCCTTGGCTGGCACCAGTGACCCAGTGACCCACCAAGAATCACAAGCCAGCTTATAATTATGAAGGTTTACTTATGCACCAGAACATTTGTAAAGGTCAAAGCAGAGGGCTGCCTCCTCAAATTTACAAGCAACAGAATAAGAATATAAGAATTATGGCGAAGTATGCACTCATGATACCTACACAAAATTAATAAAGCATAAAGAATGAAGATTTTCAAAATAACAGACAAAATTCTTGAAGTAATACTCAAAACATCAGTGAGCTGTGAAAATACATGTTAAAAATTTAATGATAAAAACAAACAGAATGAACATTAAAAAGTAAATAGACGTAGTAGGTAAAACTAGACACAAATTCTACAGATGAAGAATATATCTCCAACAAAAATTCAATAGAAATTTTGAGCGCTTGCTTGGCAAGCACAAGGTACTGAGTTCAATCCCCATATGACAAAAAA
>NW_004524606.1:1525798-1543062 GCF_000260255.1 Octodon degus | reverse complement strand
AAAGAAAGAAAGAAATTTCATACAACAGAGTTGGTTGCATAAAAGGATCAGTGATATGGGATACGAAATAACAATCCAGGTAGGGGAGTAAAAACTAAATAAATTAAGAAAGTTTCATAATATTACAATGCACTGTCAATAGAATACACCTTCACGGCTAACAGATGCACAAGTGAAAAGATAACATGGAAAGAAAGCATATTTAGAAATACTGCCAGTTCTAGGATATTATCTCTGTAAGTTTTTATATAGTATGGACAGGCACTTGATTCAAGCACAATCAGCAGCACTTCAAAAATATTACTTAACTAATAAAAATGACAAAAGTTCTCCAATCTTGTGACACAGGTATAGAAGACAGTTTCCATAAAGCACCTGCTTAGGCAGATGCAGGGGATAGGGTTCCATCCCTGGCATGCCATGCCGGCCCTGCCCCTGGGGTGCACTGAGATGGCTACTGAGACTGGGCACAGTGGCGCACACCTGTAATCCCAGCAACTGGCAGTCTGTAAACAGGAGAATCACTATGAATCCGATCTAGTAGTGAGACCCCGAACACCGTGTAGACTCTGCCCTAAATATAGAAAAACAAACAAACAGAAAACAATTTCCAATCAAACTTAACACAAAGGCTGAGGCGATAGCTCACTGGCACAAGCTCCTGCCTGTGCAAGCTCTTGAGTTCCATTCACCGGGCCAAAGGAATAATAATAGTGTAATGAGTAGTGCATCAGAACAAGAAAGGATCAGATTGGACAAATTACAGGAAATCATCCAATGATAAAATACTTTACATACATATTATTTGGTTTAAAATGTTTTTCAAGTCTAGTGTTCCTACTGTTTCTCTCAGACATACACCCAAGCTTGAAAGTACTATTATTTAACTACTATTTAAAAATTTTAAATTCTTTCTTGTCACTTCCTATTATTTTCCCTGTGGTTTTATTGATTTCTGTAGTGCTATGATTTCAAGATGAAATCTTGAAATGTAAAACAAGGAATACTACATGATCCAGCAATCCTACTTTAGTTCTCCTCTCCTTTTTGTTTTATAGCTCTTGTACAATGTTGACGGAATTTTGACTTTGGGATTACCATGAAGCTTATATGGAACATTTGTGATACCAGCATCCAGTTTCAAGATTATAACAAGCTGACTTGGATTGCCCCAACAACTCTACGCATTTGCTCTGCCTCCTCTATGTTTTGATATCAAAACTTGATATTTTGTTGCAATGTAATTTCCTTAAAATTTATTTTAGCTGTAGTTATGATAGACCTTTTGTTTTTACTTTTGACCCTTTTCTTCTGGATAAAATTAGTTTATGCACCATCATTATAGTTCTAAGGTATTTTGAATAGGGTCCTGTTTTATTTATACCATTGAATATTGTGTTTTTTCATATAGCTTATATTATTCAAAGTTAACCCTAATATATTATTAACCCTGATTTTTCAAAGAGATGCCAAAAATAGACATTGGGAAAATGACAACTTGATGAACTGTGTTAGAAAATAGAACATCTATAAGGAGAACAAAAGAGGATCCATCTCACAGTAAATACAAAAAAAAAAAAAAAAAGAAAAGAAAAGAAAAGAAAAAACCCTCAAAAATGAATTAAGGATTTTAGTAGACATGAAATTAAACAAATGGACAAAATAAACTATTAGGCAAAATCATAGAGGAAAAATTATACAGCACTATTTGGGCAATGATCTTTAATTTGTATTTTATACCAAAGAACCAGCAACAAAAGCTCAAAAAACTGACAAATGAGATCACATCCAACCTAGAAGTTTCTGCCAGTTAATAAGGTACAGAGACAAACTATGTACTGGGAGGAAACATTTGCAAACTACACATTAAATACATTGCTCAAATAACTCAATAGTAAAAACACATTATAAAAACCCAATTAAAATTGCCACAGGAACTGAAAAAATGTATCTAATGGAAAAATACATACAGCCATCATATGCATTAAAAATATGTTCAGGTATTGTGGAGATAGCAGAATAAAGCACCTGCACAGGCAAACTTTGGCAAGCATAGGGGCCACTGTTAGATCCCCTGGACCATGTGACACACCAGCTCCACCCATAGTATGGGTTGAGCCCGCCACAGAGTCTGGGTGGGCGTAGTGGCTCACGCTTGTAACCCCAGTGCTAAGCAGGCTGAAACAGGAGGATTACTATGAGTCCGAGGTTTACTATGAGTCCAAGCTGCATAGTAAAACCCTGCACCAAATACATTTTTTAAAATGTTGTTGCTAAACATCTAAAAATGGAACTAAAATCACAATGGATCATTTCATCACCTGTCAGAATGGTTACTATCAAGAAATGGAATATATGTGCTATGGGGAAGGAGTAAGAGGAATTTTTGTACAATGTTGGTAGGAATATAAGTTAATATAATCAGTGTAGAAAATATAATGGAGGTTTTTCAAAAATGTAAAAACAGAAATACTACATGATTAACAATCCTACTTCAATTATTTAGCCAAAATATCTTAAATCAGCTTAAAAAGATCCCTGCATCCCCATGTTGTTTGCAGCACTATTTGTATTACATGAGAATCAATCAAGAATGGATGGATGAAGATATCATAGATAAAACACGGGAATACTAGTTTGCATTCGAAAGAAAATCCTCTCATATTTAGCAACATAGACAGAACATAACAGCACAAATGCTAATGGATATACCTTAGGCCACAGATAATTTCCAGAAATATACTGCAGAGCTGTATTGTACAAATCAGTAGCCAGTAGCTAGATGTGGTTATGTTCATTTAATTTAATTGAAATAGATGAAAATTCTATCCCTCAACTATACTAACCAATCAATAATCACATGAGGTTAATGCCCGTAGTACTGTGAAGTGCAAATTTAGGAAAGTGCCCATCATTTCAGAGGGACTCTTATATTAAAGGAAAGCACTATATAAATTCTCCAAATTGATCCAAACAAACTTTTGTTCTTCTGTCAAACCTTACTATAAAAATTAAAATAGCTTTGTTAAACTACTTCTGTTTTTCTAGCAATGGTCTTGTTTCAAATGAACTTTTATAATATAGTAGGTATTATATTAGGTTGATTTAGTGAAATTATGAGTTCATTAAATAAGGTATTGCATTGTCTGAGAAACATAATAATGGAACCACAACAGAAATTTTAAATTTCAGAATAAATCTGGATAAATGGTTCAATAATTTTATTATTTTAACAAAGAATGTGTATTGTCTTTTATCTTAGGCTCACCAAGATGAATGCAAAACTAGGAATTGTATTTACTTTTTCTTTTTTGTTAATAAGGATTCAACCTAGGGTCACAACCTCACTAAGAATATGCTGTACTACTGAGCTCCACTTGCAGCTCAAACTTTGTTCCTTTACTTTAATAAATAGAATCTGATATTGAACAGAAAGGTATTTTTTTTTTCTCCTCTAGTCTATGGCTATAGCCCCTCCTTTAAGCATTTTCATACTTGGCATCATCACAAAGGCTTTGTGGAAGTTTTGGTTTTTACTACGATGCCTATTTCTTCTCCCTTACAAAGCAAGGGAGAATAGAGATTCTGATTCTGTTTTCCCATAAAACCTAGTACAGTGCTTTGAAAAGAGTAGCTCGGGCTGGAGAGATGGCTCAGTGGTCTAAAGCACCTACTTGGAACAAGCTTGGCAAAGCACAGGAACCGCGGTTCGATCCTCCAGCACCACATGCCAGCCAGCCGCGCCCCCTGGTGGGCTGAGCTGGCCACACACACACACACACACACACACACACACACACACACACACAATAAATGTTAAAAAAAAATTGAAAAAAAAAAAAGAAAGAAAAGAGTAGCTCATCTCAAAAACTGCACAGAAACAAAAATCTAGCATTAATTTGAAAAAAAAAACTATAAAAATTATACAAGTATCCTACAAACATAAGGGATTTGAAAAGATTGATTAATAGAAACCTGTATTGTGCTGGACAAGTCAAAAACATATGGCCAAGCCAGAGATACAACTGAATGGCACAAAAGCCTGCCTGACAAGCTCAAGGTCCTGAGATTGATACCCAGTCAAAAACAAAAACAAAAACAAAAAAATCATAAATTATGGCTTTCATGCTAAATAATATCTTCCAATTAAAGTTTTTCATTAGTAAAAGTGATATTTAACTTGAAATTGCTAACACACTTTCTTTCTTTCTTTCTTTCTTTCTTTCTTTCTTTCTTTTTTTTTTTTTTTTTTCAGAACTGGGAATTGAACTCAGGCCCTTGCACTTGTCAGGGAAGTGCTTATTCCACTGAGCCATCTCCCCGGCCCCTGCTAACACATTTTCATATTTTTCAATTTTATAGAACACATAAAGGGAAGAAGGGTGCTGTTTATTGGTGCTTCTCACAGTCACTACCACTGAGGTATTTATAACTATAGTACCACTACTAAATTATCTGAAGTCAACAATAAGTTATGAGTAGTATTTCAACAGCATCTTGCACTTGTGATTTTTTTAAACTCATCAACAGTAGCAAGGGCAATGGCTTTTTTATGATACAACTAAGATAAACACCATTTGAGAGGATACTTTAAGAGATGATAAGCTCCTTTGTATATGCAAGTTTCTGAATCTGTGCAATGAGAAACATTAAAAATTACTTCAGTGTTGAAAGACATTTTTACTTTTTTTTTTTTAACTGGGGATTGAACTCTACTGAACCATCTCACCAGCCCTTTTTACAATTTTTAACTGAGTTTGAGATTACTATAATCTACCCCAAAGCCAGCTGAAAAGATGGCATGCCTCTTGTACACACTTTCTTTTCCTTTTTTTTCTATGTATTTTTTTATTGAGAAACAAATAGCAATGAGAGAGTTTCAAAACTGATTAACAGGAGAGTTTCAATAATTAACACATTGTATATATTAATACATTGTTATCTTCTTAGTGATTATATATAGTGGAAGATGCAGACAGAATATCCTGTCCAAATACTAATAGTAGAAATCTTTCTTCTCATTGAATTAAGCGAAAGTAGCTGTATATCTATCCTAACAATTCTGTATATACAGAAACAAATTGATCCTTCCTTTGTATCCCCTTTTTTTGTTTAGTCCTCTCAGAGATGGGTTTTCCATTGACATCTAAATACTAGAGGTGCATGAATTCAGCCAAACAATCCAACACAATCCAGTAGTCCACAATAGTAAGGGGTTGTCCGCAGAAGTTGTTGACTAGAGCCTTTTACAGCTCAGCATATTAATATGGCTTTAGTTTATATACCTTATTTTTATACGTTTCTGCTGGATGGTTAAGAGCAAGACCTATATAACAAGAAATGTAACTTTTGTATCTGATAAGGTTAGTCAAGTACCTTCAGGATTTATCCTGTAACCCTGTACCACAGTTTGCGGATTCTTTGTCAGTGTCAGCCATGTGGATGAGTCACGGACATTGCTTGACTAATTTGCTGTCTGCGAAAGTCTGAGAGAATGTTTTCTCTCCATGTGACTCTCCTTAGGCACACTTTATGTCATCGGTCACATTGCTCTGTGGCCCCATAATCTCCCTGATCAGAAAATTTCGGACAGAACTGAGTTACATGATGTTATAGTAATTTGTTTTCTCCATACCAGTAATTAGGCCAACTTTATATCTTCAGAGAAGAAATTAGCAAGGAATTGAGTGCTTGATATAAAATGCCAGGAAAAAAATCTGAGGACAGGAATAAAAAAGCACTTCCCACAGCTCTGATTTTACATTTTCTGATATGTAACATAAATTCTACTGGAAGACTTCAAATTATATTCCAAGTTGTCGGTCTAAAAACATTTCAGTTGGGCTGGGGAGATGGCTCAGTGGAATAAGGGCTTCCCTGATAAGTGCAAGGGCCTGAGTTCAATCCCTGGTTCCACCAAAAATTAAAAAAATAAATAAATAAAAACATTTCAATCAAAGTGATATAGGAGGAATAAATATAAACATTTTTTCTCCCTATACGTACACTAACATTACATAGAATAGGAGACCTATTTGGGAACTGAAAGAAACTTCAAGTCATTACTTAGCCTACACATTGCTAACAAGAACATATTATATTTTAATCATGCTTTATCACTGTTTGGAAAGCATAAAAAATTATTTTACTTTCCATCATGGCTTGCTGGAGCTGATTAATGCTCTTTCAAAAGGGCAATATTGAACTCATGGAGGTTTATCATTTAAACTAAATAAAACAGAAAATCCTTTACAAAACAAAATCAAATCCATTCTATTCAGTATTTTAATTCCAGTATGTTTTCAATCTGCACATTACTTGAAGTTCTAAAGTCCAAACTTTGTAAATTTCAATTGTTCTATAACTATCTTTTTATTCATTTATTTTTTAATTTTAATAAATAATAAACTAGGTATAGACCATAAGCAAACCCAAAACATTCTAATCAATTATTTTAACACTCATTTTTTTCTCCTTTTCTCTTCAGTAAGGAAACCATAGCATTAAGCATAACAAAAGCAAACTGAGATCAAAAATGATTTGGAGTGTGGGGTGAAACATAAAACACTAGTCTGTTATTTCAGTGCACTGAAAGTAAATACTAAATTAAATGTTTTAATGTAGGGGCTCTTAACTTTTCTTCAATCCATATATCCCCTAGGCATTCCAGTGAAGATTTTGTATCCTTTTTAATCCTTCAAACATAACTAAAATGTGTATTAATTTATGAAAAAATGTTATGTGAAAACATTTAAAAATTGTGTGATGTAGTAGTATGTTACTCTATGCAAATATTTTACATAGCATGACTGAGTAGAAGATTCAACAATTTCACCTTTTTGAAGCAATAATGTCATTGAAACATTCAGAGATAATAAAACATTGAAAAAATGAGATAACACAAAGAAATCATAACCACTACTGTTGTACAAGGTAAAACTTGCTATCTGCATACAACATGTGCCAGATTTAGTAAGTCCCATATACTTGCAACAGGAATCCCAACTTTGAAACTTCTTCTGTTGTAAAATTACAAATCAAGACAGTACTGACAAAGACATTCATCTTCTACATTTATTTTCCCTAATGAAAATTTAAAACTTCCAAGTTTTTAAACTGTACTTTGATAAAATACCTAATAGACATATGCATTAGAAAATCAATCAACAAAAGACATTATATGTTAATGAAAAAAGGAACATATTATTTTGATAATAAAATTAGCTTAAGTTTTTCTATTAATCCAATAAAATTAGTCATTTATGTATAGTCAATTCTATGAGATTGTGAGCTCTGAAAACAAAAATGCTGAAGATGCCAGTAAGGAGGATAACTACAGAGAGATAAGCAGCTAAAATGTCAGCTAAAATTCAAGATAATATGATAAGTGAATATTTTACTTCCATACTGAAAGTTAGCCTGCCCATTAAATTTTGTATAATTTACATGAGAGGCCAGACAACTAGACATAGAGAGACTAGGTGATTATTATATCAAAATAAACCAATTCAATGGATGACACTTAATTTCTGAGAAACATTTTCCAAGCAAATACTCCTAAAGAGTTTATTTGAAGCGGTAATTTTAAGACAAGGATTACTGCTGGTAAATAACTTTTATCCATGTCATATAAAATGAGTGTCTTGCTACCGATAAGAAGATGTGTTCAATCAGTGCAGCTTACACCCAGACTTTAAGCACCTTAAGCCACCTTGGAGTGATCTAGCTGTGACCTGAATATCTCCTCTATGACCTGCAACTTTTGCTCACCTTACTGGAAGGAGCTCTACTGCTACCTGGAAACACTTCCAGTGGCCTAGTTTTGCAGGACCTCTTCCAGCTGGCTTTCAGGCTGCTCAATAGCAGCACCATTCATGCTGTTTTAACAGTAAAAAGAGGCTCCAAGAAGCAATAATAATTTATCTATAGAGAGTATGTTTTGAATTTTAAAGGTGTTTTATAGGTAAGAACCCTAAAATAAGGCTTTATGCAACATCTTGAGCAAATTAAATGCCAAACTCTAAACAATACCATGCTCCACTGGTAGGAAACAGGTAAAGGCAACTGTTGTAGTCAGGGTTTACAAAGGCAACAATAAAATATACGACAAATAATTTATAAGTTACTTTATAACAGTCATACAAAGAGTCTTATAAAAAGAGAGTGCAGAAAAGCTGTCCACACACTAAGACAGGAAGAATTCAACCTAGAAGCCCTAACGGTGCTCCCAAGGATCCAGCTGAAGGCCTTGAGCCTTCAACAATGTCTCACACAGGCGTGCTGCATGGATTTGTGCTAAGAAAGGCTAGTGGTGGAAACGAGAAAGTCTGCACCAGCGGGATGAAGGATATGTGCCATCAGGCTGAGGGATCTGAACTGGAGCCAGAAAGCAATGCACAAAGAACCAGAGTTCTCCAAAAACTACCACAACCATCCTCAGTGACAACAAAGTCCTGAGCTCCTGTGATGATCAGAATAGCTGCATTCATATTAGGAAAGCCCACATGACAATCTCCTCCAGGAGAACCAACAGCCCCCTAAAGCTTTGTTTTCTTCTTCTTCATTTATCCTTTTAATTTTGCTGGCAACATTCTTCAGGTAGGCCTCCCACAGCCTGCACCACACTGGTTCAGTTCAGCTGGGTATTACTAGCTGGCCACCAGTTGTCAACCCACCACAGCCACCATACTAAAAGATCTCAAATATGACAATACAATGGGTAGTTCACTTATTGTTTCATGTGGTTGTGGTCAGTACTGCTTTTATTCTGTTTAACAAGCAGCCCATGGGCGTGGATTTTGCATTGTAATACAATTATGTACTGAAATATGCATATATATATATCATATTGAATGTATACAATAAGCGTTATCAGATTATCATCCTTTTTCTTATTTGTTTAATGAGGAAATGAACTATTCTGAAAAGTATATGCAGTTCCCTTAAGATCAAATGAAATTGTCTTGCAAAATGGTTGAATATTTTAGGCCATGCTAGTGGTTTCATTCATTTATTCAGTACTGAGTACTCAACCTGGAGACTCTCATATGCTAGACTATACACTTCTCTCTATTTTTTATTTAACTATTTTTATTTTTCCTTTCTTTTTTTTAGATGTATTTATTTATTTGGTATAGGTTCTCACCATGGAATTCAGACTCATGGTGATCCTCCTGTCTCAACCTCCCCCTGCTGGGATTACAGACGTGCCACCACACCCAAGCTCAGAGACTGTCACAGCACAGGAAAGGCACAGCATGTGTTACGGGGATTAAACCTGAGTCTTTGTGCTTGCTAGGCAGGCGGAAGACCGCCAAGGTATCCCACCAGACCCTATTTTTCTTTAATATGGAAATGGTTTCAAGAAGTCTGCTAAGCTGTCGGTCTGAACTACTTTCCCTCTTTGTACTCTCACCTCACCATATCCTGGGCTCCTCACCAAACAGACAACTCGTACTTACTCATTTTTGTAACAGTTTAATATAGTGCAACAGAGACACTAAATAAATTAATACTGAAGAAATACTATTGCATTATACTAAGCTACTATTGAAAATTTAAAAACGTATGGGCTTTAGTGTGTACTATATACATTAATCTTACTTTCGAGTTTCTGTGAACAATCTGCAATCACTGATATTTTGACCTCTAGAAATTACTAAAAGCAAGCATGAAACTAAGAAACAAAGAATCTTCTTCTCTCAGATAATTTTACAAAGATAATATAAAAGATATATTCGCCATTTACTCCCTATTTCACATCTCATTTTCTTTATTCTTGTCATTTTATTCCTTCTACGATTGAGATGCTATTGAAGTACAAGTAGCTCTCTATTATTTCCATTTAATGGTACATGAGGTCTTTTGAGTCCTTAGGCTTAAGTACTTGAATTTATATTTGGAATTGTTCTACTTAGTCCTTTCAAAGTAGATGTGCCGTGCATTCTCCATTTATTTTCTGAACAAGCACTGGGCCACACTCCAGCTATTTTCTTGGGCATGGCAGAGAAATCTGAGTCATTTCTCTCTACACAAAGCCCTTTAAAGCAGAGAAGCACCTTCAGCTGCCTGCACTCACAGCTTCATGCCTCTTACTTCACGGGTACACTTGATATATTTTTCTCGGTGAGTATCAGGCGGCTGTTCACCTGATCCTACTTCAGTCCCCACTGAGCCTATTGATTATGGAATGAACGATGTGTCTCTGCAGCTGTAAATTTCTGTTAGTCCTGATGCTGTTAACTGGCCCCCAAATTCATTCTTAGGTACGCTTAAAGCCACTTGTGACACTAGGGAAAAACAACTGCATATTTCTAAGGATGTGGTTATGTCAGCGCCATTCCATCAGTGATGGTTTTCAGTTAATTACGTTAATTGGAAAGGCATTTTCAGTGCTAAAGAGGATACAGCCTACATGGTGCATGGACTTCAAAGTGGACAGCTGCTTGGAAACTCCAAAAGATCCATAGCTAAAACAGGCATTTGGCATGTAGTGTAGATAAAGAACTTCACAAATGGGCAGAGATTTCTAATTCATTCAAATATCAAATATTTGCCTCAGATTTTCTTAATCATTTTAATTAGTTCTTATTTCAAAACAAAATTAATATTAAAGATAGAAATTCACATCAATATAGAAGAGATCTGTCAAAAAATGCTACAGATAACTTGACTGGGAATTTTTAACTTTCCACAGGACGACTCCCAGATCTGAGCAGCTGGAACGAGGACTGTCAAATGCACCAACTGGAAACCATTTGGACAACCATTCACAACAGAATTATAGCGGTTTTTGCAGACATGAAGCATGAAATTCTTCCACTGGCAGCAAGATTCACTATACTTAGCATGTAGTAACACGTTTGCCAGATGGGGTTTCTGCTTATATACCTTTTCATAATAAACTCTTAAGGTATAATTAAATATCTGATTAGTTCAAAGTAGTCCTGTAATCTAAATAATCCATTTAGCTATCAATGCTAGGGCCTCTCACTGGCCATTTGGTTTATCTAAAAGTCCTTATTTAGTGTCTGATACATCAATGAGTATTTTAAGCTGCCTCAAAACAAGGAAAAACTCAGCTTAATTATGTATGCCATTCTAACAGAAATTAAAAATTCTGAATAAAATTATAGATGAAGGTATGTATTCAAAGAATATAATCCTCTACTCTAATACAAGATACCAAAAATGACATTTTGACAAAAACTTTCAGTTCTGATTTTTAACCACTGTCAAGGTCATATGTTTAATAATAGCATTTATGATATACACATGAGGTATAAAAAGTAATGCCATATTAATATAATGAGCTGTAAAAGGCTCTAGTCAGTAACTTCTGGCATTTGCCAGTTCTGCTGATAACCCAGTACTATTACAGACCATCGGACTATATTAGGCTACTTTGCTGAATTCAAGTACCTACAATATGTGTACTGGCATCAAGTATGAAAAGGTCCTTTAAAGACTTCTACAAATACAATTTCTGTAACAGCAATGGAACACCCATCCCTGACAAAACAAAAAGGGGGATATAAATAAAGAACCATTTGTAGTGAATATATATATATATATATATATACATATACATATATATATGCATATACAAAATTAGGATAGATATACAGCTACTTTCTGGCTTATGGAGGTGTGGTAGCTATCTTGCTGTTAATAGTGACACTGGATTGCAAGAGATGTGACCACTGAGAAAGTGATACAGAAGGGTTTACCTCCCTTCTGGGATCCTCCCTTGACACACAATGCTTCCTGTCTGCGGGACCATAAGCAGGTCCCCTTGGCCATGCCTCTATGTCAAGCCATCCTGCCTTGGAGACAGCTGATCATGTATGGCAATCTCTACAAACAGTGACCTAAAATACCGTAAGCCTCTCCTTCCTTAAATTATCGGTATTCAGTATTGTGTCTTATGAAGGAAAAAGTGAGGGCCGGTCAAATAGCTCAGCAGATTAAAGCACCTGCAAGCAGGCTCAGGGACTGGGGGTTCACTCCTCAGGACTGCTGAGCCGGCCCTGCCCTGGGGGCGCGCTGAGAAGGCAATTGAGTCTGGGCATGGTGGTGTGTGCCTGTAGTCCCAGTCAGGAGGCTGTTAACAGGCAGAACACAACAAGTCTGATCTAATAGTGAGACCCTGAGCACCCTGTAGACCGTTCCCTAAAATACCAAAAAAAAAAAAAAAAAAAAAAAGAAAAAGTGGCTTCTATAAAAAGGATAACTGGTAATAACTCATCCTTTTTAGTTAGCATATTTTGTAATGTTTAATACATTATCTATATTGATTCACTATTTTTCTCCAGCTTTTCAATATATTTTTGAAAGTCTTGACTTTCCACAGTTGCATGTAAACAGAAGCTCCACTCTAGGTACATACAACAGTGAAAACAGGCTCCCTCTCCATTTGGAGTCAGGAGGCAGATAGCGCTCTTGAAAACGCAGCTGACCAGCAGTTGTCCTCGTCCTGCTTGCATTTCACTGTGGGAACAATGCACTTTATACTTTCTAAATTGATAGTCTTTTACATACATAGTAAACATGTCCTTTGCCTTCATCTCAGTAATGCAAATAGGAAATTTAAAAGGTTATAAAATTAAATTTAAAAGGTTATAAAATTAAAAGGTTATAAAATTAGATAAGATTACACAAGTTTTCTATACAAAGTATGCAGTTAATACTGTATTATTATCATACAAAAATGCAGAAGACCTTGTAGTGATTGATATATTGTGGCAACCTGAGAAGTTCAGAAGTTTAGATAAGTGACTCATCAGGATCTTCACTCTGTAAACATCCTGAGCCGGTGCAAGAAGCAGGTGAGACGGTGTTGGTGCTATGCTCACTCTGGGATGGGCAGCCAGCTTACAATATAAGACAAGAAAAGAGGCTTGCTCTTCCTCCTCCATGTGTCCTTGTTCCTTTTTGTTGCCTTCTGCTGCCTTGAACTGCTGCCCTATGCCACAGGCTGCCCTGCCTTGGAGCCAGCTTAGTATGAACTGAAACCTCCATAAACTGTGAACTGAACCTTTCCTTCCTTAATTTGGGGTGCTGGGTATTTGTCTCAGAAATGAGAGAAAAGTAACTAAGACAATGTCCTTCATATAAGTCAGCAGCCTCACTCTGGGAGTAGCAGACCACTACTCAAGACAGAGCAGTGAAGTGCAGGTACTTTTCGCAGGGACAAGTCAGGCCACCCTAAAACAGAGAACTTCAAAGTTCTCAAAGGGACTTGGTTGAAATAAGTTTAGGGAAGATTAAGGCCAAAGACACTGTCAATAACTTTGGAGATTTTGGAAGTGAGGAGGCTGGCAGCTCCATGACTTCATCAAGCTTAACCCAGAACCAACTATAAGTTTACCATAAAGAACTAGTAAAAAGTATAGCCAAGAATAGCCCTCCTGAGAGCAGAACAAACCTAAGACCAGATCCTTAAACTACCTTTACAGTGGAGGCTGAATCTAATTGCATCAGAATCAGGAACAATTTATATCCCAGAGTAGCTTAAAAAAAATAGAGCCATCAACTGCAAATTAGTATTGAAGAACAGGACGGATACCTACGAAATGATTTCACAAGTTATACTGATACTACATTTCAGAACAAGCACAGTTAAATTAATTTTTAATTATATCTAGAAATGATTATCCATATATAGAACACTTTTCTAGAAAACCTGTACAAATTATATATATACACACATATATGATGTTGGGGTTATAGCTCCACAGCACAAGTGCCTGCCTGACGAGCACAAGGTTCTGACTTTGGCTCCTGGTACACTACTAAATGTGTATCTATCTATCATCTATCTATCTATCTATCTATCTATCTATCTATCTATCTATCTATATGACAAAAAGGGTTATAATAGGAGTAATTCACAAAAAAATAATGTCTCAGTCTTTTAAAATTAAAGCATGAATTTATTATTTCTTGCCTATATCTTGTAATATGAGAAACTACTTTGGCAGTAACAATACACAATGTACTAACCATTGTTACTCTCCAAAAACTTGTTTTGAGATTTTGTACCATTGTTTTTATTTTTTTTCTTTAAAATAAAGTAACTGATGTCAAAAAAAGAAATAAAATGCAATATAACCTACAGAAATAAAAATATTCTATAAAAAATTAAATTAAAGCATGAAATAGGCTTTCTTTGATACCTACTAAAGATAAAACAAAAATATTAATGCAAAACAAAAAAGATTAAGGTCTTGGTTACTTTTTAAAAAATCAGTTAGAAATGGAAGGAAATTATAGAGAATTATACTGTATGGGACATATCCTGCGTCCACTTCTACTTAGTACATTTCCATCATTATAGTAATACATTTCACACTGTATTTGTTAGAATTATATGATTATTATCTACTTCCTTTAAAAAACATTATCAGGCAATTTACAGAAATATAAAAGTTATCATATAAACTGAAATCTTTTCTACAAAAAGGCTTTGCAACAATGCACAAATATGAAAGCCAGGATTTAGAATAGGGGTTTGTTTTGTTTTGGAAAAAAAAAAGAGAGAGAAATACAAATAATTGTAAACTTCACATTTTTATTCCATGGAAGTCATACTATTTCACTGATAGCCTATTCTAGTATTGAGGTCTGAGAAAAAGTCACCATTTGTCTTCATTCTGAGGATATTAAGGAATGACAGGAAAAAAAAAAAACTGGATTTAATGTATAGTGACAACCTTGCTAAAATTAATTGAATTTACATCATTTTTCTCAACTATTTTAGGGTACACATGAACAAATACATTTGAAGACTACCAGTAAAATTAGCATACTAATATTTTAGAGGAATAAATCCTTTTTGACTACTTACTGACAGGAAAAACATTTAACAGACACATTAACAGTACAGGCTTAGTTAGGTAAGTGTAAAATAGAATGTGATACAAAAATCATACACTCATGAAAGTACAATCAATTTGAGAAAAGCCCAAGATTGATTTATGAGTGCTAAAGTTGAAAAACTCCAGCAGAAGACATTAGATCCCTGGAAAAGTAATACAAACGTATCATGTTAAGATGCAACATATTTTTAAACTCAAAAAATTCATACTGAAAATTAATTTATGTGTCCAAATGTTTACCCTCTTGATATCAAATATGATGCAGTAGACCTATTTTTAAAAAGCTAAATTGTCCTTTACACCTAATCTTTTGAGAAACAAATGTAATTCAAATTTATGAAAAGCTAAATATAGTATGCACAACCTTGCTAATTTTTTTCTCCTTTTTGAAACATAAAATGCTTCTGTATTGTCTTAGTTGCTTTTCTCATTGCTGAAACAAAATACCTAAAGCCCAAAGTTAGGGGAGAAAAGGTTTATTTAGCATACTGGTTATAAAGGTTTCAGTCCATACTCAGCTGGCTCCTAGACAGGCTGGCATCTGGCAGAGGGGCTCAATTCATGTCAGCAGAAGACAACAATAGTAACAACCAAGGGGGGGAAAGAGAGAGAGAGAGAGAGAGAGAGAGAGAGAGAGAGAGAGAGAGAGAGAGAGAGAGAGAGAGAGAGAGAGAGACAGAGAGAGAGAGACAGAGATAGAAAGACACAGAGAGAGAGACAGAGACAGAGACAGAGACAGAGACAGAGAGAGACAGAGACACAGAGAGGCTTCTTTCTATCCTGTATGATAGATGCAGACAACCCACCCTAGGGTGGGTGTAGCATGCACACCCTTAATCCCAGCAGTGGACCAAGATTCAATTGCACACTCTAGATTGAGCCACCTCCACAGAGCTTAAAACTGCAGGAGGCCTCAGGTGCATAACTAGACACAAATAATAACAGAACACTACAAATCTGCACAGCATCACTGATTCTCATGTTCTGAGATAACTTAACTTCTTTTCCATATGTCCAATCTGTCTTCATTTTTGAAAACAATCAATAAAATTAAATCCTCATTTAAAAAGTAAGGAAAACAAAAATATTATAAACCCAGAGCGCAGGACTGGCGAGTGAGTTAGACAACCCGGGGCGCCGGATCCTGCACAGACCCAGAGCACAGGTCCGAGTGAGGGAGACAACCCAGGCCGCAGGATCCTGAATAGACCCAGAGTGCAGGCCTGGCAAGTGAGTGAGACGACTTGGGGTCCTCCGGATCCTGAATAGACTCAGAGCGCAGGCTCAGCACGGAACCCTTCAGCAGAACTCCCTGCAAAGAGGCTAGAGGAAAGACCCACCAAGCTGATTCAGAAGCAGAACATCTTCCCAGAGAGACACAAAGGGTTCAACTCTAACGGCTGCAGCAGAAAGAAGTGGAGCACAGCAGCCAGATCCAAGCAACATCCACCTGGAGGAATCTGAACTTGGTAGATCTGGACCTGGTGCTAAGGTAATAACTCTGTCTAAGCTCTACACCAAAGGTCAGAAGACAGTGGTATACAATATGAAAAAGAGAAGGAACAAAATGCAGTCTCAGGCCTCGAGTCCACCCAGTACAAATGCAGAAGACACTAGCACTGAGAAAACTGGAAATCACACACCAGATACCTCTGCAATAATAGTATTGACAGTAAAGAATCAGCTCCAGAAAGGTATAGAAGAAATCAGATCAGAAATAATTTCGGAACTAAAAAAAGTAGTGGTAACTATAATCAAAGAAGTACTGAGTGCTTCTAAAGAATACACTGATAAAAAAAGAGGAGAATATAAAAATGATGGAACCCGTGAATAAACAATTTAGGAAAGAAATAGAATCTATGAAACAGGTTCAAAGTGATATACAGGAAATTAAAACTTCAATCACAAGCTGGCAAAACCGTTTGCGTGAAAGTGAAAATAGATTTTCTGACCTGAAAGACACCATTGTGGCTAGTGAAAAAGTAAGAAGAGATCTCTTAAAAACAACTAGGATGCAGGAAAAAATAATTCAATACCTGTAAGACGATGCAAAGATGAACAATGTGAGATTAATAGGCATCAATGAGAAGGAAAGAGTCAATACAAGTGATATAAAAAGAATATGGGCAGAAGTAATAGCATTGAAAAAAAAAAAAGAAGTAATAGCAGAAAACTTCCCAAATAGGGGGCAACAATCTGACATTCCTGTAACCAAAGCATATAGAACTCCAAAGAGTATCAATCCAATGAAAACCACACCCAGACACATAATAATCAAGATTCCAGAAATTCAGCCTAGGAATAGTACACTAAAAGCCACGAAAGAAAAGAAACAGATCACTTTTAAAGGAAAACCCATCAGAATAACGGCAGATTTTTCTTCAC
>NW_004524606.1:1505155-1525133 GCF_000260255.1 Octodon degus | reverse complement strand
TTTCCTATATTTTGTCTTCATACTTTTCTACTGGATGGTTAAGACCAAGGTAAAGCAGGACCTGTGCAACAAGAGTTGTAGCTTTTGGGTATGAGAAGGTCAGTGAAATGCCCTCAGGATTTATCCTGAGATCCTGTACCTCAGATTGTAGAACCTTTGTCAGTGCAGCCATGTGGATGATTCACAGCCTTTGCTTGGCCAATGTGCTCTCTGTGAAAGCCTGAGAGAGTGTCAATGCAGAAGGGTTTTTTTTGTTGTTGTTGTTTGTTTGTTTGTTTGTTTTTTGTTTTTTGGGGGTTTTTTTGGCGGCTCCACATTGACCTCCAGCAGCACTGGTCTGGGTTGCCTTGAGTATCTGGGAATGGAACCACCACTCCCAGAGAAAGACTGCCTCCTTTAAGCAGAGCAGCAGAATATTTTCATCAGCACACCCTACAAATGGACTTCTCTTCCACTTGATGAGTCATCATTCCACCTAAGTCTACAGGGTGGATTTCAAAGAAATAGCTGTAGCTCAGTTAGACAAGTGACGTCTAGCCACCAGTAACTGTCACGGTCATTATGCATGTCCACAACACACTAGAACTTTGTGCGATATCCTATCCTCAAACTGTTAGAAGTGCTGATCATTTACTTGCCATTCCAGTATTTCTTATGTTTTACTCTTAGTACTTCTTTTCTGTCATGAAAACTTTTTCTTATTTCAATTGTTTTGAAACATTTAATTTTCTGAATATTGCTTAATCTTAATTTTTGTTCTAAGATTTATACTGTATCTTTGACTTACAATTTATTTAAAAGACATTGTATGATATCTTCTCCTAGTATTAGAAACTTTAAGAAGTATATTTCCATTTTCTGTTGACTTTTAAAAAAAGAGGTTTGTACCTATGTTGGTTATTTATTATTTCTTGCCTATATCTTGTAATATGAGAAACTACTTTGGCAGTAACAATACACAATGTACTAACCATTGTTACTCTCCTAAAAAAATATGTATTTTCTCTGAAATGTTGAGAACTGTAGAATGCAAACAGGGTTCTCTGACTTCTCTCCTGGCCTAATGCAGAACACAGATCCTCTCCACTGAGATACTGCATCTTCTTATCAGCCCAGAGATTCAATAGTAGAAGCAGAGAAATTTGTGAGATGAGATTTCTTCGCTAGTTTTTAGGGGGCTTCTCACATTTTTTTTTTACTTTTAAAATACTAGATTTACTCTCTGATTCACCTTTTCATTCCTTTAAGATTTACTACTCTTTAAAACTACAATTTAAGAAAGGCACCTATTATAGGTTAAATCTACAATGCCTCCCAAAGGCCCAAGCTTTTGGCTTAGAATACAGTGTATCCTTATTAGGAGGTAGGAGAATCTTTGATGGTGTCATATGGTATGACAGTTAATTACTGGTTGCCTAGGTTTGAGTACAAAAAGCCAACTGAATTGCAACAGCATAGATGAGTGTGGCTGAGGGCATTTACTGAAAACAGAAGACTCAGCTACAGCAGTCTGTCACCTGAAAGGAACAAAAGGAAAATGAGAAAGAAGCCTCATTTGTCTTTCTTTCAAAAAGTGCCAGTCTCTGCCTTCACCTTGGATGTTGTCTCCTGACTTTCAAGACAGATTCTTCAGCCTCTAACGCCAACCTTTCAGCCTTACATCACAGACCCTCTGGCTTCCTCATGTTGACTTGTACTGGACACCGTGGTGAGCTCCAGGCCTTCTTCTGGATCTCTCACATCTCCAGCACACCAAAAACCGTATTTCCCTCTTCCACACCTGACTTTTCATAGCCAGTGTAAGCCAATTTGGCAAATACGTACACATTTTGGATAAAATCTGTTTCTCAAGTAAGCACTGACTGATACACTGAGGTTGTGCCTTTGAAGGGGACTGCAGGACCCTGGTCTCTTACGCTCATGCCTCTCCAGGTCCTGGTCATGCTGAGTTTACAGTGTGTTCCATCTCACTCTCATACCATGACATTCTGTCTTGTCACAGCTCCAAAAGAGTACCCTGTGGTCATACTGAAACCTGCATAGCTATGAGCTGAATACATACTTCCTCCTTTAAAATTGTTTCTGGTATTTAATAGCAATGGAAACTTGACTAATAAAGATACAACAACACTGAATTATTCTTCCCATGTGATGGGCATGATGTGCATTTTTGTACTGGTCCTTTTGCACTTGTTAATCTCTTATTAACAGTATTTCAGAAATGTAACAACTACAAAGGTCTGAGCATTAAGAAAAAAATTCTATATTTTTTCTGACCTTCAAAAAATGCAGTGAAACAAATTCTTTCACAAGTTATATTTGCTTTCTTCTCTTCAGTAAGTTTTGTATAGTCCAATATGTATATCCAATCCACAATTTTAAATTACTACTTCAAACTAAAGCAAAAAATAAACATTTTTTCTTCACAGAAATTTAATAAATTTATACTTTTTCCCATGTAGTGTATTTTAATGATTGAGAATTGGTCCAGACAATTATTTAAAATTCCTGCCAGGCAAGGTGATAAAAGGGAACAAAGACAACTCAATAGAACTATAGATCAATTGTATACAAATGGGTTCTCTGACATTTCATAATAAAAATTTTCATTAGAACAAGTATAAGAGCAATAACTAAGCAAAATATTGAAATTGCTTGACAGTAGTTAAAATGTACTGTATACAAAAAGCTAAAAGAAATAGAAATTTCAATTAGACTATACAATGAAGTGAGAGCTTCAATAAAAAAATGCTATAAAAGAAAAAAAAGAAAAAGAAGTAGAAATTTCACCTTAGCAAGAAATTTGATATGAATATTCAAAATTTATGATCATATTGTTACTCAAATATTAAGGGATTTCTTGTCAGTTCCAAATACACTGTTACTAACTACTAACTTACGTTGAGGCAGAGTTATATTGAAAAAGAAATTTTCATAATACACAAAAGTTTTCTTCAGCAGTACCGTTAGCAGGAAATCTGATTTGAGGAGTAATGATAAGCTTCTTATTTTAGCTAAAACAAATACCAGTATTACAGTTGACATAAACGATGGATTTGTTTTAATACTGAGTTTTTCAGCATCTGTGATAGAGGCAAATGAAGGCATTACTATCATACGAAGAAGTTTTAGGATATAAAATACATTCATAAGCACACTTAAATAATTTAGACATTACACTGTACTCAACTTAAAATTAATTTATAAAATTTAATGCTGTCTTTATAGTTAGAATATTGTTACATAAATCACAATTTAGTTTTAAAGAGTCCTTTCCATACTTAAAATATATTAAACTCATTTTAAAAATTCAGATGAAACTCATGTCATAAAAATTATGTAATTCAAGGATCATACTGTCAGTTCAACAACAAATTTACAATAATAAACTTATTCTTAAGCTACAGTAGAGAAAATTGCCAGAAAAGCAGAATTAAGAAACCTAATAAATCTGATTTTGTCAAATTTTAACCTATCACAGTAGAAATGACATTTACAGTTAAAATACCACTTGCAAATTATTACTGCTTGAAATACACACACTATAATCAATATTTATTACTGAAACCAAGTCTCTCATCCAAGGAAAATATGGAATGCATGTGTTAGTACTCCACATAGTACTTGAATCTTCCATGCTCTCTCCACACCCCGCAGCTTTCTCAAATGCAGAACCTGTCCTTCAGACCTACCAGATGGACACCTCTAAAACAATACCCTTCAGTCCTAAGATGGAGAATATGGTCTCCTAACTTAGATTTGAGGCAGTCTGCATGACACTGAATACTCATTGTCCAGGACTCCCAACACTGGTCCTCTCCTGGGAATGTTGCAGCCTGTCACTCTCATCCCAACACCCAGACCTACACTTGTGTTGCTTCTCCACTTACACAGAGACTAAAATAAGCACCTGTTCATTCCTGTGCCATTATAGAAATGTTAGGGAGGGATGAGGTTGTCTTGTGAGAGGACCCAAAGGTCCTATGTAATTATTAGTGGTGTAAATTATTATTAAAGATGAATCTCCAACATAAGTAGCCATCGAAAACTGAAAGATGTCTTTCTTACCTTTGAAGTTCTCCTCAAAGAAACTTATCCCCAGGAAGGCTATTATTCCTCTAAAAAATTTTCTTATGTCTGTTTTATATTTATCATCTGCTCTTCTGTAGGAAGTAACTATTAGCCATATTTTATAATATATATTAAAATCAAGCTGCATGGAAAGCCTGTCCACAGGAAAGCATTTCACTAACTCAGAAGCACTAAGGAATTTCTGGCACATTTATATTCAATAAATTCAGTTAAAATGAGAGGGAGCAGAGCTACAAAAAAGTTTAATAGATTCAATGACCAAATTATTGGTCAAAGTTTATAAATAACAAGACATTTAATGATATAGATAAACCTCAATTTCTCTGGCACATAATATAAAGGAATTCTTTCTTTTAAGATACATAACACCAAGCCAAATTTCATCTCAGTTGTTCCTCTGTTTTATGATGTCGCTAAATTATTTTGCTCAGTTTCAGCCTATACAAGATGAAAGTAAAATCCATATGTTTACATTATATTTTATTTAAAAGTAATCATATAAAACTATGACAAAGCCCCCTTTGCTTTCACTTGCTCACCACAAAATACAAGGAAGTACTAAAAGTTATGTAACTAGTAAGTCCATATGTTCAAGTACTGGTGAACTAGTACATACACTTTAACTGGAAAGCTAAGTACTAACAACACTATTTTAATTTTTCTAATATTTATTCATTTATTTGGCACAGGGTCTCACTATACAGCTCAGACTCATAGTGATCCTCTTGTCTCAGCCTCCCAGTGCTGGGATTACAGGCGTGTGCCACCATGCCTGGTTTCAGTGGCCAGCATGACATGTTCAGGATTTCAGGGTCCATCTTCACAGCCCTGGCCCAACAATCCTATTTTAGAGTACATTTTTAATGTTTATGAAGTGTTTGATGCAATTTTTTAGTATGACCAGGAAATAACTTGAATTAGAGCCTGGAGACTGACAAAAGCCCAAGCCTGAAGCACACTTTCATTGTGGTTTAACCACAAGTGTCCATTACAGTTTGAGGCTACTCCTTCCTATTAAGCACCACACACATTACCAAAGCAGAATAAGATAAAGCAGTGGTCATTTGGAAATGGGCTACCTTCAGACCACACTGCATCTCGGTCTCTGGTAGCATTCAAACCTCTAATAAGTCACTCTGAAAAATGGGGTACAAACCATTTCAGTGTACAGCAAAGGAGCCTAATTTGAGTGTGAGAAACCAGTAGGAAGAATTTCAGGATGTGCCCCAGGATCTGTGTAGGAGTATCTAAAGAACTGATAATGCTGTTCCCATCATATCCCATTTTTCTACTATCAACTTGTTATAAACACTGAAATTGAAGTCCTGCTCTTATCACACTACAGGAGTGAAAATGACAAGCAGGGAAAGGATTATCTGGTAAGGGCCTACCGGGTAGTGATTAATGTCACACAACAAGGTGATTTTTCCACAGAGGCATCCCTGAAACAGAGGGCAGGAGGTGGAAGGTGAAAATAATAACTGCTTCTCCCACAAGAAAATAGTGTTAACTGTCAATTCTGTGGCAGTTTTAAATACAGAAATGGTACAGAAGAAAAATACAAGTGAAAAGTCTAAGGAACAATACATGAGTGCCAATTAGTAACCAGAAGTGAGGTAGAAATTTACACAGAGCATGGTCTTCTTCTATTCCTTTTCTTCTGTCTGAGTTTATCTTGAACTCAGCTGAATTTTACTTATTCTACATATAAATTAATAGATAAAGACATACAGCCCAGCCTATATGTGAGAACTGTAGCAGAATCTTGTGTGCACAGAGACATCTGTTCCAATGTGACTACATAGCTGAGGAAGACCATACTAGAGTCCATGGAAAGTTTGAAAAAATAAATATGTTTCACAATTCAACATCACCTGTCCTTTTTTAGTGTTAGAATCTGCTTCGGGGTCTTTAACATTGGGACACTGTTTACCCACTGAGTCATAACACTGATAGGATTAGTGATATATTTCACCTAACGCAGGTTTCCAATTCATGATGCAAAGTAGCTAAAGCCATGATTCTCTGATACCCAAAGATCTAGAAAGTAAATACATAGCTGCCTCCATTATTAGAAATGTACACTGAACACTGTATATCCTTAAATTTGGTCATGGTGAATACATAGAATTGAAAGATGATAGCAAGTTAGAAATCAATTAAATGTTCCTTCTCTTGTTACCTCCTAAAAGAGAAATCATCTTTTTTAAAGATCTCTAAGGAGAAAAATCCTAAAAGTTCCTTTCACTGTTTATTGGGATTATAATTTAATCATACTTATACATTGATATCTTAGGCCAAGTGTATTTTAACTTTTCCTTTTTGCTAGATACACTGTTGCCTTCATTTATTTCATTAAATGCTAAAGGAATTAGTTAGATACTTTGATAACAATGATACTATTGCAATCTCCTTCTCCTCTCCTTTTCTCTCCTCTTCCTCCGCCTTAGCCTCACCAGTCAGTGGAGGAGAGCAGCTGTACTTCAGGGTAAGCTGCCACTGACTTTTCATGGAATAAACTGTGTAACGAAGCGAGCCAAGTTGCTTAAATAAAGGCTGGCTCACTGTACCTCCTTTCCCACAGCACTGTCAATATCATATGTATAGATATCATCAACTGTAGTAGCTAAAGGTTTGCACACAGCAAAAGGAACATAAAATATCTGAGTACATTTTCCCCAAGTGTACGCAACTTCAAAATACTGATTAACACCAAAACTCTGTAAAATATTAACAAAGAACAACGTTCAATGCTCTTTCTGCGAAATATTATTTCACAAATGAGGACAGTAATATAATTTTACATAAATTTTGTTAATACTACAATTTTATATTACTTACAAAGTTATATAATTTTAAAAATGTTCTTTTTATCAATTATGCAAATTGTAAAACCAAAAATTTGAATTAGGAAAACTATTTGCATAATGTCTTCCTAAGGCCTTTCTCTCAAGACTGAAAGACTTGCTTTCATTTTTATTTAAAAATATTTATACTCATACTGCCTGTGGACCCTGTGACAGTCTCCTCTTATACAGTATTATGTAACATTTATAAAGTTCACATCACTAGTCAATCATTCTGTCAGCTTGCATTTCTTCATAGCCAGCTGTCCTGATGATTAGCTCTACACATGTTGATCCCTCTACACACGTGCATCCCTTCTTGTAATGGTAGAACTGGCTACAAATTATTCCCATGTTGCAATATATTTATGTATTCCCCAAACCTATAGGGATGTGTTATAATGTTTATAGTAATTTCAAAAGGACATTATCTAGAAACAATAACTAAACAAACTCTATACCAACCACTACTCCAAGTGTTTTATAAACATAAATTCATGTAGCCCTAACAACTTCAATGCCTTATTTTCTCTATATCATTATAGTTGATATAACCTAGGTGCAGAAGTAGTTAGGTAACTATTATTAGGTTACACAGAAAAGTTGAGACTTTTAAACTCAAGTAATATGATTTGGTGTTACTGTCTTTAATCCCTATTTATTGCCTTTCTGTGTTACAACAAATAAAATCTTGGTAACGCATTCTCTGCATTTATTGAATTCTCATATAATAAATGCATTTGATATTTTAAAAAGAAAAGACAGAAATTATGGTACTAGAAGATTCATCATATGTAATAGGTAAGGAAGATGTAGCACAAAAGGACTATAGTGTTGGGAATAACTGGCCTTTTTTCCCAATTAGTGTTGAGAATGGCTAGTTTTCCTTGCAATTACCATTGGGGATAACTAGCCTTGTCCAAATAGGGTTAAGAATAACTAGTTGTCTTTCCAACTCTTTTTATGAGATTTCACAAATTACTAAAAGACATCATGCCAAGTTTCCTATGTCTACAAAATGAGGAAAACAGAATCAATTTTGAAAGGTTGTAGGAAAAGAAAAAAAAAAAAATGTCTGTACAAAGCTTGACTGTGTCCAGGGGTTAAGCTCAGGGTAGAGCACCTCCCAACATGCTAATCCTAAGGTTCCAGACTGTGCCAAATAAAAATTAAACTTCTCAGTGAGCATATGACCATCATTCACGCCTAGGCCTAGCATTATTTTACAGCTGAGGGATTCTCCAGAGCACAAGCAAGCAAAATATATCTCTTTAATTTGACATCCTTTGAATTTAATATAGCAACCAGCCCAATAGATGTCCCTGCTTGATAATGAAATAGTCAAGTTGAGGCTTTTCTTTCTGACCAGCTTATCTAGCTACCATTTACTTTTAAAAGAGCTTACAGTAATGAAACTATATAATTGAATATTTTCAAAATGTAGTGAAGCAAAATTTTGGTCTTAGAATTGTCTACTCCCCTAAAGCTTACTGTTTTAAAATTAAAACTACACATTTTAAAAATTATTTATTTTAACATAAAATAAAAAGCTAATATATTAACATGTGCGCAAACATTTTAATTTAAAGTAATTAATTATATTTTGTAAAAAATAGTCAGAAGGATGACTTTTTTAAAATTAAAAAAAAAGGTTTAAGATATCAATATTCATAAAACAAGTGCATTCTCATATCAGCTGTGAGTCAAATCTGTTGCAGTACATTGTTTTGGTCATGTTGTAAGGCAAATAGATATTAGCAGGGTTCAGGGACAAAGGAAGAGTCCAAAATAGCATGCTTTGCCAGTTACAGTTAAGGCACAAAGGTCATTATATGTAATATACTCATTACTGTATACAGCATTCATCTTGTGAGATGGCCACGGTTGTGTTTTGTCTTCAGTTGCAAAGTTCTCAAATAGAAGCAAATTTTTAACAAATACTTCTGGTCACTAATCAAATATTTTGGGACCAGAAGCTCTTGTGAACCAAGGTACGCTATCACTCTATTAGGGGTCAGATCCAAAGACAAAAGGTTTCTATTTCTAGAAGAAGGCACCTGGAATTCCTGGGTCTATGACCCACTGAAATCAGGAGAAGACATATTATTTAAAGAACCTTCTGCTTCAGACTGGGACCTGGCTTATATTAAGAACTTATATTTCATAAATTTATTTTATAAGTTTCTTATATCATTAAAGCCTCTGAGGAAAAACCAACCATCTAAAAAGATAAGAAGACATTTTGCAATTCCCATTGAACTTCAAGTAAAATGTCAATAACCATCATAATTACCTTTCGCATAAAAAATCCAGCATAACTCTTGTCTGCATAAAAGATACTGTCCTCCTTATCTCTTAAAGGCATAACTCTCCTTATATCTTCTTTATAGTAAATTTCACCAATGTTCCTTTCATGGAAACCTGTGTATCTACACTGAGTAATTTCATCAAGGCATAAAGAACCAAGGACAAAGAGTAAGGGACTGCTCCTTACAACACTGGGATCTGCATTTCTGGTGGCAGTGTCACTCTGCCTCACACTTACATTCAGTTGAAAAAATAGAATAATATTTTATAGATTTTTCAGGTAATTAAAGATATTCTGCTCCTGATACTACATTTAAACTCAGTGATAGTTTCATAAAGGTTATCACTGGTAAGGTAGAACCTAAAGCTGTAATAGTGAATATTTCACTATAGGCTTAAGTTTCAGTTTGAATATTTTTAAGTCCATGCATGTTGTGTATCATGAAATATTTATTTGGAAAATCATAATTTTTATGAACTATGAAACATTTTACAAATGTTAATTCTATGTGTAATATTTTAAAATTGAATTATCATTGTTTTAAACTTTTCTCAGAAAAAGTTTTAAGTGTTAAAATCTATCAGGCTAACAGTGAAGGGTACAAGTTTTCTAAATTTCTAATTTTCACTTGAAAATTCAAGTTTTATCATTGCAATAAGTATTATTATTGTCTTCCTTGCAGTGGATGACTTCATATATATTTTCAAGGAAAATATGTGGCAAATACCAAGCAAAATATGCATAGTTTCTCTGTCTTTGTTCGTTAAAATCGTGCATTAGGAATAAAGTAGGTAGTTTAACTTGGAATTTAAACAAATGCACAAGTGCTTTTACACTAAATAACAATTGCACTTCACTATGAAGCCCAAGTGTTGTATGTTTACTTCCCATTTAGCACAAATGATGTATACTTACAGCCTTCATTGTTACAAAAGTAACAGCAGTTTGACCTGAAAATGTCAACAAAACAAACAAGGCAAACTGCTTTATTATCATTTTTTTCAATTGACCTCCTGAACTCAGTGAAATGGTTGAGATGTTCCACAGAGATCTAAGAATCACAACTGATAATCACAGAAATAGAGCCCATTCTATCCTGAAGTCATGAATGTTTGCATATCTTTACCTTGGTGGTAAATTATTACATGCTTATATGTTCCTAGAAGGGATATTTTTCTAACTTCATTTAATTATTTGTGTTTTTTAGTAACCATCAAACAGCTTTCCAATAAACTACTCGTAATCTCAGCATTCAGCTTGATTTTAAAGCTGAAGTTGCAACTTCACCTCCAGCCAGTTGAAGTTTTTTCAAGCAAACACAGATGGGTAGCTTCAGTGCTCTATTATTTAGGAGCAGGCAACAAAGGCCAGTGATTTAGGAAACATTTTTTCCAGTCTTTTCTGTGACACACTGTAAAAAAGGATTTATTAAACAAGAAAGTGTAATAGGGAACCTTGGAAACAACAGCTATGAGCGAAAGTTTTTGAGACAGGTCTTAGGTGTATGGTAGAAAAGAGAAAAAGCTGTCATCATTTTGAGGCTTTTTAACTGCCTCAAAAGATGTTTCCAAAAAAAAAAAAAAAAAAAAAAAAAAAAGATGTTTCCCCATCATAGACAAGAATAGAAGTGTCATACAGAGTTCTTACATTCAAACAGGACTATGCATGTGTACCAGAAGAACAGCTGATTTTAATTATTTGTGGTAACAAATCCTACAAGATCTATGAGAACCCTTGTTTCATAAATATTTAACTATAGTCTTAGGGGAACTAAGAAGGTTAGGTTCCCACAGGAATCTGATCACAATACTTCAGTCATTCAAAATGCTGTAAATAAACTTGAGATATCTGTAGGAAAATAGATACACCCACAAAATATAATACTAAGTGAAATAAATCATACATATGAGCTTAAATAGAGTATAGCATCTCTCCTTTGAATAAAAGAAAATACTAATAAAGAGCAAAACAGAATACTGACAGAAGGAAACAGGGAGATAGATGTTTTATAAATTGGAAAGGCCAAGAAAACTGAAGGAAACAAATATATTTAAAATGGGAAATAAATATATTTAAAATGTATCTTGTACATGTACCAAATAACCACCATATATGTAAATACTAGATATCTTAAAATTCAACTAGACACAATAATCTGACAAATATGTTTTGAGCACAGGATTCTATGCTTCTTGTCTCATGTCCCACAAAAAATAACTTCAGTTTTTCTTTGGCTTGAAGAGGAAGATGTCAGCTGTCACTCCTAGGCACAAGCCAAATACCGAACATAGACCCCAATCTCTCACCATGTTGTAAACAAAAATCAAATATCTAATATTAAAATAAAAACAATCTAATGGAAGACAAAATACTTGAAAACTTTAAAGATGGAGGTCTAAGCCAGGACTTTCTGAACAGAAAATCACTAACCCAAGAAATAATACCAAGAATCAACAAAATATAATATCAAGTTGGACAGCATCTTACACAAAGGAATGGAACAACAGAATAAAGAGATAATCTGCAGAATGGGAAAATAACTTTTGCCATCTATATCTTAAAAGACCAATATCTGTAATATACAAAGAACCACAAAAATTCCCAAAACTAAAAGATTCAATTAAAAATAGGCTTCTGAAACTGACTGATACTTCTAAGAAGAAGTACAAATGACCAATAAGCATTTGACATTGTTGACCATGAGAAATGTAAATTAAAACAACAAAGAGATTCCATCTCACTTCAGAAACATTGGCTTTCTTCAACAAATCAAGTAATGGCAAATGCTAACTGGGATGCAGGAAAAAAATTAAACGTTCTTCCTCAATGGTGGGAATGTACATTAGTACAAACATTATGGAAATCAGTATGGAGATTCCTCAAAATCTGAAACTACAAATTCCATTTTACTCAGCTATTTCCTATGTATCTAATCAGGTATCATGTTACTGTAATACACGCATTCCCACCTATATAGCGGTACTATTCATACTAAGTAAATCTTGAAAACAGCCTGTATGTCCATCAAGAGAGGAATAAATAAAGAAAATGTGCCATATATACACAATGCGGTATTATTCTGCTATTAAAAGGATAAACTTGAGCAGTATGTAGGAAAATGGATGCACCTTGAGACCAAGTGAAATGAATCAGACACACCAGGTTAAATATCACATGCTTCCTTGAATATGAGAGATTCAAAGTACAAATAAAGATTAAAATAAAAGACAAGATGAGGCCTCAACTTGGAAATGTAATTCTCCTGCCTCAGCTTTTTGTGTAGCTGGGAAGGCACACATGTGCCACTGTGCCTGGAAGAATCTCAGATTTGATTATTTCTACACATTTGGAGAATTCTGTATGCTAGTAGGTCTACTCCAGTGGGTTCTATATTAATTACTAATTTGGTCTATTCTGATCATGCCATGTTCTTCAGGGTCGTCTGGTGCTGTGGTATGGGTGTTGCCCCAAAGTCTTTGTTGGGGACATGAGTTCCCAATGCAGTACTGTTCAGGGGTGGGACTCATAAGAGTAGCTCAAGTCATCCTCATGCGTTTATCAGTTGTAATCAAGGGAGCAGGTGTGGTGGCTGGAGAAGCTGGCCCCCGCTTCCTATGTACACAGCCCCTTGCCTTCTACCCCACCTGGGAGTGATCAGTGGGAATGCTCTTGTCAATGTGAACCCCTGGACCTTGGACTTCCTGGCCTGCAAAACTAAAGGAAGTAAATTCCTGCTCTTTATAAATTATTCCATGCCAGGTGTCCTATTATAGCAGGACAAAGCAAGACAATAGGGTGATTTTGGAGAAGACCACTGATTTTGATTGCCACCATTTCAACAGTTCTGTGATTTTGTGGCAGTGTTATGATTTGGTGATTTGAGAGTTACCACTATCTTACAAATCACACTCCTGGCCACAATTCTCTTAACTTTTAAGAATGTAACCATTATCTACACAGATTTTAATTCTAGTAATAGCCCCTGGGTGACTGGTTAAAGTTTGCTTCATGTTGGTGTGGGTTAAGATCCACTTTTTACATTTGTCTGCCCTTGTGGGTTTGGATTATTCGTTAAAGTGTAGGCATGGTTCCTTATTCTCTATTATCCTGCATTATTCCCTTATGTCTCATTTATTCCACATTATGGGCAGATATAAGGCCAAGGAAGGGCATTAAGAAAATAGTATCTTTCTTGAAAACTTCACTTTCATCAGTAACATGTATGTTTTTATAAAGTCAGATTATGGAGAACAGTGACAACTAGTGTGTTTTTGGGAGTTTGGGTTTTCTTTAGTTTGGATTTGTTGAGCTTGCTTTCATTTTTCATAAAATAGCAACCAAAATCCCTTGAATAATATCAATAGCATATCTGGGTGACAAGATAACCAATGAACTCCAGAATGTAAAGAATGGAGGTAAACCAGCAGCAGGCACAATGGCTGTGTGCCACTGGCATCGGCAGAGAAGACGAGGGCAGTGGTGCTGGCAGACCCTGGAGCAGCCAGCAGCCCTCGTGGGATGTGTGGGCCCATTTAGAAGTGAAGGTGGAAAAGGAGATTGTGCCCACTCTGAGAGCAGGTGCATGAAGGAAACAAGTATTTGGAGATAAGTTAGCAGCCTCCACTTAATGGATTAACACCTCCTGTTTTAAAGATAGAATTAAATATTCAAAAGGCTAATTCTCAAAGTGATATCTTTCTTTGAAAGAAATAAGTAAAGGATAGGTACTCAAACACAGCAAGATCTTTGTGTGCCACGTAGGACAGTGGGGTCCATGGCGGCAGGCACTAACTGCGTGCCATTGTTGACCTGAAACAGAGCTGGTCCAAACTGAGACGTGCTGATAACTATAAAATACTGGAGTTTAAAGACATGACATGAATAAAAAAAGAATGTAAATAGCTCATTTTTATTGTTGCCTAATGTTGAAAGGAGTGTTTTGGGTATGTGGATAAAAAAAAAATATAGTAAAGAAAAAAAAAGACAAGAATAGTAAGTCAGATCTCTAGCATATAAAAAGGGAACTGAGATGAAAGGAGAGAGGAGAGAAAGGAGGAAAGTGAGATCAGAAAGAGGGAAATCGTGCCGTCTGTGTACAAGTATCAAGTCCCTCAGATCAATATGATGGTCACGCCTGCCACACATATCTGTGGGAGGAACCATCACTCTGCATGGATATGGATATGGTTCCAAGAGAAGCAGGACAGGAGAAGGCGATACAAAAGCATGAAGATGTGTCACATAAAAGAATCAGCTCTCCACATGACTGTAATCATTATGTACCATAAGCATGTATTAATATAAAGTATTTCGAATGAAAGACTATATAATATCAAGTGTCAAAATAATACATGTGGGTCTATTTGTGTCAGTAAATGCCCAGAACGGGCTTCCTGGCTGGCAGCTTCCATGATGACAGCTCTCATGGAGTACTGCATCCCCAAGAAAACGTAGTTCATATTAAAATTCTGAAATAAGGCAGAATAGGAACATAAAGAGATATATTTTCTGTAGATAAACAGATTGACATATGGGGCAGGGATTTAGCTCTGTAATGTACTGCCTGCCAGCAAGAGTAAAGTCTTGATTAGGACTCCCGGTACCCCCTCTTGTCTCCCCAACAAAAAAAGAGAAAAGAAAAAAAGACAGAAAAAACATATCAACTTTTTCTTCTCCCAAACACCATTATCACCACCAATCTTTTAAAAACCTAAATGGAATGAGTAAAAGTTATATAATTATAATCTTACATAAAGAATATTCCAAAATAGGTAATATTAGGAAATAGCAGATCACATCAATAGCAAATAGCAAATAATGGGCTCAGGGGTGCCTGCCTGGCAAGTGCAAGGACCTGAGCTTGATTCCTGCTACTGCATACTGGGTGCACCAAGTCACCCTTAAATTGGGCATGGTAGTTCATGCCTGCAATCCCAGTGCTGGGGAGGCTGAAACAAGAGGATTACTATGAGTTTGAGCTGTGTAGAAAGACCCTGTATCAACAACAAAAATATAAATAGATAAAATATCAAATATCAAATGAAATATGATGATTTGTCTGCTAATGAAAACTCCTTAAAAAGGAAGCTGAGCACATCTACAATATTGCAAATTTAATGTAAATATCCTAAACACATTCTTTAGGGTCATGAAAAACTACTTCAAATTATAAGTCCAAAAGGTAATACTCAATATGGATAAGTAAAAAGACAGGCAATTTAAATGGACTTGTGAAACAAATCACAATAAAGAATATATCTCAAATCTGAAAGGCAAATCAATGATTCTAAAGGGAAAGCAGAATGAAGTAAAATTTAGAAAGGTAATTGCGTAAAAGAAGTAAAAGTATACAAATCTTATTTTAAAAGGTATTTAAGATAATGAGAACACAGTATTTGCACTTAAGCACAGCTAAATATAACCAAGACAGGTATAACTACAGTTGCTAAAAATTAAAAAATGGAAAAAATATTAGAAAATGTACAAAATAATTTTAAAATGTCCAAAACAAAAATAAGACTTTATTCTAAGGTTTGATTCTATATATCAAAACTCTTCACCATTTCAATAGACTAAGAAAATACACTGTCAAATACCCAGCAAATCTATTAATCTTTAAATATAAATTCCTTAGGGTCTTCAGGCAAAAAAAAAAGATGAAATACCTGCAAGAGGAAAAAGAATTGGACTTTCTACCTCTGAAACAATGAGCCAAAATAAAACTTTTCTAAATTTATTTTCTGAGGCATTTTGTCACAGTAACAGAACGTTAATACAGTGACCACTCCATATATTTATGTTTAGAATTAAGACTAAAACAGAGATGAAATTCTAGATAGAAAGTTAAAATGCATACAATTAAGAGAATGTAATGATGTTTGTAAATAGGATATCATGTCTGCATCTTGTACAGCAATTAACCACTAGGAAGAATGTATGCAATGTGTGAATTATTGAAACTGTCCTACCAACTTGATTTGAAAAAATAAAAGCTTATGAAATTGTATCTCAGCAGTATAGTACACACATTGGTATTGAACAGCCTGTGCCATGATTAGAGATTCATATATTCTATATTTTTATATCTCTTTGGTTAGATAAAGATTGGACTACTTCAGTTAATACATAAATAATTGAGGAACTCTGAATTTGACACAAAACATGAAGTGATGCTATCCTTACGCATTTCTACTTTGGCTGTCATGTCCTTTAATTCTGGAAAGTAGGCAGTGAAGAAATGAATGACAATGTATAGTATTTCAAAATAAGGATAGTTGTATCTGAGTTTAATACATGTATTTGAACTGTAAGATAAATATTAAAATGTAGGCTTGTCTTGTGTAAATAAATAAATAAATAAACTGAATAAAAGAAATTTAAAAATAATAAAATGCATACAATTAGAATCTCTGACATATTACTGGACAATTCAGCTCTGGGACAGAATGTTTTAGGGGATATTTCCAAGCTCTGTAATAAACAATTATAAAGGCTGTGTGGGCAGATTCCATTGCTGAAGCTACCATTCCCTGACCAGAATTGCTCTTACATATTGTTTTGCAGTTTCCAAAGGAAATAATTTCTGCAGGCAAGCAGTCTAAAGTCCTATTCCTAGGCTGACAGAACTATGAAAATAGAATAATGTAACATAAAATATATTAGAAAAATGAGACAGAGCACATGTTAAAAAGTAAATGGAGTAAAATGTTAACAATTGGTAAATCTGTTTAAAAGATATATGGATGATCTCTATACTATTTTACAACTTCTCTACAAGCTTGAAAAGATTTTGAAAGACAAAATTTTAAACTACATATAACTTAAGAAAAATTGTAAAACATATCCACTTAGGAGAACAAAGATTATTAGCTCAAAATGATTAAACATCTTTGCCACTCTCAATATAAAACAATTCCCTGATATAAATTATACCTTTTATTGACTGAGTACTTTCTAAATACTCTTTCAAATCTGCTTTTCAGCTCTCTGCAGCTGGCTGAGTCCTCCTAGAAGCTCAGGGACTTGAGTAATCGGATTTTTCACACAGTACCCTTGTGTTTGGCAATTGGAAAATATCAACAAGACAAGAAAGTGTGAGTCCAGTGAATCAAGCTGACTTTATTCAAATTTTCTTTCTTTAATGAAGATTGACCTTTTTTCTCACTAGCCCAGGCTGGCCTCCTCAAAGGTGTTTATTTATTTATTTATTTTTCTTGGATTTAGTACAGGGTCTATCGGGTCTCACTGCACAGATCAGACTCATAGTGCTCCTCCTGTTTTCAGCCTCCTAATGCTGGGATTACAGATGCACCACCACACCCAGTCTCAATCTCTGTCTCATCATACCCCGGTGGTGGGCTGGGCATGGCATGTCAGGGATCAAACCCCCTCCTCAAAGTCTTGATCCTCTTCCTTCACCTCTTAATTGTGAGCATTACACGTATGTACCACCAGACAAGGCTGAAGCCTTCTATTTCTTTGGGAATATCTGGTCTTACAGATATAGCCACAATTTCATTATTTTCTATCTCTGAATATTTACACCTCCAGACATCTGAAAAACCATGCCTCTGTCTTGCTTTGCAGTACTAACAGAAACTTAGACCTTGTGAGCCTGGCTTCTGGTTTCATCAGCTCAGGCTACTGTAACAAATACAGTATGTTTCTGAGTGTTTAAATGACCCACATTTAGTTCCTGAAATTCTGGACAGTGAAAAATCCATGATCAAGGAACTTAGCAGACCCAGTCCCTAGTGATGGTCTGTTCCTAGGTTGCAGACATGGGTACATATGGGTGGGGATCCACATAAGACTCTGCTCTCTCTCTTACAAGAATACTAATCTCATCAGAGGGACCCTACTCTCATGATTTCATCTAAAACTAATCACCCCTCAATTCTCATCTGTACATATCACAGTGGGGGGCCCTAAAACCTCAATATAAAAATTTTGGGGACAAAAATATTCAGATCCTCAGAACTCTGCAAACTTTATTACCATTTTTTAATTTCCTTTAAAGCTTGCCCACATCTGTGTGGATACTCTCCTTAATCAATCTGTCCTTCTGCATGTGCTATGGCACCCTAACCACAGGAAAGAAAGTATAAAAATACAATTCTTTAATAGGGTGGAGATATTTTTTAAAATAGTGTGTTATGAAAATGTAAGTATTACAAGTGCTTTGCTGAAAAACATTTAAAATTAATCATTTTGAAAGAGCTACACAGGCTGATTTGCAGATAAAAACATGGATGAAGCTGATTTGATGGTAGCAGCATAGCATGCTACATTGTAGCAAAAGATTATAAAGTAGCTCAAACTACTGGTGCACACATAAGTTGGTAGGATTTAAAAATCTATATAGAGAGACCAGAAGCAACACCTTACAAACAAAAGCCCATAATGATTCTTATTAAGTTTATATCATTATTAGAATTAATTTTATGACTCTGCATGGATGGTCAAGACACTAAAGAATATTCATGGAAATAGAAAGTTAAAAATTGCTGAAACAACTTACATGCCAAAACATGGGAATTTCTCCTGCTTTTTCTTAATGTTCCCTCCATTGTTTTCTCAAAATTTCTCTTATTTTCTACCAAAGCATAATGAATTCTACTGGTTGACAGCAGTGTCAGCTGGCTGGCAAAAAGAACAAATATTCTCTCTCATTCAGTTATTGGAACTTCATTTTCTCACTAGCTTCCCTTCAGAACTTTGGGTCATCCTGGATTTCCACCTTTGTTTCACATCTGAAACACTGGTGATTGTCACAAACTATTGGTTCTGCCTCAAAATACAGCATGTGATCAGTCCTCACCTCCTCCACTGCTCCCTCCCCCATCTCAGCCACGAAGGTGGCGCTTGTGCTCTCAACGCTCCGCTCCACCATGGCACATGGACCAACTGCAGCGTTTGTTAATGTGCTTCTCTTTTGCAACTGATAATAAAATTTTACCAGGCTACTGACTATTATACTCACCTTAGTTCCCCCACCATTTAAATTGAGCACTACATGAATATTTAGTTGAATAAAAAGAATTAAGGAAATACACAGGAATTCCTTGTATATATTTTTATAGCCTATCAATATACCTTTACTTCAACATAAAATTAAAAAACAATTTCCTGCATTTGATTAGTATTTTTTTTAGTTGTGGTCAGGCAGATTATTTTTTAAAGAAGCTATTGGTAAAAACCCTTGGGACAAGGAAAATATACCTATGAGAAAAAGCATTTCATACCATTCCTCATTTTCTATTAAATAAATGTTTTACTATCAGTAGGTAATTATTTTCAAAATTTCATATAGTCACATTAATATTTTATTCCTTTGATAGTCATTATCACCCCTGATGCACCATGAGAAACACACTGCAATTAGTGCCATGCTCCCAGAAACTGTATCAGGGTGTATAAGCGAAGAAACAGGTGCTCCATCAAAGCAACCTTAGGGGCAGTATGAGCTATCGACTTGATTGCAGGTGTGATTTGTTTAATGACAGCTATAGAAACAATATTTTTAAGAAAATTAAAATTAAAATTAATTCAAGTGAAACAATAAAATCTCAACCATTTTTAAGCACTGTAAAAAGTAAATTTGAATCTGAAAATTCTGTTACATTAATATGAAGCTATAGAGATAGTTACAGGGCCGGGAAATAACTTAGTTGCATAAGCACCTATCTGGCAAGTGCAAGGTTCTGATTTTAATTGCTGGTACAAAAAAAAA
>NW_004524606.1:1484466-1505055 GCF_000260255.1 Octodon degus | reverse complement strand
TGTTACATTAATATGAAGCTATAGAGATAGTTACAGGCTGGGGAGATAGCTCAGCAGCGTAAGTTTCTGCCTGGCAAGCACAAGGTCCTGAGTTCAATCCCCAAAAAAAAAAAAAAAAAAAAAAAACGAAAGAAAAAGAAAAACAATATAGCTACTGACCAGTTAATGCATTAATTGTATGCTAGAATAGGATAATGAAGCTCTTCAATGCTTTTGTTTGATTTTATTTCCTTTTTGGTTTTGAGTCTCCCTATGTAGTGCAGGTTGGTCTTGCACCTGCCTATGTAGCATAAACTGGCCTTAAACTCATGGTGATCCACCTGTCTCATCCTCTTAGGTGCTGGGATTACAGGCACGTGCCACCACACCCAGCAACCAATATCTTTGTTTAGATTAAAAATACAATATAAATAGATTATTTATATAAATAAGATAAATTTGGTGGCCCAAAATTACTGAAATAATAAAAGCTAAATAAACCACACTGTGAACATTTTCTTTTATTAACAATCTGTGGGCATGTTAGAAGAATGTCACACTCAACAGAGTTGCATTGATATTTGCATTGATAATTAAAAACATGATTTCCAATTACTTTTCATTCAAAAATAACTTATATTTGTTTTAAACTGAGAAATATTTTTTAATGCACACCACCATGTAATAGGACAATTCACCTTAACTTGTTTGTTTTACCTAAGCTTTTATCTTTATGGATGGTCAGTAATTTGAACATAATGAATGTATCCAAAGAAAGTCTAACTACAAAGATGAAACCACAAACTAGTTGATTTAACAATGAAATTTAGATTTTAGTCACCTCAGTTGCCTGAAAAAATAGTCCAGTCTACAGATACATTATAAACTGAGTTTGAAGAATGACCATAAACTTCGCTGTGGCAAGGCCTACTTAAAACTCACAATTCCTAATGAGAATGAATCTTAAACCATGATGAGAACACTTATAATTTAATAAGATGTTTGTAAATAAGTGCACCATGCCTGTGAGCTTTCTCTAAAGCCAGACTTATTTTTAGAAATGAACTGCTCGGCCTCACAGATTCTAATTACATGGAAGAGCACCACTCTTCTAGTCCACAGGGCTTTCTCCCTAAATGTCTAGCTGTAGAACACTTTCTCCAGTTAGTTGTTTTTATTCTTGGAGTTGAAACTCAATGCACCATTATAAATTATCTGCTTGCTCTACCAATTTTAATGATTAGATATTTGTTTTGTCTCCAGCAAAATATACATATGGCAGAGGAAAAAATGTTTGCATTGCTCTGAACAGTGTGATGCATAATAAATAACACATGACTAATGAATTAATCATAGTCCCACATTAACAGCACTGCATTTATTTTAATCTGCAGACAATTGTAATTCCATGAGCTATCTTGGTTCAGTTGAAAAGAAAAATAAAAACTGCATGCCAGAAAATATGACTCAAGAGGAAGGACCTCTGCTGTTGACAAATCTATCATTAATATAGATTATATTAATATGTTACATTAATATGAAGCTATAGAGATAGTTATAGGGCCGGGAAATAACTTAGTTGCATAAGCACCTATCTGGCAAGTGCAAGGTTCTGAGTTTAATTGCTGGTACAAAAAAAAAGAAAGAAAAAGAAAAACAATATAGCTACTGACCAGTTAATACCAGTTAATACATTAATTGTATGCTACAATAGGATAATGAAGCTCTATAATGAAGCTCTGAAGACAGAATCCCAGCTTCTCATATGGACAACCGCTACCTCAAAGTGCAGAAGCACAGTGAAAAATAAACAGTGATGTGGCAAAAATTTGTACTCATGAGTAAAATCAAGAGTCAATAAATCATTATGTAGGATTTAATGAACCACAGGACCTAGATGCTTGATCTAATATCAAGTGTAATTTACAATATAGAATTATACTACAGATCTTTTACTTTTAGCAAAATTATTTTCCACATACTATCTTACCAATACAAATATACCCTGAACAAGAACACTTAAAAACCATTTTAGGGTGAGTTGATAATTAATAATTTGTTAAATAATTAATTATGGATTTATTTTTCATTTTAGAAAGCTTCCTGGGAAGAACTTTTACCAATAATTTTATTGTCAGTTTGATTTTTTCTTTCTTCTAAAAGCATTTCTCAGGTAGCTACTATTATTTATTTCTAAGCGAAGTGATGAAATTATTAAAGGGGTTATAATTTTGTGAATATCAGTACAGAAAATTTACAGCTTTTAGAGATGTATATGTCTATATATATAATTTATAACTTAATTTTGAAAAAAAATAAGAATTTTCTTGACTTTTTTTACTTTTGGCAACAGAGACCACACTCAGGATCTTGTACTTGCCAGGCAGTTCCTTACGCCACTGAGCTAGCTCCCTGATACATAACTTAATACTTTTAGGTAAGATTCAGAATATTTTATAAATGAACATCTCAAAATAAGGAATAAATATTCATTTGGCAATAACTTCTCTGCCAGAGACATGCTTCTTTTACCAATCTTCTGTCTTTGTTCCTTATAAGAATGCTAGCAGAAGCAAAGAATGTGACTTCACAGAATGAAAATAACAATTGATTACTTGGAATTCACAGCACACTTGTTCGAAAGCATTGTAGGGAAAATAAAGGTAAAAAATAGCAGAAGAAATATTCTGAGAGGGAAAAAAAACCCAACGAAACCAAGAAAAATAACTGAATTTTAATATAACAATGAAACAATCATACATAGAAACTACCATAATGGCACAATACCTTTCCAGAAGATAAAATATTAAAAGTAAATGTGTTTTCCAAACTCTCATGTAAAAACAGTTTAATATTTTTATGCAACTTAAAAAGCAAAGCTATTGTAAATATAATAGGAAGGTAAATAAAACAGAGTTCCTCAGGCAAGAAAAGTGATAAAAAGAAAAAAGAAGTGTCAAGAGCCTGGTGTTTATTTGTAGGCATAATAATAAGAAAATCTATCCATTCTACTAAACGTGTTTATTACCACTCAAAACACAATATGACAGCTACACACTCAGTTTCTAAAAGAAAAAGAAAATCAGGACAGCAAAAAACATAACAGGCATTTACCAATAGGGAAGATCTGTACACAGTGAAAGGGCTCAGTACTGGTCTTTCACCATTCTCAGCCCAGAATCAAATTATGTTTCTTTAAATCACATTAAAAATTTAACCCATAAAATCATCTTTAAATTGGTTTTGAAATAAACCCTAGATATTGCTAAGCAATGATTTTTATTATTTTTCCTCTTCTTTATTATATTTGTGACACTTAATAAATACATGTATAATACAGGCACAAGAGCACATGCTGACAGATAAAAGACGTCTTTCCATCTGTCCATTTGGAGTTTTAGAACTATAGGCTCAAAACTGAGCCTACTGTGGATTTTACATTACAGATAAAAGCTATTAATGGACATTTTAACCCATCAGGTTTCACTTAGGGAGGTGAGATGATTGACTAGCGTAGTAATAAAAACCACAGGAATAAGTCACAAAGATTCAAAATGTTTTCACTGACTACTTTGGTAGGAAGTATAGACAATGAAAAAAACAGTATTTTAGAAAACAAAATCAAATTAAGAAAGAACAGCATATACTGAATAAAATTTTCTGCTAAATAAAGAATCACTGGTTTATATGTACCATACAATTGATATGCTAGAGTAAAATTTATGACACATCTATTAGAAAAGAAACTATAGACTTCATGATATCCCTCCATCTAATAATTATGCCAATGATGATAAACTTTATTAAAAAAAAACTAAATAAATTAGATTCTTAAACTTGACTTAAACCCTGATTAATAATTGAGTGTTAACACTTAAAGAAAGAATGAGGTAGTTTTTAACCACCTACTTCTTCTTGTAATTGAGATTTAAACAAGAGTGAAATTTTATAAGGCACACACTACAGACTAGGACATTCTGCACATCTGATGTCCCCTTGGCTGTATCTTCAGATTTCCACCCAGACAATCCTGATCCATGAGATGCTAGGACAGGTGCAGTTACTGAATTAGAGCCACTGCTGGCTCTTGTCTGCATGCCGTCCCTTGCTCTGACAAAATGCTCCCCGAGTTTCTGAGAAGACATCATCTTTCAGTCTATGATGTGCTATGTCCTAAGAGGAAGAGGTCAAGAACTGCTCCATGCTATAAAATAGACATTGGATACTCGGCTCCGGCTTCCGGCTTCTGAGACAAATAAGATACAATTTCCTTTAATCTTCTCAACAATGTATTACTGCATATTCTCCTATTGCACTTAAGAACAAAGTATGCCCAAAGTGTAGATGGAAGTGGAGGATCAATGTATATGAACAGACAGCACAAATATTACTTAAAATTTGCTCAGCCTTGTTTTTACAAAGGAAAATGAAGGCATGTACATAGATATTTATGCATTTGGTTCATATAAAAAGATAGAAAATATTTTTTAAATATTCATCTATAACTGATACTTAACTACTGAAGTACTATTTTATTACAATAATATTTACTTCTTAAATTGGTTGCTATTCTTAATACCCAATGGGAAGGTCATTAAGACTTTGTAACAAAGAAAAAAATGAGAAGCAGTATTTAATCATTATTCTAAGCCTTTGACAGTTTTTATGAATATATCAAAGGCTTCATTGTAGAAAATTAAACATCATAATAAAGAACCTTAAATTCTCTGAAGTACAAGAAAAATGTAAACAGTAGAGGCCATGATGATTTTAGCCAAAACTGAAAAGCAGACAATTAGGATAAAATATTACTTGTACCATAGTGATGTTAATAATCATCTTTATACCACCATACTGTTATGAAATTTTATTTTAGTAGCTTCTCTTATATGAGAAACCCAAATTGCAAATAATTTAAAGATAAAAAAATTAGACAGATAATGCTAAGTAGGCTAAGTAGTGAGATAGATGCTTTGCAAATAGTCAAGAAGATCCATAGCTGGAAGGAGGCCAAAGAGAGGAGAGAGCAAGAAAAATTAGAAAGAACTAAGATGTGTACAAACACAATGTAATTGATATGCTTAGCAAACATGCACTAATAAACTTCAAAATTAAAGTAAGATGTAAATATTTCCAAAAAAGTTGTCTTAAAATTTTTTGTGTGTTTTAGCATTAACAAGAAAGATAAAAATACTCAATTTAATTTTAAATGGTATATTTGAAACTACAAATTAACACAAAAAGTAACAAAGAAAATATAATAAAAATTTAATATAAATGAGGAAAGAAGCTATGTTGAGTTATATATATATATATATATATATAGTTTTATATATAGTTATATACATATAACTATATAGTTATATATGTAGTTATACATAGTATTTTAGGGAAGGGTCTACAGGGTGTTCAGAGTCTCACTACTAGATCAGACTCACAGTAATCCTCCTGTTTACAGCTTCCTGAGATTACAGGCGCATGCCACCAAGCCCAGTTTCAATTGCCATCTCAGCATGCTTCAGGGTGGGGTTGGCATGGCAAGCCCGGGGATTGAACCCCTGGCCCCTGTGCCTGCTTGCAGGTGCTTTAATCCACTGAGCTATTTGGCCAGCCTAGAACAATATTTTTATTTTAGAAAGCCTTGCTAGCACTGGTAAAAAGGAATGCATCTACCAAAACTGAAAACATAGAAAAACAAAACCAAAACGCTCCTCCACACAAACAAAAACTGTCAGCACATGGTATTCAAAGTGATAACAAAAGGAAATTTTTCTCACAGGTTGAAAATCAATATAAGGCAATCTATTCTTCTCCAGTTTGTCACCTTGCTAGTAAGAGCATGAAAATTCTACTGTCAGCATGAAAACATGAGGTTGTAACTATTAAATGTGTGGGAGGAGAAAAGCACATTAAAGCACTTACCTTACTATAATTCTGTTTTCTAATTCCAGAAGACAGCTAGAATTTGTCCATTATATGTGGTGTATCACCTGAATTCTGGATCAATTTGGGACTTGAGCTTTTCTTGTTATAAGAAACACAGATCCATAGACACAGATACATGTATGAAGATGAATATCATTGAAATGTGTGTATCTAGCAGCTATTCTCATGAAATGTATGTGATGAATTTTCATCAATTTTATATACTAATATTTCATAGAATAAGACATATTTTGGTCTTGTGGTATAATAAATGAAGTTACATGTTAGATTACTTCTTTTAATATTATTTTAATACTATACCTCAAATATTTCAAGAATCAGTTATATTTACTTAAGAGACAAATATAATATTTTTCCAAGCAACTTTTTATTTGAGAGCAAATATTTTCCATTATTGTCAACTGGGGAAAATGCTGTCACTTACAGTGCATTTGTCTGCATCAGGATACACTTCCAGTTATTGTTCCTGAGTGGGGATGGCCTTTCCTCCAGGCTCGTGGTGGGTGGGCACCACAGCACAGCTAAACTCCATGGTGCTGCAAACCTTCCAACATGCACTATACAGTTCTCACAACAAGTAATTTTCCAATCCAAAATGTCTAGTGTGTAAGATAAAAAAGCTCTGTCTTAATTTAATAAAGTTCTAACAGTGGCAATGTTAATCCAACATGACTTTACAGACCTGGAAGGATCTAGGGGAAAAAATTAATAGTAATAATAACCATGATCCAGGGCTGTTTTCTTAATTAGCTGGTTCTGTCTTCATCACCACATTATAAATTGAGCATAACTGTTATTGCTTTGTTTAACAGATGGGCAAAACAAGACTTCCATTCAATGACTTATTTTTTTCATTATTGCCCAGCTTCCAAGTAGCTGAACCAGGAATTAAGCCATTCCTCACTAACTCTAGATCAAATACTGTTAATTATAGCACTATACTGTCTTCCTGGTGATCAGACAAGCTGATTTGTGATGAGTTGCTTTTTTTAAAAAAAAATTATACAGAAGCCTCCAGTGATTAGTCTCTTCTGGAAAATTTCATCCTTGAAGATCAATGGAAGTTCAAGCACAAAGCAGATCTCATTAAATCATTATTTATTCATTTACTGAAATTGTCCTTTCACTTTTAAGAAAAGTGCTCAAAATGTTCAAATCAATGAAAAATGCAGCTCAGTCAAACATAGAAAACAAACAGGAAAAAGATAATATAATGCATTTAGTCGTAGAACATTGTTGCAAAAATAAAAGCATGCCAGGGCATGAGAAGTGACCATCAAATCATCAGAAGTCTCACTGTCAGCACAGCAAAATATGTTACATGCTACTAAAACTGCACTTCGGAAAAATATAAACTTACTAAAGAGAAAGCATTATGAATTAGATTTGCATGACTGTTCTACCAAAGGAAAACACTAAAGGGCGTAAACTATCAGATTTCTCCAAGTTCTGGATGCTAAATGTTAAACTCAAGGTGTCAGCAGGATTGCTTTCTAACATAAGAGGAATCAGAATGTCAACACATATGATTTTTGTAGAAAAATAAATCTTTCCTGACAATATAGTAAAGCAATTCCTAAAAGGCAAGTGGTTTAATTTTAACAGAATTTTTTCTTGAAAAAATAAAATAGGGAATAAATCTATGAGATAGTTACAGAAGGTGGTGAGATCGTTAGGTGGTATCCCAGGGAGATGGCCTATAAGACACAACTTGAAATTGGCTTGTGCCAACAAATGTAATCATTGTCTCATTAACAGTCTTTCAATATTTCCCTATTAGACAGAAAAGAAAGAAAGAAGACAAGTTTACTAGACATAAGAAAAACAGACAGTAAGAACAGAAAAGCAAACTTTAATAGAAAAAGGTCATGACAATAACTGTGTACTCAATGTCTGTACCCATGAGAGGAAGAAGTAAGAACAAGGTAAGGTTCCTCTGCTTCGAGTTACACTTCTTTTTCATTGGCTATCGCCTGGCTTTTGTGAAGGTTTTTCTCTTTTGAGATTTTTGTTTTGTTTTGTATATTCTTAAATTTGTAGCAACATCAGGACTGCTCCAGTGACTCTAAGGAGTTTATTTTTTAGAACTAAAAGGCTGCTTCTCTGTGTCTGCCAAGAAAGTAGCATCCTAACTATAGGACACGCTTTTTCTCATCTATCCCTGAAGCAACAGCACGTCCCTCCAGTGCTGTAAGGCCACTCAGCAGGTCAGTGGGAAAAAAAGAAAAGAGAGAAGATGGCAGAGCCAGAAAAAAAGAATAAGAAAAGATTAGTGAAGTAAGGGTCACCAAGGAATCTTCTCCACAAAAAACACAGGTAACAGGAGATTAGTGTGGTATTAAAGGCACAAAAGGACATTTCATACATATAAATAAATAATTGATGCACTTATTGATTGCGGCGCTAAACATCCATTTTACTCTTATTCTTTGTCTCATATAGTAGCTATTGAGTGCTTTTGCTATGTCTTCCAGAAAGAACAACCAAAACTCTCAGTTAGAATGCACCAAAGGCTTGCACTTTAACTGTGTCCAGTTTGTGTCCCTAACTAGCTTTTTAAAAAATTATTAGTATATGTCCCCTTTTAAAGTGCTGCTCCATACAGACAATGCATGTCATCATTTATTCCATTACTTTCACCCACAATTCGTCTTCATCCTGCTGATCTGTGATCCATCCTTATGTGTACTGCTCCTGCACATGTTGAGTACAGCTATACTTGTTTCTTTACTAGTCTATGAACATTTCACCTGTCAGCCCAGAGCGCCCTCTTTTTCCTTGCATGGTCCATAACGCATCTCATCACTAAAAACCATGCAAAATTGAATCAATTTCTAATGATGGTTTCCAAATGTCTCAACCTCTTGATATCTCACCATCACTGCAAGTTACAGACATTAAACATCATTCACATTTAACATCATTTCTCTCAACAACAATAACAAAAAAAACTGATCTTGATCCAAGATCACTTTACTAATAAGTTAGCCACAACAGAAGTAACAATCTTCTCATGTTCTCCCTCCCCACTGCTATATTCCTATCTAATCATTCACTGTAATGTGTTGAATTGATGTCTTGTATACCTCTAGTCCCTCTGCTCCCTATTATACTGCTATTATTCAAGATCCCCAATTCTCCTACTGTTTTTGAGGCCCTGCCATAGGTTTCAGTTAGATGGCCCTCCAAAGCCTCTTGTGCTCAGAGATGGGGCCTTTACGTGGTTCTGCATCATGGATGGGTCATACTGGTTTATTACTGAAATCTTTCCAAACTGGGAGCTAACATAAATCTTTCCACTTATAATATTCCCTCCAACAAATAAGTAATTAAAGCATGCCTTTCTTTGTCACAATCCCTTTTTCAATATATCAAATTATAGCCCTGTAGCAAAACAACAAAAGCACATTCAAATATTGCCTCTAGAGGTCAACTTCTACCATGTGCACATTCTCAAGAAGGCAACGTTATCCTGCCCTAAGACCACTACTAAATGTTCCATGCTTTTGAACAAAGAGGCCCTCTGCCTGAAAAGGCCTTTCTTCCCTCATTCTTCAGATTTTTTTTTTTTTATTGTGCCCAGCTCAGCATGACCTGGGGGCGGGGATGGCATGGCATATAGTACCAGGGATCAAACTGCAGTCCCTGTGCTTGCCTAAGCTTGCCTAAGCAGATGCTTTAAATTGCTGAGCTATCTCTTCAGCCCCTTTTCAGGTAATTTTTTGTACATGTTTAATGTAGTATATATGCCACCTGCTTGATGATACCTACCTGGACTTCACTAGGGTACTTTGCCTACATCCTTCTCAAGATGCTAGATTGTTTGGTACAAACTTTCTTTTGAAAGTCAATGTGCGATAAGATAGCTCTTGTAAAATATTTCTTCCAATAATATGAGAGCTATTTGTAAGTTTTGGTTTTCTGTATTCCACGGAGATATTTAATAGATACATTGTAATATAATCAACAGTCAAGAATGAAGTTCCCAGAACATGTGCACTACTACATTGATTGGAGGCATCAAGTAAAAGATAATTCATTGATTACTTTTATAAGTATAAATAAGATGTTTAAAAAATCTGGCATTTGTTAAATTTTGAGCTTTAAATTTGGTCAGCTTTGGAATACTATGATTTTAAATGAATAGGAGCATCACAATGATACTGTGAATAATTTTTAAAAATAGTGAATTCATATGTGGGATATCCCAAATAGATCATAGGAAATAAGAAAATTTAAAAATCTTACATGGTAGAGAATATTGATACTTGGCAAAATATTAGCAATTAAATCAGTGAATAACTAGTTTGTAACTAACTCAACAAAATGGAAATCAATTATTTTTCACTTTTCTAGGTACTTCTGGTAGAACCATTTTATAAATATTATTATAAATTATTACTTATATTAAATATTATTTGAAAATGAAAATTCAGGTTAGCAATTGAAGAACAAAAATGATATGATGGATTAACTAATGGTAGACTTGAGTGGGACTGCCCAGCTGACCCGAGTCAGCACAGTTTTGGGCATGGAATTCCCATCTGAGGACTGACGCCAGGATGGCATACAAGGTGAACAGGACACAAACATTGCACACTGCTGATTTTCCTGGAGAAGCTGCTTTTCAGAGGTTTTTCTCCAAAAGAGCCTTAGCTGCTGCCTTCTTTCAGGCAAGCCTCTATCCTTTTTCAAGTTGGCTGTTGTCCCCCATTTGCCAGTGCAGCTCTCTCACCCTTTGGGTGCAGATCCTTCACCCTACCAGTCAAAACTTCTAGCTTGCAGCCGGGTTCCTGGGCTTTTCTGGTCCAGATCCTTCATATGGCCTTGCACAGACATAGATGAGGTCTCCTAGCCTGGATTCCTTGGGCCTCTGAAATGCAAACAGACATCTGCGCTCTTCTATATCTGACTCTACTAAATACCAACTAGTACAGACACATATTTTAAAAGTCAGAAAAATATTTTGAGGTTAATTTTAATTGATGTCAATTTATATTACATTTGAAGACTTTCAAAATTTCAAGTCTATATTAATAATACCATGTTTTAGAAAAGTTTTCAATGGTCAGATTAATGCATTATTTGAATTATCATACTGGCAATTTTGACTTATTTTCCTTCCTGTAATTCACAGTCCCTGATATATTTCATTAATATTTTCTATCAAACTAATGTAAGTCCTATGCAGGATTTACATGCAGCAGAGTAGGGAAACTCACTGGTATTGAGATATAGAAGGCTTCTGAGAAGGTTCCATTTGAACTGAACTCTGAACAATTGTGCAAAAGTAGCAAGAATGTCATGCATACAGGGTTAGAATATTTGTTCATAGCACTTACAATTCTCTGTAATTATATAGTTGACAATTTTCTTCCCAGCAGACTAAGATTAACAGTAGTATTCCTAAGAGTAAATAGGCTGTTTCTGAAATATTGTAGATACAAATAAATAAATATCAGCTAAATGAGTGAAGTTTTCCATCTGAGACATCATAGAGAAGTATTTTTTAAACATCCTTTCCTTTATTTTGCCAGCAAATATCTAAAGAAACCTAGTATCTAAAATAAAATCCTAAAAATAATTAATTAATTAATTAAAATATCCTAAAGGATAGAGAAGTGAACATAATAAAGTGGTCATAGAAATGACTTTTCAAAAAGAAGAAATAAATTAATAAATAACAATGGGAATTCAGATAGTGTTGTGAACTTTAAATATCACCTTGATATTGCCTAGAGGCTACCTTACATTGCATAGTCAGGAATCCTTCTCTAAAAACGTAGTAGTTAAGCCGTGCCAAAAGTAAGACTCAAATGATAATACCATAATGTATTACCTGTAGAGAGAGTTCCACTAACTGTAGGACATTTCTGAGAAAGTGGCAATTAAAACTTTGGTATTTAAAATTACAAACAACCCAATAATAGATATCCAATACATACACTATTTCTAAGGAGATTAGAAAATCAACACAAAATTTTGTAATTACTGGATATCATTTTAATTTTATGTGGAAGGTAAGAAACTCAGGAGAGAAAAACAGCAACCTGAGTTCTGCTTGAACGTCTCTAATGCTCTTTTTTTTCTAATGTTCTTTTCTTCCCAACAGCATTTTCATCTTAAAGCTCCTCTTAAAATTCATATGGCAAAAAACAAAAGTTGCAATGAAGTCATGGAGCTGATATATTCTGCATAAAGGCATACCTATTGTGTATGAAGTCAATTGTGATTTTTTATTTATAAATCAAGGTCAAAAGATTCCAATTTAAATATTGGGTCTCATGCCATTCAGTAAATTTAACAAACACTACCTCATATGAAGCATAAAAATAGCTACAAAAATGTATTAAATCATAATATTCTCATGAGGTTTACAAATGTGTCAAATGATAAACATAGTAAATGCTAACCAAAAATCACACTGTCAGGCATGAGTACTTAGGGAATACCAGAGTACACAGTACACAAATGATTAAGGACACAGACACTTCATAGGAAGAAACACAAGAAACCACATATGTGTGGTTCACTAAAGTTTTGAGACGTTCACAGTCCCAAGGAAAGAAATGTGAATGACTGACTAAACAGGTATTTCTTACTAAATGACAAAATACGCGTTTTTCCAACTTTCTGTATATACTTCCTTAGACATTTGGATAAATTAAAATTAGAAATTGGTTCTTATTTGGACACAAAATCTATCAACACAAATTTTTAAACACAGCCTTACAGTTGGGGAAAATATCATATGATAGGCTCAGTTTTCTTTGTTGTTTTCTCTAAAGATTACAATATAATCAAACAAAAACACCATAAAATTTATAATCGAATTAAGATATTCATTTTAAACTTTAATTCCAGTATAATGATTTTGAAAATGAAGTGTTCTATATTAGAAAAACTAAAAAAATTATATTTTTGTATCATAATAGATTTTTTTTTCCAGCGGAATAGGGGATTGAACTCAGACCCTTGTGCTTGCCAGGGAAACACTTATTCTACTGAGCCATCTCCCCAGCCCCCATAAAAGAAAATTTTAATAGTATCTAAGTATATTCTTGGGTCATGGAAAATATATGTTCTCAACAAAATAAGTGAGGAAGAAACAAGCTTCAATTCCTCATTTGGGAATTGCCAGTAGATTCTTATGGCTGTTGTGATAATTTTTTTTTTAAAGTACTTCATGACACAGAACTTCTCTTGGTGTGAATTTCACATTGTGTTTGCATTCAACTTGAATGATCATAATAATTGCAAAAAAAAACAGACAATATTTTCTAAGGTAAGTTTAAAACATGCAATGAAAAATTTCTGATTTCTGAATCTGTCAGAGAATTTTTTGTCTTAAATAAAAAGTAAAATAACAAAAAGAAGAAAAGCCATATTTCTCATAATCAAGGACTGAAAGAAATATGAAAAACAAATGCAATAACATAATCTAAAAGTGTCAAAAAAGGTTTCCATTTAAGATACCTTGGAAAATTTTTAATCAGCTTTGAAATAAGCTGCCATTTTGGTGACCTTTCATATCCATAAAATAAAATGAAGAACAAGATTGGTATTGAATTTACAATATCAATCCATCTATATACGTGGTTTAGTTTATAACTATGTCCCATTTTAATGGACAAACAACACCAATATAATTCTATGCCCCAGCTTCAGCTTTAAACTTGCTGTATGGATCTTTCTACTGACAGTTTCATAACAGCACTCTCTATGAAAACAGACATTCTTTTTAATTACCACACAATATTATAGAGAATCTGAGCAGCTTACAAATAATCAAGAGGTTTGAGTCAGAAAGCAGAAAAAGAAAATACTGATAGGTTAGTTTAAAATGAAAGTGTTTTACCTTCACCCATCTTTTCTCAAAGCTTATTGATGAAATCATTTTTATCTTTTTGTCAATAATTTAAGAGTGAAATATAACCAGTTAAACCTTCTGATAAAGAAAAAGCAAGAAGGGCAGGCCAAATAGCTCAGCAGATTAAAGCACCTGCTTAGGCAGATGCAGGGGCTCAGGGTTTGATCCCCGGGCCTGCATTGCCCACCTTGCCCCCAGGGCACACTGAATAAGACTGAGCTTGGTGGTGAGCACCTGTAATCCCAGCACTTGGGAGGTTGTAAACAGGAGGATCACTATGAGCCCGATCTACATAGTGAGACCCTGTACATCCTGTACTAAATACAAAAAAAGAAGAAGAAAATAAAATTAAAAAGGCAGAATATTCTCTCAGATTAATATCATTAAAGTAATGACAAGAAACAGAAAATACTAACCAATTCCTGTATTAGGTGTTATTCAAAGAACTTATAGGTGTTACCTCCTGAATTATCATAATAACTCCAAGATACGTTATTACTACCCTACTTTACCAACAATGACAATGAAAATCAAAGGTTAAAAATGTACACAAGTTCGTGAAGCTAGTATGTGGTAAAGAAAAACCTGGAACCAAGTCAATACAATTGTAGAGCCTGAATTCTTTACTTATTAATTTATACTGCCTCCCAGGGAAGATATTTGTTAATTACAGCATGTTCTACTTAATGCACCAAATGTCAAAGCCTAAGAGGCATCATAAAAATGCTCAGATTTGAATATATTTACTGTAGGTATCAAAAGACTATGAAGTAAGCTTCTTAACATTTTTATGTTTTATTTATGTGTTTTCTGGACATTTAGCCTGCCCTACGTCTGAAAATTAACATCTGTATGTGTGGGCACACGAAAGTACCTTTGTGTGTGTGAATCTTCTGCAGTTGGCAACGAATAACCTGAAACAGCAACCGTATCTTACCTGGCTCTGTATTTCCAGAAGGTGCTACAGACATGCAGTAAGCAGTAAAGGAACTTTTACCTAATGAACAAGTACATGTACTATGTAACAGTAGATAAATCATTTGCCAAAGTGATCTCAATAAGCATACCTCAGCCAGGCATGGTAACACGTTCCCATAATCCTAGGTACTTGGCAGGCTGAGACAGGAGGATTATAAACTCAAGGCCAGTGTGTGCAACAAATGGAGCCACTGCCTCAAAATAAAAAGTAAAGTAAAAGGATTGGAGATGTGACACAGGAAAGACCAGCCACAGGCTACGGACACCAGGAAGTTATTACAACTGAAATGTGTATGGCACTTAAACATTTAACATTTTCTTCATACACATACATAACACTTAATCTTCAAAATAGTGTAAGGATTACATTACCATCTGCACTGGGGAAGTAAGTTTATAACAGGTCCAACCAAGGCTATATATTTACGAACTGGCAGAATCACAACTCAAATCCACATTTTCTGAACTTTTCAGCTGAATCAGTCCCCATTGTGCATATCCACAAGAACAAATTACACTTAAATTGAGAGTCATTATTTTGAAGATGGCAATAAAAAATGAAAACACAGTACAATAAATCACTAAACTTCCTTAAAAAATACTTGTTTCAAAATACGCAAAATATCTATTAGGTATGTCAGTGAGATACACCTTCTAAAGCTGTGATTCTGAAACTCTGGTATGCATTACAATCATCTGAAATCTTTTAAATCCTGATACCCAATTTACTCACAATAAATTTTAATAAGATTCTTAAGAGGAATAAAGGTATCTTCCCTTCACCCCCGCCCTTGCAACCCAGGATGCTGCTTCCACCAAGCTATAATACTTAGCTCTTGCCTTTCATTTTAAGATAGAGTCTAAGTTCCCCTGGCTAACCTGGAACTTGCCATTCTCCTGTCTCAGCCTCCTGAGTGGCTTGGATTAAAGGCATGCACCACTATTCTCAGCTTCAGTGTTTCCTTAGAAATTCATAAATGGTTCCAAAGGAAGCCAAGTTTGTGAATCTACCACCTAAATTTTTACAGAATTTTTTTACAGTATTTTGTTCCTTATTCCCACTTACTGGACTAGAAGTCAAATATTTGTTAAGTTGTAGAAATGAAACAATGAAAGATGTTATAAACAAAAAAAAATTGAGATTTGGTAGGTATATGTACCAATTCACCAAGATAAGCATAATTATTCTGTATTTTAAAGATATATAAATCATTCAAAGAAGAAAACTAGTTAAGAAGTAAGTGAAAAAAATATCCTGTATATGCGTACGTGCATATATACCAATACAGACATGTCACTAAATATATATATCAAAAATTATATATTTTCTTGCCATTACTTTTGTGTGCCATACAAGTGGTAAGTTGAAGCTAATTTGCACTTTCAGAATGGAGTTCGAGATTTATAAACTGTGTATCGTGAAGCAATTACTCTCTCAGAAGCTTTTGTTGTGTTGTTATTCTATAAATTTTGAATTACAGGAAGTAGCTTTTACTATGATAATGTCTGCAATGGAGAATTTGTGGTTCACACTGTTGGGAATTAGAATATATCAGGTATGCCAATGGTATTTTAAAAACAGATAAATTAAAACAAAGAGCCTGTACTATGAAAAATTGTTACTGTATGATTTAAGAGAGCTTTTTCAATGACACAACAAAGGCTTCTGAGAGAATAATTGCTATTTTTTAACTTACTGTGCCAAAATGTATCAATAAATAGAACAGAATTTTAATTTGTCTTCATAAATAATTCTCCTAAACAGATATATTTCTTTAAGGGGCAATAGTTTTTTATTAGGGACAAGTTAAAATACTACTACAACAAAAATCATCAGAAAATAAAATGCAACAGAAAGCCAGGTATATAGGTCTATCAAAACAGTACAGACCTGTTTGAAACTTACAAATTTACCCATAGAAGAATTTCCTTTAAATGAACTATTTTTTCTTTGTACCTTTATTCCCTATGACTAAAGATTCGACCCGTATTTGTAATGTATTAATGTTGAAACCTTGAAATGCATGTGTAATTTAGATATAGTCTACATTTTACTAAAGCATACTATAATTTTTTTATATTTAGTTGTGATGTACTTTTATTACAGGTCAATTTATGTCAAAAAATCTTTCAACAGGGAGGCTGGAGGGATAGCACAGTAGAATAAATGCTTACCTGGCAAGAGCAAGCGCCTGAATTCTATCCCCCATTCCACAAAAGAAAAAAAAAAAAAAAAAAAAACCTTTCAATAGATATTTGGAATGCATCATGCATTGATCTAAGCAACAATAAACAAGCAAATTAAACAGCTCTGCCTCCATAAATTTAACACTTTAAAATTGCTTAAAAATAAAATTGAAATTTAAGACAATTTTCAAAAATTTTTAATTTTCAAAGGATTATTTAATCATACATTAGCTTGATAAGTATATAGCATGCTAGACATCTGCCAATTTTTTTATTGCTGCTATTTTCCAATCAGTGATACAGAAACAATTTGCAATGATATTAATCATTGTAGAAAAAATAAAAATAAGTCCTAGAGTCATTTTAAAGTTCTAGATAATATTAATTTTAACGTTCATTTTATTTCTAACAGAGCACTGTATCACCTGAAAAGAACTAAGCTATGGGTAATTCACTCATTCTATGGCAGACAGTATTTTAATGTTAAATGTTTAAGAATAAAAAGCAACCCAAACACATACCCTTCTGAGAAACAGATATATGAAAAGCAACCAGAAATCCAAGTGAAATCAAAGCTTTACCTTCTGATTCTGATTGCATTGTCAAAACTGATTCATTCGTTGATTCCAAACCATCCTACTGATGGAATCATCTAGTACACAGCTATGCATTGAGTGTGTCCATCTTTTCTTCCTTCTTAGGTTTGAGTGTCCATTTAAGGTTACAACACACTTTTTCCACTTAGTCATTGAAGAGCAAGCTGTTTCCAATTTTTGTCAATTATGAAAAAAATTGTTAAAAATATGTAAAATCACCAGACTGTTCTCCAGTTTCTTGGGCACTTGCATTCTCACCAGCAACACCAGTAAAATCTTCACTGGCTCTATATTTTCCTCAGTACTGGTTCATTACTGTCATTATAATATTAATCTATGTCAAGTGTTGGTGGTATCTCAGTTTTTTGTTAGTGGATCTTATGCAGAATGTCATATATATTTTGATCATTCTCATCCCCATCATCATTATTTAGCCTGCACATCTAGTGCTTTACTCTAATTGTCTCCTTTCTATATTCTTCTCAAATTGCAGTTTCAGGGCTAGTGAGATAGCTCAGTGGTCCACAGCAACTGCTTAGCCAAGCTTAGGCAGGAACAAGGGACCACAGTTTGATCCCCAGCACCACATGATGCACTAGCCTTGTTCTTAGGGTTGGCTGAGCCGCCCCCCCAAAAAAAGAAATTGTAGATTTTCAGATTCTATATATTACAAAAATGTGATTATTGTTTTTCTGAGTTTGGATTATTAACTTGATAGCCCCACTTCTGCAAATCTTCATGCAAATGCCATGATTTCATTCTTCTTTAAGGCAGAATAATACTCCATTGTTATATATGGAAAATTTTGCTCATCTATTTATCCTGAGGTCATCTCCTAGGGTGAGTGCATAATTTAACTATTATAAATTGATCAGTAATAAACATGGAAATGTAACTATCTCTATAGTAAGCTGAATTCATTCCATCTCTTATAAACTGATTAATGCTGTATCCAGACATGATGATTCTTTTAAGGTTTTTAAAGAAATTCCATAATGGTTTTCACTATGAAAATTAGATCATATTTGTTCTAATTTTCATTCTCACCAAGTCTAGAAAGTTCCCTTTTCCTTGCATCAGTGCTAGCAATTACTGGTTTCTGTATTCTTAATGATACTCATTCTGACTCTGGTGAGAAGGAACCTCAATGTAATTTTGATTAGTATTTACCTGCGATGTTGAAATTTCTCTTAGAGGGCCGGGGAGATAGCTCAATAGAATAAGCACTTGCCTGGCAAGTGCAGGAGCCTGAGTTCAATCCCTGGTACCACAAAAAAAAAAAAAAAAAAAAAAAAAAAAAAAACACTTCTCTTAAATATTTATCAGTCATTTCTGCTTCTCCTGAAAACTGTTCTGTTTATTTGACCATTTATTGATCAACTTATATAAAGCTTTGTGGTGGTGATCTTTTCTGTACTTTATATATTTTGGGTATTAATCCTTCAACAGATGAGTAGCTGAAAAAGAGTTTCTCCAATTTTAAAAGCTATGTCTTCACTCTATTAGTTATTTGATTGGCTATCGACTTTAAATTTAATCATATTTGATTTGTTGCTATCGTTTTCTTGGCTGTTGGAATCCAATGAAGGAAATCTATGACTGCGTGCTAATCTTGGTTATCCTTACATTTTTCTTCTAGCACTTTCACAGTTTTAGACCTTACATTTAGGCCTTTTATCCAGTTTGAATTGACCTTCATAGAGGAAGACAGGGATAAAGTTTCACTCTTATACATGGATATCCACTTTTGCCAGCAAGATATGGTAAAGAGCTTTTCATTCTCCAACATATGTTTGACACCACTGTTAATATACATTTATTGTTAAGACTGGGTTTATTTCTATGTCCTGTGTTTTAATTATTTGGTGTCTGTGCCTGATTTTATGCCAGTACTAAGGTAGTTGTTTCTTCTTGTCTGTTTGTTTGTTTGTTTGGTTGGTTGGTTTTTGTATTTTAGGGAAGGGTCTACAAGGTGTTTAGGTTCTCACTAGTAGATTGAAATCTAGTAGTCCGCCACTTTATAGCCTCTCATGAGCTGGGATTACAGGTGTGTGCTACCACGCCCAGTCTCAATTTCTGGGTCTCAGGGTTGCCTGGAGGGTGGGGCAGACATGGCAGGCCCTGGGATCAAACCCCTGGCCCCTGCACCTGCTTGCAGGCACTTTATCCACTTAGCTATTTGGCCGGCCCTAAGGTAGTTTTACTACTAGAAATTGAGCGAATATTTTAAGATCAACTATATTTTGAAGTCAGCTACTGTGAAAACTCCACCCATGCTCTTTTTGTTCAGAAATGTTGCAATTATTCTGGAAGTTTTGAATGTCTATAGAAACTTTCAAGTTGTTTTATGGTTCAGTGAAGAATTTCCCTGGAATTTTGATGCATCTTGAATTAAATATATACATCACTTTCAGTGAGTCATGGACATAGGAGGTTTTCCAGATTCTAGTATCTTCTTCAATTTCTTTGTTCCGTGTGATATAATTTCCCTTATCAATTTCTTTTTATAGATAGATGCCTATGTACTTTATACATTGAATCTATTTTGAATAGAGTTACTTTTCTTATTTCTCATGAAGTATGAATTGATTATTGGTATATAGAAAATATATTGATTTTTCTTTGTTGACTTCATATGCCGTTACTTTGCTGCACTTGTTTATTGAATTTGAAAGTTTTCTGGTCGAACTTTTAGGTTTCCTTACCATAGGATCATATAGTCTATGATTTTACAGTATTTGACTTCTTCCTTTCCTTTGTGTATCCTTTTTATTTTGCCTAATGGCTCTGGCTAAAATTTGAAGTAGCATATTGAATAGGAGAGATGTTACTGGACATTCTTTTTCTCATTTCTAATTTCAGAGTTAACATTTTTTCCCCCAGTTGATCACAATTATGCCAATAGGTTTGTCATTCAAAGCCTTTACCATATTGAAGTAAGATCCTCACATACCTAGCTTTTTTATTCTTCATCATAGAGAGATGTTAAATTTTGTAAGACACTTTTTTTGTCAATTGAAATGACAAAAAATA
>NW_004524606.1:1475482-1478136 GCF_000260255.1 Octodon degus | reverse complement strand
ACCACCAACATACCTCACAGAGCTAGAGAAATCATTCTTAAAATTTATTTGGAACCAGAAAAGACCTAGAATAGCAAAGGCAATCCTGGGCAATAAAGACAAGGCAGGAAGCATTACAATTCCTAACCTAAAATTATACTACAAGGCTACTGTGATAAAATCAGCATGGTACTGACAACAAAATAGACCTGAGGATCAATGGAATAGATTAGAAGATGCTGAAGCCCCTATGAACACACTCAGCTACCTTATATTTGACAAAGGGGCCAAACATACTCACTGGAAGAAAGATAGCCTCTTTAACAAATGCTGCTGGATAAACTGGCTCTCTACATGCCGAAAACTAAAACTTGACCCAGGTCTATCTCCATGCACTAAGCTAAAGTCAAATGGATTGAAGATCTAAACATTAAAACAGAGACACTAAATCTCCTGGACGAGAAAGTAGGAAGAACTCTTGAAGTTCTTGTACTCTTGAAGAAGTCTTGAAGAACTCTTGGACTAGGCAAAGAGTTCATGAAGAAAAATCAAATCGCACGGGAAACACTTGAGAGAATTAACAACTGGGACCTGCTCTTACTGAGAAGTCTTTTCATATCAAAAGAAATTACCAACAAAGTAGAAAGGCAACCCACAAATTTGGAAAAAATCATGACAAATAAGGTCTAAGACAAAGGTCTGCTCTCTAGAATTCATAAAGAACTAAAAAACACTATGGCCTCAAAATTTAAAGATCCAGTCCAGAAATGAACATCTGAGATGAACACAAACTTCTCAGAGGATGAAAATAAAGAAGCGAATAAATATATGAAAAAAATGCTCCACATCACTAGCCATCCATAAAATGCAAATTAAAACAACATTGGTATATCATCTCACCCCAGAAAGAATGGCTATCATAAAGAAATCAACCAACAACAAATGTTGGAAAGGCTGTGGGGAAAAAGGAAACCTTCTCCACTGCTGGTGGGAATGTACACTGGTGCAACTGTAACAGAAATCAGTGTGGAGATTCCTTAGGAAACTTGGACTGGAAATCCCATTTATACCAGATAATCCTCTACTGGGAATTTTCCCAGAGGATCTGAAAACATCATATCACAGTGATATATGTGTGCCTATGTTTATAGCAGCACAATTTGTGATAGCCAAATTTGGAAAAAAACAAGATGCCCATCACCTGAGGAATGGTTGAAAAAGATGTGGTATTTTCATACAATGGAGTATTACTCAGCTATAAAGAATGATAAAATCGAAGTCTTTATATTGAAGTGGATGCCACTTGAACATATACTCATAAGGGAAATAAATCAGATACACATGTGTAAATATCATATAGTTTCCCTAGTATAAGAACTCAAAAGAAGAAATACAAATAGAAAGGCATAATACAAGTAAAAGGAAAGCAAGAACTCGAGCACTGACTAATTAAGAGAGGGAAAGGAGAAGAGCTAGGAAACATGACAGTGACAAGCCATACAGTTAATATGTAGAAGATGGGTAAGGCAATGATCCTGAGAATCTTCAGATTTTTTAATCTAGCAGTTAATTTGAAAGATTCTCACCCTGACTAACTATATATACTGATACCTGTGAACTAAGCAACTGCACTGAAGATGGCAATTTGTAATAGTAGTTTCATGCTTGGAGTGCCTGTCTTTCTGGTCTTCTGAAGACGGGCTGCTTGTCATGACATGCCAGTTGCTGCTGCGCTGTCTCTCGGGTAGATGACTGTTCAAAAACAAGGGGGTGATGAATGAAGGCAGCAGACAGAAAAAGGAATGTGTGGGACTGTCCTGCTTCAAGTCTGTCTATGGTTAGATTTTTGGACTTACTTGTAAACATAAGAATTATATAATTCTTTATGCCTATTTTTAAAATATATTCTAATTTTTAAATGTTTTTTCATCATATTCTGTAGGGATTTGAAGTTCAACATATCAATAGTTGAGGAAAAATACCTGTTCTATGTTATGCCTAAGATGTTTTGATATTCAGACAGATAGTGAGGTTAAGTTTAACAGCTTAGGTTGTATGGTAATAACAATAAACTTCTCTTCTGGAGGGTTAGCAACCTAAGTTTGCAGAGAAAAATTAGAGAAAAAGGAGGGCTGCAAGGAAAGTCAACTTTTTGGCCATTGCCTTCCAAGGTCAATTAAGAATCACAAAATATGAGAACTTCCAGTGTAACGTCATGTAACTGAGTAGTGTCCCAAATTTTCTGATCAAGGAGATTATGGGGCCAAAGAGGAAAGTGATCGATGATGTAGAGTTTGTCTAAGGAGAGTCACATGGAGAGAAAACATTCTCTCAGGCTTTCACAGAAAGCACATTGGCCAAGCAATGGCCGTGACTCATCCACATGGCTGACACTGACAAAGGATTACAATCTGAGGTACAGTATCTCAGGATAAATCCTGAGGGGATTTCACTGACCTTATCAGACCCAAAAGTTACAACTATTGTTGCATAGGTCTTGCTTTATCTTGGTCTTAACCATCCAGCAGAAAAGTATAAAAATTAATATAAGAAGTAAAGCTATGCTGTTATGTTGAGCTGTAGGGGACTCAGGTCAACAGTTTCTGACATTGCCAGTCAAGCGGAAGACCCAATACTATTATGGACTACTTGACTCTTTTAGAATATTTTGCTGA
>NW_004524606.1:1468291-1473494 GCF_000260255.1 Octodon degus | reverse complement strand
GCATGTGGTGCTGGGGGATTGAACCGCGGTCCCTGATGCTTTTGCTAAGCTTGTTCTAAGTAGGTGCTTTAGACCACTGAGCCATCTCTCCAGCCCCTCACAATACATTTTGGTCCTTACTTACACCTACTGTTTCTCACACCAGAGAAATAAAAAAATAAAGTACAAATACCAGAGAAATAACGTGGTATCCTATGTGGGGATATCCTTCAAATGAGTTAGAAGAAACATCTCGCTGTATGCTGAATGAAGAAGGCCACTTAGTAGAGACTCTCTTTGGTATCCTAACACACTAAGGCAGGCTCTACTGTTGAATCCTGAGGTGATATGTGTGTGTGTGTGTGTGTGTGTGTGCATGTGTGTGTGGTACGAGGGATCAAACTCAGGACCTTGCACTTGCCAGGCTGGTGCTTATGCCACTGAGCTATATCCCTGGCCCCCTGAGGTTTTTTATGTAACTCCTTATTAAGTTATTTTTTAAATTTAATATTTATCTTTGATTTAATTAACATGGTATGTTACATTTATTGATTTACATATGTCGAACTATCCTTGCATCCTTGTGATAAAAGTATTTTTGAATCTATTAAGGCCTATTTTGTGAAGCAAAATGTATTTTATGATCATTACTGTTCCATACTGTACTGAAAGCATCGTTCATTCTAATTTTGTTTTTTAAACTATTATGTGAATGTTTTTAAGTAAAATCAGCTCTATCCCTTGACTCCCCTTTATTTTTATAATTTTATATCTAGTTTTTTTTAATAAGTGAGAGAAGAGTATAATAGCCTTCACATATATTTTATTAAGTTATTTTTTAAATTTTATCAATTTTGAGGTCTATATATTACATCTATGTTATAAGTATATATACATTCAAATTGAAACTTCTTTCAATTAAGAATGTCCTTTTGGATAGCCGAACCTTTAGTCATTATTTAATACTCATATTTAACTCTGTTAATACACCTTGAATGAAATCAGGGTTATTAAAACAGCTAATTCTGTTTCCCTTTGGTTGATTTGCATCGTTCCATTCTTTGAAGTCTATTTACAGCATATTCATATAAATGAAATATATTATTTTGTAGTCAATATACACTGGGATCTTATTTTTGTTACCAAATTTATCATTCTGTATTTAATTTAGTGTGTTTAAATTATTTTCATTTAATATGATTAACAATATTGCAATGAAAATATGCAAATTTTTGTTTTATCTTTGTTCCTTCTATTGTTTCATTTGTTTGTGTTCACTTCCAATTGAGTTACTATCCCATTCTAGCGTAAATATGCACACACAATTCACAACTTTTATTAAAAGTTTTATCACCTTTTATTTAATCAGTCTTCAAAGAACATTAGATTCCTTCACATGCATTATAATAATGGAATCTACATTCCAATTCTTCCTTCAACCCCCACTTATGCTATTTTATCATAAACATATTTATACATGTGGAATAAAATAAATATTGCTGCTCCTATTTTTGCTTTAGACAGTTATCTTTTTTTTTTTACCCTAACCCTAACCCTAAGTACCCTAACCCTAACCCTAACTCTAACCCTAACCCTAACCCTAACCCTAACCCTAGACAGTTATTTTCAGCAACAATTAAAAAGAAAGCAAATTTTATTTGTACCTTCCTTTTATTTTCAAAACCTTTTGATTCTTACTGTATACTTGAAATAATCCTCTAATATCATTATCACTATCACAAAGTACTAACTTTAATGTTTCAAATTTTAAATGTTCTGCACATACTGATTTTTCTTTATATTTGTTTGGCAGGGAAAACCTTTTTTTTTTCTTCATTGTGAAAACTACTGGTAGGTAGAGAATTCTGGGATGGCCATACTACTTCACCACCTTAAAGAAGACTTTTTATTGTACTAAAATTTTATTTCTGATGAAAAGATTTTTAAAAAATGCATTTCTTTCTCCTGATGTCTTTAAATTGTTCTAACCTTAATTGCTTACAGTTTAAATGTAACTAACCTTAATATGTATTTTGTGTATTACTTTTTTCTCTAAGCTTATATAAAATGTGCTTTGACGTCTCTAATTTTTTCTTACTAAATTCACATTTTTATTATTAGTTTTACAAGAGTGTTTGCTCTTATTTCTTCAAATATTTCTTTTGTTTTTTCTTCTCCACTTGGACTTAGAATCGTACATATTTTAAAAGAGTTTCTGTACAATTGTGAATATACCATATACAGCTATGACTTGTTCTGATTTTAGTGGGTTTTTATGTCATGTACTTAATTTTTTTCAGTTTGAGTAATTTGTATTACAAATACACCAATATTGTATAGTAATTCTTCAGGTGTAACAAGCATAAAAATGAATCTATCAGCGGCATTCTTTCCTTTTTTTACTACGCATTTTTGGTCCAGTATTTACATTTAACTCCTTTCTATAGTTTCCAGCTTTCTGTTAGAGTTACCTATCAGATCTATATACTATCTAATTCTCCATTAGACATTAAAATATTAGTAAATATTATCATCAATTTTCCTTTGGTAATTCTAGAAGTTATTATCATTAGACATAGGAATACGTACATTTAAAAAATTATTTCAGTGAAAGACACATTGCCGTTAATCTCCTTCAAAATACGTCCCCTACCTTGAATTCTGACAACATTCTGAAATTGTTCTCAAACCTCTCTTTTGTGAGCATCTTCATGCAGTGTGATTGACATAGAGCAAATCTTGCTGAGATGTGCCACCCGATGGGAAGGCGAGCTTATAAAAATACTGAAGTGTTTATTCTTCCATTTTTCCAGGGCTTTTATGGGTCTTCCCCAACTTTAAAATGACCGTAAAAGGTTAAAGCAACCGTGACAGTACAACTAATAACACTGATGAAAGAGAACTTGCAGAACTGCTTCAAAAGCAGGAGGAACAGCAGCATATGGATGCATCTGTTCAAGGCAAGCTGGAGTATTTTTAGAGTGATGAATGGTATGTGTTTTTAATTTTTAGTAATACCTCATTATTTGCATCATATTTGACTTATTTGAATTACTTCTATTTTAATGATAATTTTTTCTTGCCATTTGATATACTTCATAAAATTTGTTTGCAGCAAACATCTAATACAGATCATTATAAATTTAATATTAAAAAGGCCTATGCTATTGAGAGTCACTGTCCATCTGATAATGCTAGAGTCTGAATCAATCTACTTAGTAGTATAGGTCGGTTCACTGTTTATTCTTATCAAGGTGTTACTGAACCTTCTGAATCCTATACCGTGATTTGTGATTGCAGTACGAACTAAAAGGATGGGGTTATTTCTCAGTATCTGCACCACTCTCAACTTTAGGTACTCCTTTTGCACTACACTACAGAGGTCCATGTGAACATTTGTTCCACTAGCTGTTATTTGCTGTTTCTGGTTCACTAGACCAGTTACTAGAATAGTCCACTATTAATACGATCTTATTAGACTTTGGGGTCCTGAGTGGAGAAGATTTTGGGGAAATCTCATAACTGAAGTATCTCTCTAGGGAAGTTCTGGGGCAAAAAATGTATTACAGTGTTTTCATTAAAAACAGAGCATATTTTTCCACTGTCTTCACCTTTTTTCAAATGAGCATCATAAGTAGCACAGTGTGCTGTATCATGAGTAGCAGTTGGCTATCCTGTGTCTAGCAGTTTAAAGCTTTGCTTTGCAAATGGAGAAGGAACCAGAAAGTGTATCCTACCTTTCAGAAAGGCTCATTTTACATTATACAGTGCCAAATCAAAAAGTTTTAGAATTACTCTATAGACAAAATCTACCGCAACTTAATCTTACAACTAAACTAATAAGTAACATTCTGTTTCTTATCCACAATTATCTTTATCAATTAGGAAAATTCTTACTGCAATGCTGTGATATCTGCCCAGGCTAATAATTTCTCATATTCAATTTCAAGTTACTTATCCAATAACCTTAGCTCTCTAATATGCCTAATGAAAATTACAAATATTAACTTTTGTCTCTGTTTTGGGTTGATACTCTAAATTTGGAAGTGATGATCCATTCAGCTATTATTTTGCAACAGAAACTAAAAGTCTCTTTTTCAGGTGTTAGTCAACATGTTATATTGTATTTTTAGTAAAAGCATAATCACGTCTCTCAAGATAAAGCATAACAACAACCATGACTAAAAGATAAACAAATCTAATAAGTATATAATGCAGGTTAAATAATTTTTCAGGATGTGTGAAAGGCATCAAGTATACAAAAGAACTAGCTAATATAATCACAGAAAGTTATCTATTATTTATTTAAACATTGGAAATGTTAGGATATCAGAAAAACAAATACACTGCCTTTTAAAAAAAGTTTATTGTAGAAAATAGATTGAAGAATAATCCCGCAAATGATGGACATTCTCACCTAAAATTTTAGAATTGGGAAAATGCTAGAGCAAATTTTAAAAAAAGAAAATAAATTTGTGCACTTAGGTTGAAAATAATTATCGCACTCTTGTGCAGAATAAATTTGAGAGACCAATAAAATTTATTTTCCTAGCAAAAGAGCAAAAGCAAAGTATTAAGTACCTAGACGTGTATTTCCACTTTCTATTTATTAAACTCCCCATGACATTTCTAAACATTACAGTTTACTTTGAAATTCATTACCTAATATTCTTTTCTTAACCTGAGAAAAGGTTTTAATATATTGCCTTCTGAAAATAAACTTTCTAATTTTTAATTCTCTTAGGAAAGGCCATGCTTGAACAGTATTAATGTTATGTCACTGGAATCATACACCTCACATGGAATTCACATGCCATATATTCAGCATAGTTTAATCTCTGCAGTGTGACTCATCTGTGATGCATTTCCGCTGTTAGACACAGTATCACTATTCAAAAATCTATCGATACTACTTTCATGCAATATCTAGGGGAAGGTCATTCTTTAGAAAAAGTTAACAATTAAAAATCTTAATCTGGTTTTAAGAAAAAACAATTCATGACATCAACTCAAGCAACAGTGCTTTGAATAAGATTCCACAATCCATAAAAGCAAAAAAAAGGAAAAATTAATTAAACCAAAATAAGAAAGTTGAGATCCAGGCCTAGCCCAGGCCTGGTGAGTATGTGGGGAAACACTCATAAATACATATGCACCAAACACGGGAGCACCCAACTATATAAAGCAAATCTTAATGGACATGAAAAATCTAATATCCAATATC
>NW_004524606.1:1448544-1463696 GCF_000260255.1 Octodon degus | reverse complement strand
AGGATAGATATATAGTTACATTCTCTTAATGAATAGAGGGATTTGTTCTAGTAGTGTTTGTGGATAGGATATCATGTGCACATCTTGTACAGTAATTAACCAGTAGGAAGAGTATATGCAGTGTGTTAATTATGGAAACTGTCCTACCTGTTTGGTTCGAAACTGTCTCTTTGCTATTTGTTTCTCAATAAAATTATGGGGAAAAAAGTAATTTTTTTAAGAAAAAAGTAATCAAAAGAGAGACAAGCACACGAATTCAAGATTTCTTGAAAGCATGCAGTAATATTCAATCACATATCCTATCTGGTACATCTATATGTTAATCTGAGCAATAGGTTTGATGTTAAAAATATAGAATATGTCATTCATTGTTAATCAGCTATTCTTGTTTTGAAAATCTGTAATATATGTATGTATGTTGTACATATATTGTTGTATGTTACCCTGTTTCTGTTTTGATTTTGTTTTTCTTGTTTTTGTTTTTACTCATCAAAATAAAAGTAAATTATTTAAAAAGGAAAAAAAAAAAAAAAACAGGTTACAGATCAGAGCTGAAGCATGGACCCTAAAACATTAGGTACTACCTCAAGTATGTAATGGAGGTTATTCTCTGTATAACCTTCTCTCTGCATATAGTAGAGGTGAACACAGGCCTCCTATCTAGCCCAGCTCATGGCACTTAACTGAACAACTTCACACCACTATCACAGTCATCACCCTCAGGTCGCTCCTTGCTTCAAGAATGAATAAAAATCAGATTTGGCCTTGGTTCTGGATAGCCATCCTCATGGCTGGATTTAGAACCTTTTGATTCCCCGTAACTACAAATATGCCTTAGTGTCTTTATTCTTGCCATGGGTTGTACTAGGTGTAGTAGACTGGAATTAATTTGACAAGATTCCAATAACTTATCCATGGGATTACAAATACAAACTTCCTGAACTGAGAGGAAGATAAGAAAGGGCTCTCTATAGAATGGAAATGTTTAACTCATACAATTGTATATTAGAAGTGTTTCTTTCTTTTCATTTGTATAAGAATTCACAGCTAAGATTTTGCCTGAAATCTCAGAGAAGATACTGGACTTAGACTTCTCAGCAAGGCTGAAACAGTTAGGACTTTGGTGACTCTTAGAGATGGACTACATGCCACTTGCATAAAAGAATGTGCATAAGTCTTTTGAAGACAAGGGCAGAATATTATGGGTTGTATCTAGCTGTCCCCGAAAAGCACCATTTGCTCAGAAGTGGGGTTTTTCAGAGGTGGCTGGTTCTAGGGTACGTGGTGCTGCAATTAAATTGTGTGACATTTGAACTGTGTGGTATGAGTTAAAGGTTCTTGGATTACTAAATCAGTTCACTGATTAGGTAAGCATCATTCTTGGTGCAGATAACAGGAAGGCCCACCCTGGGTGTGCATGGCATCACCCAAAAGGTGGGTAGCCTAGAAGGGATAAAAGAGAGGCTTGTGCTTCACTGATGCTGCTGCTTCTGCTTCTGGTGCTTCACTGTTTTCCTGCCCTTTGCCTATGGTGAACTGTCTCTCCTCTAACATGCCCTCTTCCATGCCACCATACCTTAGAGCATGGAAGGCTGAAATCTTTACAAAATTTTATCTGAAATAACACATTTCTCACTTATCTTTAGGTGTTGGGTATTTTGTCTCAGCAATGAGACAAATAATGAAGGCAAATGTTTAGCTATAATTAGGGTCTTTAGGAGATAATTAGGTCTAAGTAATGGTGAAACCAATGTGCAAACCAGTACAAGAACCCGCATGAAAGCCAACCCCTGTTACCATTCCCATTTCAAGCTTCCAAATTCAAAAATGTAAATTAATATTGTTTAATCCACTCAGATTGAATTTTTTTTAATGACAGTCAAGCTAATACATTAGCAGACCACCGGTCAGCCTGGTCTAGATATTCAACAGGTAACTAAAATCCTACACATCTAAATCAATATTATTTTTCCACTAAACCTTACCCTCCTCTTATATTCAATCTCTTGGGTAACAGCAGTAAACCTGAAGACTGAACAATCCATGATTATCCTAACCCTGCACTTTGTGACAGCAATATTGTCAAATGCCATAAATTATCTTGTCAATATGGCCATAACTTAATCTCTCTCCACTAGTAATATGATAATATTGGCTCTCATTTTCTACATGGACTATTTCAGTACACTTCTCTCTAAAATAGCTTCTTCACTTTAAGTTTTACACCTGAGCAATCCATCTTCAGCTGTCAGGTAATCGATTTAAAATGCAAATATACCAAGACATCACTCACACTTGAAATTGTCAAGGGTAACCATCGCTTATATACTAAAGACAGCCTTCTCTTCCCTCTCTGCAGGCCATGATCTGAGCCCTGCTTACCTTTCTAATTTATCTTTTGCCTCTTCACATGAACCCTCCTTTCTAGTCATTTATTCATAAGACTCAACTTTCTTTTAAAAGAGTATATTAAAGGCCTTGCTAGTGTCTTGAATTTGAATAATCTAATTTTATCAAGGCAAAAGAACATATTTAAAATATCAGATGTTTGGTACATAGTGGACATTTAAAATCTCTGCTGAAAAATTAAAGGAATAAAAAGATACTGGTTGTAATGAATTTGTAATTAATATCCTACAAGTAAACTGAGTGATCATACATTAAAAATGATTAAACAGTATCACAGGATCAAAAACTATGTCTTAAAAGTCATTATGCTAAATAAAAACAGCAAAACATAAAACTATGTATACTGTTAACTGGTGTTTAGTAACACCTGCGTACGTAATTGTGTGCATCAGTATATATGAAAAATACTGTAGCATTTAAATGTTACTTAAAGTAACTGGAATTAAGTGTAATTTTTAACACTTCTTTTTTAAGATTTTATTATTTTTATAGAGCTAAATTATTGAAGTGTCTTAAACATCTATAACTCACTTTTTAAAATTAGGGGCTCTGGGGCAGGGGAAATAGCTCGATAGAATAAGTGGTTGCCTGGCAAGGGCAAGGGCCTGAGTTCAATTCCTGGTTCCACCAAAAATAAATAAATAAATAAATAAATAAATAAAATTAGGGGCTCAGTAAATCTTTGACCTGTTTTCATTGATAACCTCCCCCTCTCACCCTCTTTCCTCTACACATTTGATTTCTTGATGAAATCTTTTACTTCTCTCCTTCCTTCCACTCCCCATCATCTCTACCTCATATCCCCTTATTCTCTCATTTGCCTTAATCTACTTCTCTCCCTTTCCTTCTACTTCCTTCTCTCTTTCTCTAGTTTAGCTCTGATTTCTTTACACATAGGACAAACAAGAGAAAATCTCTACACCTCAAACTTATATTACCTTAGTTTTTGATACTCATTAAAAAACTCCAATTTTAAACTTCCTTTTTTAAAATTTTATGTATTTGGTACAGTGTTTTACTATGCCACCAAGACTCATAGCGGTCCTCTGGTTTTCAGCCTCCTCAGTGCTGCAATTACAGCCATGTGCCATCATGCCCAATCTTAGAGGCTGGCTTAGTGTTCCTGGGGGCAGGGCTGGCTTGGCATGTGGTGCCAAGGATTGAACCCTGGTCTCTGCGTTCGCCTAAGCAGGTTCTTAGTCCACTGAGCTACCTCACCGGCTCAAACTTCTGATAGAATATAACAGGTCCCACTTGAATAATATGATCAGGCAGATATGTTTAGGTGGCTTAGAGAAGTAGCCAGAATTATATTTTACAACTAATTTATTTTCCCATAGCTGGGAGTAGCAATTCACAGAAGGAGATACATAAATATAAGAAATAATACAATAATAATAATAATAATAATAATAATAATATAGTAAGCAAAAGGAACTTTGAAAGGGAATTTTTATATATTCAATGGGTTTTTGAAATATTAATAGGAAAATGTAGTACTCAGAAACTTCCAAAAATATACTTCAGAAGTAGCTATGACCCCTGATGTGTAAGTATAAAAATAGCAATAGAGCAAATGCTACTAACAAAGGCAATTATATGCTTGCACACAGTGTTTCCTTCTGTATTTGACTATAAAGGTATCTGCCTCTCCAAAGTCATTCAAAATTTTATTAAATATTATATACATGATATTGAAAAAAACTGAATCTGATTCCAATTTTCATATTTACTGTATATTTGACGATCTTAAACTCACGGAATTTGTATCAGCGTCTTCACTTTCAGAATGAAGTAAAATCCAACATGCTTGCTTCAGTGTACCACTATGCAAATTAAAGTGAATTAAAGGTGCACAGATAAAAACAAACCTGTAAGACTAAAATAATGCACAACACACTGACTAATCTACCTGTCCTAAAATTGTAAGAACTTGAAGACAATATGTATCATAAATTTGGCACATTTCAGATCTTCAGAAGGCATCTATTTAAAAAAAATCCAGGGCTGAGGAGATGGTTCAGTGGAGTATGTGCTTCCCCGGCAAGCGCAAGGGCCTGAGTTCAACCCCTGGTACCACTAAATAAATAAATCCTCCAAATCTTCCATATGAGGAACTCTATTAGTGTATATAGTAGTTTGTAGGATCAAGAAATAAGTAAGTAAAGTTTCAAAAATAATAAAAATGGTTATGTTTTTTAAAAATAAAAGTTAAAAATGTATTTTACTGGAAAGTTGGTTTGGCAGGCGAATCTGATCACTTATGTTAGTCAGTATTAGTAAATTACTTTTTTGATTTAGGAAATAAGATCACTCCTGATATTGTTCCCATTTCTTGGAAATTAAGTAGATTTCAAACTGTTATGATTATTTATAACATCTTAATAATTTATAAATAAATAACAAAAGTCTAAATAAGAACTGGTCTCCTTATTAAATAATTTCCAAAAATAGCATTATTCAATTTACATATAATAGCATAGCAATTTATTAAGAGAATGCATTTGTAGCTTACTTTAAGTAATACGTATATAGTGGTTACAAAACTACTCCTTTGTACTCATGCAGAAAAATAAAGAATGATGAAGGAATAATTTCACCTTACAGTTAATATATATTTATTAATAACAACTATTTCAATGTAAAATATTAAAGTTTAAAGTATATACTTAAATCTAAAATTTTAAATCTCTTCAGAAAATCGTATCACTCAATAAATAATGTCCATTTAAAAGGAGAAAACATTAAGTCTCTGAATTTCTACTCAAATAGTTATTTGGGATACCGGTTTTTCTTAGCGAGAAGAATTCATCAATATTCACATATCAGCACTAGAATGTTATAAATTTTGTCCTTCTATATAAAATATTATAATGACTATAGGATTTTAAAATTTAGAGAAAGAACACCTGGTGTCCTTGGTTGGTTATAACAAAGAATGGCAGTAATAAGCTAAATATTTGGGGGAAAACAGATGGTAATTAGGAACATCAAAAATATCTGAAAACAAAACCCTTCCCAATATATTATTTGCTTTAAGTGTTGTTCATTTTTTCAAAACCTCAGAATAATTAGTATATAAAAATAATGTTTATTGATATATATTTCCAAGTGAATATAAGGAAGAATAATTTTGAAACTATGATAACAAATGTTGTTCACTGATAACTGTGGTGTAATTGTAGAGAAGCCACAGAGAGATTACTCAGGACAAGATCGCAGAGATGTCTGTCACACTGCACACAGCATACCAAGATAGCAGCAGACTTACCTATTAATTAGAGCCCCTGATTAGCACATATTATTGAAATGTTGAAAACATTAAAAAAGATTTCCTGAAATTCATCAATGATGTCATATTTTAGGGCATGACTACCATTACACCAAGAAAAACTAGTTAAACATTGGTTCATTTTTTTCTAACCCTGTTACTCAAAATTTGAAAACAAATTTTAAAAGGATGTGATGGCAATAGTTCATATTTCAAGCTATTACTCAAAATTTAAAGTTGTATTAGAATTAACACACTTCAAATTCTGGTATTTTTAAAAGTATTTTTCAATTTCTTTTTTCCACTATTTGTCCCCATGTCTACAAGGCTTATCTTTCTTTTGTTTTGGAGAGTTCAAGCTTCGCATGGAAAGTCCTGTGATCCATGGTGACGTTCTTACCGCTGCAGGGATGATTGGCTGTGTTACTATTGTTTCGCTTTGTCTTGTTTGCTTTCCTCTTTTACCAGGGGACTGCTGTCAGTGTCTACAGAGGACTCATGGTGCCTTTCCTTAGCAGCCTCTCCTGCACAGTCACTTCCTACTGCAAGGCTACTACAGTATGTCTCTCTAGAAAGGTTCCAGCCATTCTTTTAAAAGCATATTCTATTAGATCAGCCTTACTCAAAAGATCCTCCACTAATTCAAAATCAATTAATGCAAGTGCAAAATCACTTCTTCTCAGCCAAGTAATTTACATAATCACAGGAAAAATATCCCAGGGTATCCATCTACTCCCATTGGGTGGTAGAGAATGGCAAAGGATGTGGAACTCTGGACGCTACTTTAGAAATCTGCTTAGATTCTATTCCCCAAGCTTTAGTGATACCAACTGAAAGCTTGGGCAATTAGGATAGCTACTTCTTGGTTTCTGTTGACCTCTTTAAACCTGAATGACAGCCAGCATCACTGGCACTTGCAAACTGGTAATTTCTTGAAAGATAAATCTGTGCTGAATACTAGGTTACTCTCTTTGTACTTGCTTTCCAGGATCTTGGCTTATCTAATAACCCAACCACAGTAATGATTAGACTTACACATAGGGATCAGGTGTAGGCTATTTTTAAAATTATTTTATTTTTTCAAGTGCCATTCACTTGTTTCTGGTGGTTCTCATTAAGAATGTTAATCTGCATCAAGATGGTATACTGTTGTTGGAACACAAATTCCTTCTTCCTGTATTAGAGATTGTGTTCTCTAATAGTTAACACCAATTTGTAAGCTGTAAACAGGAATAATAAGCTAGCTATTAGTATAGCTTGAAGAAAACCCTTTCAGTTTAATCAGTAAAATCTGTGAAACATTAATAAGATATTATACTTAAAAATAAACTTTCACTTTTAAGGAACTTAAAATTAAATTTGACTAACAATTCCCTAGTGCTCCAAGAACATTAAGCAAAATTTTGTGTATATATCAGACACAATCTGTTATTTATTTTCATTTGATTCAATAATTCACACTTTTTAAATTAATGATTAACAGAAACAGCTTCCATTTTGAAGGTTACACTGGTAACCTTCAAAGTTTGGTGATTAAGAATTTCATAAAATTGTCCTAACGTAAATTTTCATGAAACAAAAAATTGATGTCCAGTCTATTAATTATCAAATTTGTTCTCCTAAATATCTATTCAACTTTAAAATTCAACCATGGTGAAGATGCTTTTGTGTACCTGATGAATAAATGTATATTCTTCCCTCAAAGTATTTTTTTGTCTGATTTGGACAGCATTTAACAAATTAGCTACTCTTAATGTGATCCCTGAGCAGGCAGAATTAGCAATACCTGACAAGTTCTCCAAAGCAAGATTCTAAAGCACCTTATTCCTTCACCTAGTAAACCAGAACATTAGATGGTCACAGCAAGAAATCTGTGGATCATCGCATTAGGTGATTCTTTCATACTCTAAAGTAAAGACATTAATCTAGCTCTTCTTGATAGCAGCAGCAGTTCTGATTTTAAGCCACTCCACACATATAAACACAAAGAGATCAAAGTATCCCTGTGAAACATTTCCTTATTTATGTGTGCCCATTGTGAATTAATAGGTTTTCTGTTTCATCAAAAGGCAAAAGGATAATAAATTTACTTCAGGTGGAGACAGCCCTCTGCAATATAAGGCCAAGAATCCAAGGATGAATGTAGACTTAAGTATTCCTCATTCTCACAGTTTAGAGTGGCACAGATTCCACCATATAGCAAACAACAGAATATTAATCAAAGACACTATCACTTCATTCTTTCTTACAAATTATGTAATAAACAATTTTAAAGGATTTCTTTATAAAATACAAAAGTAAGCATACCACAAATTAAATAAAATAAATGCACAAACTTAAAAATAAACTCTCAGGGACAGTGAGATATCTCAATGGTCTAAAGTGCCTGCTCAGGCAAGCTTAGGCTCTAAGGTAGCACTGAGAGACCTACAATTAAAACACTGAGAAATTAATCTACACAGGATATGTTCTAACAAAGGCTACTTCATGTTTATTTTGAGTTCCAAATTCTGGGAGGCATTAATCTTTCAGTATTTAGCATCATATTACAAAGTCATATTCACTGTCAATAATTAAATATTTCAATAGAACTTAACACTATATTTTGATAATTAATGTAAAAGCATAACAATTAAGAATGCTCCTATAGAGAAAACCCAAAGCAGCAAGAATTTGTATTTAATATTTCAAAGAAAACTAAACAATGTTATGAAAATAACAAAACATTTATAATCTGGAACTAAGTCCTTGAGGACAGCAATGTGCTATGCTTATTAATTTACATACAATATTTCTTTAGCTTCAAAATGAATTTTTAGTGGTATTATATATATCTATAACATCGCACTTAGTAAATGTAAAATATATTTTAATAAAATATGTTAATTTGCAAGTTGAGTATTTAAAACTTTTTTTTTAATGAGTAGAATATATTTATTGGGAGAAAGAAAGCTCCCGTCCTGGAGAGGGACAAGAGGGTGGTCCCAGAGGGAGTGGTTGACTTAAATGTTTTAATGACATAAGAAAAATAGTGAGATTAAACCCAACTGCATATGTTGTAGGGTAATAATAAGCTCCTCTTCTAGAGGGTTAACAACCTAAGTTTGCACATCAAAAATTAGAGAAATAGAAGGGCTGTGAGGACAGCCAACATTTTGACCATAGCCTTTCAAGATCAGTGAAGACTCAGGACATAAGAGAACCTATACTGTAAAATAATGTAACTCAGTTATGTCCCAAATTTTCTGATCAAGGAGATTATGGGGCCACAGAGCAATGTGTTAAATGATGTAGAGTATGCCTAAGGAGAGACACACGGAGAGAAAACAAACATTCTCTCAGGCTTTCACAGAGAGCAAATTGGTCAAGTAATGGCCGTGACTCATCCACATGGCTGACAATGACAAAGGATCTGCAAATTATGGTACAGGGTTACAGGATAAATCCTGAGGATACTTGACTGACCTTGGCAGATACAAAAGTTACATGTCTTGCCATATAGGTCGTGCTTTATCTTGGTCTTAAACATTCAGCAGAAAAGTATATAAATGAGGCATAAAAAGTAAAGTCATATTAATTTACTGAGCTGCAAAAGGCTCAAGTCAACAACTTCTGCAATTGTCAGTCCTATGGATAACCCATTACTATTATGGACTACTGGACTATATTGAATTATTTTGATGAATTTGATCACCCACAATATTTAGATGGCAATGGAATACCCACCTCTGACAAAACTGCACAAAAAAAGGAATACAAATGAAGGACCATTTTGTATCTGTATACACAGAATAGTTAGGATAGATAAACAGCTGCTTTCACTTAATTCAATGAGAAGAAAGATTTGTACTACTAGTGTTTGGACAGGATATCCTGTCTGCATTTTGTCCTATGGATAACCACTAAGAAGACAACAATGTACAATGTATTAATTGTTGAAACTGTCCTATTAATCAGTTTTGAAAAAAAAGAAAATTGAAAGTTGAGCTTTATTCATTTTAATCATTATAGTATAAGCATGTAAGTTTCAAAATCACTAAATATGTAAAGAAATACTTTAGATATATTAAATTAAATTAGATATATTAAATAGTGCTAACCAATATATCAGCTTTGAAATTGATCAAGATTTACTTATATGCAAAAATTCAAATGTCTATACCACTGTAATGCTCTTAAATTTTATCTTCTTTAGAAATCTGTAACCCCATTTTACTAGATATTTCAACTTTCTTACATTATAATATTTAATAGTATTACTAACAGCATAAGAATTGATTTGAAAGCAAATGTAAGTTGAACCATAAAATATTTTATTCAATAGTTTGTGTGCACATCATAATCACCAAATTATTCCAACCTTATGTGTGTATTGCCTAACATGTTAGTAGAATTTAATCACCTTAAACTGCCTTTTACAAACAATGTCAAAAATTATCTTTTAGTCTCACTAATACAGCTAGCATGATCAAGTCAATACATTAAATAATAGTATTATTTTATATTGCTACTTTAAGAATTTAAATTTATATTTTTATTTAAATTCATATTGCAGATGAAATAAACAATTTATAATAAATATCTATCTATGCCAAAATACTCCTTAAAATAATCAATAGTCACAGTACTTTGGTGATTAAATTATTTAGAAAAATTGTACTTTACAAATAGATTTCACATGCTTGGTAAAATATGAAATATATTAATCATAAGTACATCAGCTTCTGAATTTCTTAATACTACTTTATAAGGAAAGTGTAGACTTTATTTCATAATAAAATAAATGCTGATTTCACAATATATTTTCCAAGAAAGTAGACATATGAAAGATCTTAGAGTTTTAACGATTGAAGAAAATTAGTAAAGATATGAAATATGCAGGAGAAACAATCGCAAACATTTGTATACTTCTCTGAGCCACGAGGAAAATAAGTGATTTTTCCCAGTAGGAATGCGCAATGAGCCCACAGCAATAACACACGGATATTTTCGCTGTTAGTGCTGCTGAGAGTTCTGCTCTTATTTTTCCATTTGCTTTTTTAAAATTAAAAAAGTGTTGAGATGCTGCATTACTTTTGTAGATGAAAGTGATAAGCCAAGACAATTTATCACAAATGCACTTTGTTTTGTGGAAGGGTTACCAACATTACTAAGGAAATGAATATGAATTCTAATATGATTCATACAGCATCAAGAAGCCTGGAAAAAAGTTAAACAATAAGCTTATTCTATTTTCAAGTTGAACTCCACTTTCTCCATATGTGCAATTTCTCAATGAACTACATACAAAATAATATTTTTCATATCTATACAAATGATCATATTGCATTTCAGTTTCACATTTTTCCATAGTGTAAAATAAGCTTCAGTGAGCACTCTAAACAGGACTAAGTACTTCCTAAAGGTCATTTTTTTACTTTATTGGGAGCACACTTTGCACCTTAACTTTTTCCTTAAAAATTAGTAAAATGATCAAGTTTACCTTGCCATTTTGGCACACAATTATAAACAGGAATATAAAATGCATACATCTATTATTTATCATTTCATTTTAAATACTTTTATTTCATGATACTTAAATATTTAAGTAAATAAGTGATTTTTTCATAGATATTTGAAGGAATTCATATATAAAAAGTACAGCATAAAAGTATATCAATGATAATTCATTCATTTACAAATCCCCTAAAAATAACAAGATCTAATTATTTCCCTGAAATGGTTAGTACCCCTCCAAATGCAGTTATCAGAATCATATTTAATCCATATGATTATACTTGCCTATAATTTCAAACACATTACTGACACTATCAACCTTTTAAATTGCTTACTTCTGTTTTAGCATTAAGTATAGTGTGTAAAAAAAAGAGTATGAGAGAGAGAGAGAAGAGAAGAGAAGAGGAGAGGAGAGGAGAGGAGAGGAGAGGAGAGGAGAGGAGAAGAGAAGAGAAGAGAAGAGAAGAGAAGAGAAGAGAAGAGAAGAGAAGAGAAGAGAAGAGAAGAGAAGAGAAGAGAAGAGAGATTTAAATGATCTTCAGGACACTGACCAAAAGAATAACACTGGTAGTAATATGAAATCCTATTCCTCCTAAGGAAATAGAAATCAACATCAAAATTAGTAAAGATATGAGATACGCAGGAGAAACTATCACAAACATTTGTTTACTTCTCTGAGCCATGAGGAAAACAAGTGATTTTCTAAGTAGGAATGCACGATGAGCCCACAGCAATAACATACAGAATATCAATACAAAGGCCTGCATAGGCTTGCAATCCCACCCAGCATTCTGAGAGGCTGACACAGGAAGAGCTTAAATTCAAGCCAAACAAGCCAATTTAGTGAGGCTATGCCTCAAAATTAAAAATAATAAATAAATAAATAGATTTGTAAATTTTTTCAAAGGCTGGGGACATAGCTGAGTGTGAAGGCTCTTGGTTCAACATTCAGTACAAATAATAATAATAATAATAATAATAATAATAATAATATAATAATGACACTGAAAATAAAAGGTTAAAAATTAAAGAATGTATATGGTATAATGACCAAGAGTAACAAAACTGAAAACCAAATACAAGTCAAGCCTATTCTCTGAAGCCACTGCAAGATGCTGTGCTATTAACAGCACAATTATAGATCACATGACCAGAGTATGCTCTGTGAAATTCATCATTAGGCAATGTCTTCCTTCTGTGAACACCACAGAGAGTGTACTCACACACAAAACTAAAGGACGCAGCCTACACTATATACCTAAGCTCTATGGTGCAGCTCTCAAGCCATAGACCTGTACAACACTTTCCTGTGCTGAACAATGTACAAAAATATAATAAGCTTTTGTACATCTAAAAATATCTAGACTGGGGAGATGGCTCAGTGGAATAAGCACTTCCCTGGCAAGCACAAGGGCCTGAGTTCAATCCCCAGTTCCACAAAAATAAATAAATAAATAAATAAATAAATAATAAAAATATCTAAATATAGAAAAGATCCAGTAAAAATACAGTATAAAAGATAAAATACGGAGCAATGATTAGGGCTCTTGACATGAGTGGAGCTTGCACAAGTGGAAGCTGCTCTAGGTAAGTTAATAAGAGAGTGGACTGAATGTGATGAGCTAGGAAATCCTTTTATAATGTTCACTTGGAGCACCTGCTTAGGCACAGTGCAGCAGCCAGGATTCAATCGCTGGTGTGCCATGCCGGTCCCACCCACACGGTGCTCTGAGATGATGACTGAGACTGGGCGTGGTGTCGCAGGCCTATAATCCCAGTGCTTGGGAGGCTGAAAACAGGATAATCACTACGAGTCTGATTTACGCAGTGAGACCCTCTAGACCTGTAGACCCTGTACCAAATATATAAAAAAATAAAATCTACACTTGGGTTTTATGACATTTTCACTTTCCACAGTAAGAAATTAACCTTAACTAATACTTTTACATTATATTTTTTGTTTTAAATATGTGACTCTTTTCCAATTATATCTAGCTAGAAAAATAAACATATTGTACAAAGACATTTTCTCTATGTCCTTTATTTTTAAGCTCTTTTGTAACACACACACACACACACACACACACACACACACACGATCAGGCATCATGATCAGGAACACCGCTGCATCCCATCTCTGCACCTTCTCACTGGAAGCCCTGTAGAAGCAGCAGCATGCACAGCGCTATCACCTATGCTTATAACAATGCTTTCTTCAAGAACATACTTGAGGAACATTCCAGAGAATATTCTTGAGACGAACTCACTATTTTCCAAAGTATGTCCTTAGTGTTTTGCTTGAATTGTTTCTTTTTAATTATATATTTGTTTTTAATCTGATAATACAGCACAAATATCCCTCTCTACCCACTAAATCATTTCATTTTTAAAGTCTGTACTTCCCAGCTTTGTAAGGAACTTGCAGAAGTCTGCAAAAACTTTTGCTAAATTCTCCATTGGCAAAGTTTCTAGAGATTCGTTTTTCTTCTCCTGCTGTTTCCTTTGCTCTTCTCTCTTCTTCAGGTTCACATCCATAAGAAGATAGGAATTTTTCAGCTATATTCTAATCCTACGTGATCACCCTCCTAAGGTGTTCTACAGTTCTTAGATGAATATATACTTTGCAGAGGAAGAAATATCAATGCCAAGTAAAATATGAAAAATGTTCAACACCATTGTCATTTGAGAAATGCAAATTAAAACAACACTGAGATTCCATCTTAGCACAGAAAGAATGGCTAACATTAAGAAGTCAGCCAATAACAAATGCTGGCGGGGCCATGGAGAAAAAGGAACCCTTCCCCACTGTTGTTGAGGGTGTAGACTGGTACATCCACTATGGAAATCAGTGTGGAGATTCTTTAAAAAGCTATAATGCAGATCCCATTCAAGCCAGCTATTCTTCTGGGTATTTTTCCATAAACTGAAAACCTCATACCACAGCAAAATATGTGCACCTATGTTTATAGCAGCACAATTTGCAATAGCTAAATCCTGGAAACAACCCAGACGCCATCAACTGTAGAAGGAATAAAGCAGATATGGTATTTTTACACAATTGAGTATTATATAAAATGGGATCAATTTGAGACTTTTGTAGATAAACGGATACAAATAGAGAATATACTATTAAGTGAAATAAAGCAGGGGCCGACCAAATAGCTCAGAGGATTAAGGAGTCCACAAGCAGGTGCAGGGGCTGGAGTTCAATTCCTGGGCCTGCAGTGCCAGCCCTAACCCCAGGGCATGTTGAGATGGCAATTGAGACTGGGTGTGGTAGCACTCACCTGTAATCCCAGTTCTTGGGAGGCTGTAAAAAGGTGGATCACTATGAGTCCAATCTAGTAGTGAGACCCTGAACACCCTGTAGACCTTTCCCTATAAAAATACAAAAAAAAAAGAAAAAGAAAAGAAAGAAAGAAAAGAAAAAGAACTAAAAAAAATAAAAAAGGAAAAAAGAAAGTGAGCTTAAGCTTAACAGCCTAGATTGTACGGTAATAACAATAAGCTTCTCTTCTGGAGGGTTAATAACCTAAGTATGAAGACCAAAATTAGAGAAAAAGGAGGACCTCAAGGAAAGCCACATTTTGGCCCTAGCCTTCCAAGGTCAATTAAGACTCAGGACATATGAGAACTTGTACTGTAATGTGATGTAACTCAGTAGTGTCCCAAATTTTCTGATCAAGGAGATTATGGGGCCAAAGAGGAAAGTGATCGATGAGGTAAAGTGTGCCTAAGGAGAGTCACATAGTGAGAAAGCATTCTTTCAGGCTTTCACAGGGAGCACATTGGCCAAGCAATGAACATGACTCATCCACAAGGCTGACACTGACAAAAAGATCTACAATCTGAGGTACAGGATCTCAGGATAAATCCTGAGGGGATTCCACTGACCTTATCAGACCCAAAAGCTACAACTCTTGTTGCATAGGTCCTGCTTTACCTTGGTCTTAACCATCCAGCAGAAAAGTATAAA
>NW_004524606.1:1446952-1448444 GCF_000260255.1 Octodon degus | reverse complement strand
GCTGCACATGGGTCATTTTGTAAAATAGACCACATACTGGTCCATAGGTCATGCTTAAGTATATGTAAGAAAACAAATTATCCCATGCATATTATCTGACCTCAGTGCAATGAAACTGGAAATAAATGACAAAAGAAACAAAAAAAAAACCCCTAAATATATGGAAATCAAATGACATCCTACTTGGTAACCAATGGGTCACAGATGAAATTAAACAAGAAATTCAACAGTATCTACAATTCAATGAAAATATACACACAACTTATCAGAATTTATGAGATACGATGAAAGCAGTTCTCAGAGGGAAATACATAGCTGTGAACTCAGACATTAGGAAAACAGAACAGGAACAAACAAATGCACTAATGCTGCACCTTCAAAAACCAGAAAAGGACGAGCAAACCAAAACCAGAGCCCAAAGACAGGAAGAAATCATAAAGATTAGAGCAGAAATTAATTCAATTGAGACAAAGAAAACAATTCAAAGAATTAACAAAGCAAAAAGCTGGTTCTTTGAAAGATTAAATAAAATTGATAAGCCCCTAGCTAACCTCATCAAAAAGAGGAAAGAAAAAATTCAAATACAAGCAATAAGGAATGACAAGCGTGTAATTACCACAGACCCTATGGAAATTCAGAACATTATCAATAGCTACTTGGAGACTCCTTACTCTCACAGAATATAAGACACAGAAGGAATGGACAGATTCCGAGAAAGGTACAAATTAGCACAAATGAATTGACAAGATATAAACACTCTCAATAGCCCAATAACAGCCAATTAAACACGAGATGTAATAAAAAAAAACCTACCGAAAAAGAGAAGTCCAGGTTCAGATGTATTCACAGCTGAATTCTACAAGAAATTTACATAAGATATAGCCCCTAAATTCCTCGAAGTCTTCAATGAAATTGAAAGGAAGCAATTCTCCCAAAATCATTCCTGGAGGCAAGTAAGATACTGATACCAAAACCAGGAAAGATGCAACTAAGAAAGAGAACTACAGGCCAATCTTCCTCATGAACATAGATGCCAAAATCCTCAATAAAATCCTAGCAAACAGAATACAGCAAATCATAAAGAAGATCATATACCATGACCAGGTACGATTCATCCCAAGGATACAAGAAAGGGTCAATATTTGAAAATCTATAAAAGTAATACACTATATCAATAGAGTGAAAACTAAAAACCACATGATCATCTTCATTGATGCAGAAAAGGCTTTTGAGAAAGTCCAACACTCATTCATGTTTAAAGTCCTAGAGAAAATTGGAATAGATGGCCTCTACTTCAATCTGGTAAAAGCTGTTTAAAAAAAACCAACAGCTAACATAATTCTAAGTGGGGAAAAACTGAAATCTTTTACTCTTAGATCTGGTACAAGACAAAGATGTCCTCTATCACCACTCCTATTCAATATAGTTCTGGAATCAGTAGCTACAGCCATTAGATAAGAGAAAGAAATAAAAGGAATAAGAATAGGTAAAG
>NW_004524606.1:1427653-1441037 GCF_000260255.1 Octodon degus | reverse complement strand
CTACAACTCTTGTTGCATAGGTCCTGCTTTACCTTGGTCTTAACCATCCAGCAGAAAAGTATAAAAACAAAGTGTAAGAAGTAAAGCCATGCTGTTATGTTGAGCTGTAGGGGACTCAGGTCAACAATTTCTGACACTGCCAGTCAAGCAGAAGACCCAATACTATTATGGACTACTTGACTCTTTTAGAATATTTTGCTGAGTTAACACACCTATAATATTCAAATAACACAAGTAAACAAAAAAGGGAATGCAGATGAATGTCCATTTTGTATCTGTGTATTCAAAATGGTTAGGATAGATATATAGTTACATTCTCTTAATGAATAGAGAGATTTGTTCTAATAGTGTTGGTAAATAGGATATCATACCTGCATCGTGTACAGCAATTAACCACTAGGAAGAAGGTATGCAATGTGTTAATTATTGAAACTGTCCTACCAATTTGATTTGAAACTGTCTCATTGCTATTTGTTTCTCAATAAAATTATGGAAAAAAAATCAAAAAAAGAAAAAAAGAAACAAATCAGACCCGCATATGCAAACATATTGTCCGTTTAGTGTGAGAACCTGAAAAAGAAAACTGGAATCTGAAGGGTATAGCAGACACTGTTAAAAGGGAATGAACTTACTCAAAAGGAAGGAGTTACTGAGTTGAGAAGGACAAGAGAGGGGGTGGGGGTAAGAGTTATATCTATGTATGCAGGAAGGATTGTTTGGTTAACTGTACTGTGTATTTCTCTTGGTCTATGGAAAGAAGCAGTTAATGCTTGAATTTGTTTTGTCTCCTTTTTTTCAACTGTTTCTCCTTTTTGTCTTGATTTCTTATACATTTCTTTTTTTCTTTCTTCTTCCAATTTTACATACACATATCTGGTAATATGAGTAACTAGTTGAAAGACAACACTATGTGTTACAACAAATATTAAGTGAAAATCTGTATCACTTGTAATTTTTTTGTTTTTGTTCTAAATTGTACTCTCTTTAAACAAAGACATCATGTGGTACATGAATATAGTACAATTATTGACCTAAAGTCCTATATTTACCACTAGTTTGTAAGCACTTCAATAGCAGAAAATACACATCATTGTTTTCTTCTAAGGTAGTAAAACCGTGATTTAGTGATACTTTATTCACTTGGATCAAGGCTCTCAACCCTGAAGAAAGACCTTTCTACAGGTCCCTGCCATTTACCTTTCCTTGAACTGAACCTCCTATAAGGGCTTACTCTTCCCCAAACCTATTTACTTCCTCCAGTATAGCCTCACATCTCTGAATTTACCTGAATGAGGTGAGTTCCCTTGGTTATTCACTATACTCAACATTGTCTTTGGTCCTTTGTAGGTCCAGGCTTTTGACCCAGCCAGGTCCATTTCTTCTTATTCTCTGTCACACCACAAGCTATCTCCGCCAAGCCAATGGCTTATTGGAGTGAGTTACATAGTGCTCTCAGTATTCTGAAAGAAATATTATGACCAACTCTCCTAGTTAGGCCTGAGTTTCCATGAAATTTTTGCTATGCATTATTCTCTGCGGTGATTTTGCAGAACATTTCGCTGTGTAGTTCTAACAGTGATTTTCCATAAAGCTGTCCTGTTTCTGTTTGCTCTATTTCCCAAAGGTCAGGGAACATATGTCCCCAGAGATTTGGAAGTTACTATAAACAAGTTTAGTCAGAACATTGGGCATTGATCCCAAATGAAGCCAATTTGCTGGCTTCAGTTGTTTTCCTGTTCCTTCAAAGTACTTAAGCTTTAGGCTAATAGCCAATTTTGTGCTTCAATTTGCTCATCAAATGTTGAAACAATAGTCATCACCATTTGTGTACCAATTTCCTAAAATATTGGTCTGCATATAGTTCAAAATTGCAGAAGAAAGAGTTCAGTTCTGCCCTAGCAGCTGTATGACAAGGGGAGGGATGGATATAGATAGATAGAGATACAGATATATATATATATATATATATATATATATATTTGTTTAGCCTTTATTATAGCACTGCTTTGGGATATTTATCATTTCATATTTTCTAATCCTATCTTTTCTTTTCAAAAATAATGGAGCACCACTATATATAATGAATAACAATCCCAAAACATATTTTTAACAAACGATGAGGTAGCCTAAATCTATTTTTATAAGGATCTCTAAAATTTATTATGTTGAAGTGTGTCATTTTCATTTCTACATTAAATGTGGGAAGACCTTTCCATAAGAAAATGAAAGTACAAATGTTAATCATTTATTTATTACAACTTATATCCCACAGATTTAGGAATCTAACACTGGCAATCCATATAATTAAGTGAAGAAATTACTAAATACAAAAAGTCATTGTTAGAAATTATATCTTTTAACTCTTCTGTGATAAACTGCTACCTTTCTTGTATCTTTTTGAGTGCATCTTAGATCACTAGATTTAGAATGCCGGCTTCTCTATTAACTACTTGTGTAATTTGAAGCAGGTAATTTCACCTCTCTTTATCTTACTTTTACTTTTATTTACTTGCGCAATGAACACAATAAAATACTAGTAAGCCTTTAAAAAGGAGAGAATTCTGTCATTTGTGACAATAGGGTTAAACTCAAGAACTTTATACCACATAAAGTGAGCCGTGTATACAAAGGCATGAAAATTCTAAAACAATTCCAAAAGCAAAGCGTAGAATGGTGGTTAGCAGAACCTAGGGGTAGACAGAGGACTGCGGAGTTGTTGGACAAAGGGTACAAAGTCTCAGATGACAAGAAGGAATATTTTAAAATCTACTGCATTCATGGGTGACTAGAGTCAATGATATATTGTATGTTCCAAAATAACTAAAAATAAATTTAAAATGTCCCACCTTAAAAATATAGGTTTATAAGATTTTAGATATGCTAACCAGCTTGAATTCATCATTCCCACCATACATATACATCAAAATATCACAAGATTGCCCATAGATGTATACAGTTGTTATTCATCAAGCACTGAACTTTAATTTTTCTCTTAAATATAGGTCCATGATGCTCTCCCCTCCAATCACCTGTCCTTTAAGGGGCTCAATGCTGTACATAGGAATGTTTCTGACCTTTAATATTATGAATCCTCCTTGACCAAAAGTTTCCATTTAATGTGATTTCATTCAGTGCAACAGGATGGTAAGAAAGCTACAAGAATGATTTCACAATATCTTTCTTTGCAAGGAAGTATTTCCACTGACTTGAAGACAGTCCCCTCCAAATTCTAAGTGTGTTCCCTTCCTCTCTAGTGCCATGCACACGCAGTTAAGAGACATACTCTATGTGTGTTATGCTCCATGTGGTCAGGTCTGTGAGGTCACCTCACAGCAGTGCCTAATTTGTAGTGTAATGTCTCCAAAGACTGCTTACACTAGCATAAACCCCTCACTTCTCTTAACATACTCAAATTTCTTACAATAAACATAAGACAAAGTTCTATTAACTTTACATATAATTTAAATATATATGTATGCTTATTTAGTATTTAATTCTAATCAAAATGTAAAATTCTTTTCTGCCTAGATTGTGCCTAATATTTGCTCCCTTTTATAATGAGGTAGAGGGAAAATGGTGCTTTCATATTTGTCATATTTCAAAGGTAGAAAGGTTCTTCTCTGTCACCCCAACACAAATTTTTCCACCTATGTAAATTATAAACCTCTCCACATCTAAGCCAGGGCTGGACTCCTGTTTCTCAAGAAACTCCTTTCATTGTCAGCCAGTTCCTCTCCCCACAGGTTTGCTTATTTCATTCAAATATGTCAACATTTATTCATTTGCTTAAGCTAGAAATCCAGCTCGCATCCTGCCTTCTTCTTCATCCTTCAAATGCAGACTGGGCAAGACCAATTTATTCTGTGTACAAATGGATCTCAGCTCTATGCAATTCTCTCCATCTCTTCCTCCTCAGTTCAAATTACTGTGAACTACTGTAATTACCTCCTTATGTGGTTACCAGGCGTCTTCCTTTATTTTCCTCTAATTACCAAATATATCCAGAATGAAAAATGTTATATGGATGTCTAATTATTCCTTCCTCTACTGTTAATGTTCTCTAATGCCTAATCATTGCATGTGGGTAAAACCAGTATCTAGGAGCCCAGCCACGAGCAGCCCCTTCCTCAGCTTTTCATGGTTCTCTCTTAATTCCTCCCGGCATCCACTTTGGTAGGCCCTACCGCTGAATGTCATGGGCATTCCGAGCTCGCCACAGGCTTTCCACAAACAGATGTTTTCTTTGTAAAAGTACTAGCATAGAAAAAACCTTCTACTTGGACAGGAAAAGCTAGACAGTGTGACAGGAATAAGCATGGGCTAAAACTATTTAGAGGCATTGATTTAAAAATAAATGCCCAAAGAAACTATATAATTGTGAATTTCATAATTCAACTTACAATACCTTTCAAATGCATGAATACCAAAAAAACTACTACTTACTGTATTGGTACATTCTACAGCATAAATTGTTACAGTCCTAGTATTAATTGGTTACTGTATATAATCTCAAACTTACACAGGAACAATTTATTTGGAACAGTGCCAGTCATTCTTTTTTGTGTTAAATAATTTATAATTTTTAGTAATGTCACGTGTTTCCTCCGTTTTGGAAGTCCAAAGTCAAAAAGAAGGTGTTGTAATTTGTTAGTGAAATTCTTCCACAATAAACTGCCTCCATGTTAGTGCAGGAAAGTTTTGATATTCTGAAACCAGCTCCTTTCTATCTAAAGCAAATACAAGGCAATGATTTGGAAAGAGGAAAGAGGCAAAGTCTCAGATATGATTATCTTTTTACTGTCAGATCAAAAGGCTCCTACCCAGTGTTTCTGTACCTCATCACTGGTAAAGCTATCTAGCAATTTCGTGATCCTTGTAGATAATGTTTATAACTCTGGCTAAGGGCCAGCTGCAGAACTCCCACAAAGTGCTCTCACCTGAGCAAGAATGCTGAGATCACATAACAACCTACACCAAGGAAACTAAATACAGCCAAAGATTTCCAATAAGAAACAGAGCATGCCACGCTTCACCAAAGTCAGCTTCTTATTGAATAGCATTTTAATAAATAATGAAACAGAAAACAGGCCTTCAGCAACACATTCAGTCAGGTCAGGTTTTCATGGAATTTCAGGCAGTGCTTGGAGCAAACTCTTAACAGTGTATCCTTTTGCCCTTAATTAATGTGCTGAGTGGACACAGTCTGCTAAAATGAAAATGAAACAGCAGAAGCTAAACTTTTTCTAGAATTTGCTGAATTCCTTTTGTATGTTGCCCTCTACTCTTAAATATTTGTTACTGTTTAGTACTGAAAATACAACAAATGAGATGAGAAGCTACTCTGTCCAGGAAAGAAGGTAAAAAGTATCAAAGTAATAAAGTACAAACTGATATGAAAGAGACACAGTATGGGAACAGAAAGAAAATTCACACAACTACATTAACCACAGAAAAGGTGTGCTGTGCATGGTGTCAAGGAAAGGACAGGAGTCTGGGCAGAGTGCGTTGAGAAGGAATGCCAGAAAAATCTACATTAGAACACACTGTGGAAGAAAGGTTTAGGCAGAGTGATGGACCAGTTTTAAGGAAAAGAATTCTCTCTGCTGACAACTGGAAATGATAAGCATATTTAGTTCTTTAAGAATAATAATTTACTAAATTATAAACAATAAGCAATAATTAAAATATAGTATTCACTGGAAGTTTACTTCTTACTCAAAAGTAGCAGATATACAAATTACATTTACTATTCTAAGGTACATATAACTACTTTCTCATTTTTCAGATAGAAGGATGCAAGGTCCTACATACTTAAACAACTTCCTCTAGTTAAAACATAAGCACAAGATTTAGTTTTGAATACATATTCATAAAAATACACATTATGTGTTAAGAAGTCATGCATGGAGTAAAGACAATAGAAAGAAATATTAAACTAGATAGAACTAATAGCAGATCTTATACTACAGAAGATAAGACTAGTAAAAACTGACAGGGACCAAACTATTTCAAATAAAACAGAAAATCAAAATAGTAAATAATCACAAGCAACACAGGACAATAAATTGTAATTACAAAAAGCAGAGACGTGATTTATAGAAACTGTAGTGAAGTTAGAGATAATACTTCCATACAACTGTATACACCATTTATAAATTATACTCAAATAAGCCTGACCCGCCCCTCCCAAAAAACCCCACAGGGCTGGGGAGATAGCTCAGTGGCATAAGTGCCTGCCTGGCAAGTACAACGTCCTAAGTTCAAACCCTGCTACAAAAAGAAAACAAAACAAAAACACAATTTGAAGGATGGGTAAATTACTACTTTGCTAAAAAAAGATGGAAACAGCTCATTAAATGTCATTTTAGGTAAGTATAATAATAAGATTTAAATAAAATTTAAATAATATTAAAGATAAGAAGAATCTTGCTTTACTAAGTTCAGTGTTAGCATATACATAAATGCCATTTTCTCTGGGTACTTTTAGTACATATTTCAAAAGCTTTAGGAAGTGGGATGGCATAATTTGTTACATAGACCCAAATATGCTTGGGGACAAAATTACCCACATGATTGTATTATGTATGTAAAATATGCATATATTGAAGATCTATGTACAGAACTTAGTCACAAAATAATTTCATGTTTCAATGAACCTATGCTCTATTGTTTTTCTTTTTAGATTCCATATACATCCTAAGACATAAGAACTTGACTAAAGTATAGTAATAATACAAAACATCTGTTTCCATAAAAGTTTAAGAATTAGTTATATCATTAAACAACTAAAATTGTTTTCCTATAAATATAATTTTAGCATTCAATGGATTGCCTATTAGAAGGATTCTATTGTAAAAAGTAGAATTTTAAAAGTAAAAATGACAGACATAATCAAATATAACAGATCTTTGCTTAAGCGGGTCAATAAAATTTATTACAGCCCTATACTACCATTAAAAATTTACCTATCTTATTCTCACTTTATCTTTCCTTTCCTTTAGGAAGAAGGATAATATTTTCACTAAATGGAACAAGGTAAATGACACATTGCTTCAAATGCCAGTGTGGCACAATATAAAGGACACAGAATGAAATATGTTAGTTTCATTTAAACCCATACGCACTGCCACATGTTAAATGGGTGTTAAAAATTAAAATAGAATGCCAAGGACATAAAGGGTTGTGATGAAATAAATTACATTGAATTCATTCTTACTACTTTATTATGCAAATTAAATCTCATTTCAGTTTGTTATATTTGGAAATCAGGGCTTGAGAGAATGTGAATCTTTCATTACTGTGAATATAACCATCCATTTTAACATTGTTCAGTGTATGTCAAAGACTCACTCTATCAGGTAATGCCAACCAAGCAAAAAATTAAGGGGAGGAAAGAGGAGACAGGGAATTAAGTCAATTTATTATAAATGCTCAGTTTCTAATAGTTAAAGAGTTTTCAAAACTATCATTATCAACCTGACTAGCATTTATATTAACTTTTAGGCAGAAGGTACTGAGATACTTTTTTAAAGGGAAAAATCTAAAACAATTTAGAAATGATAGCATTTCAAGGTTGTACATAATTATGTTCTCTAAAGCTACTAAAGTAGCCTACATCAGTTTTCTTTGGAAATTCTATCTTTGTACAGAATTGGTAAAAATTAAAACAGGATTTGCATTCATACAAAATGAAAATTCATGTAAAACTTAAACTATAACAAACATTGCTGATACCAAATTTCATTCTGTGTAAGAGAAAATTAGATAGTTAAAACCAAACCATTTACTCAAGATTGCATTTGTTGCTAATATATTAACTTCATAAAAGGGACTTGTTGTTTCCTAAATTATTTCCAAGTAGAAATAGTCCTCTTTTCAACAAATTAAGAAAATGCTTGGCCAGTCAGATAGCTCAGGGCACTCAAGCTCCTGCTTCAGCAGGCTCAGGGACCAGGATTCAAGCCCCAGCATGCTGTGCTGGCCTCACTTCCTGGGAAGCTGAGATGGTAAATGACATGAGGAGTGGTACTGCATGCGCCTGTAATCCCAGCGTTTAGGAAGCTGAAAACAGGAGGATCACTATGAATCTGATCTGTGTAGTGAGACCCTGTACTAAATATATACTAAAAAAAAATTTAAAAGAAAGTGCATGTGTTTTTTCTCTTCAAATGTTAATAAAAATTCTCAATACCTCAAATATCCTCAACAGTCTGATATAAAAACACAAACTTCGTATTGAACATATTCTTATTTTTCACAGATTAGAAACTACTGTCATTATACTCTTCAGTATAAATTTACATTTGTTCATTCAGCGTACATCAAGAAGTCAAGTTAGAAATTAGAGTTTGTCACACCACCTATTAAAGGACACAGGGTGTAATTTTTATGTCAGGGCCATCCAACCTGCTCAAGATCACTTTATCTCAACTGTAAAGTGAAGTAGGTAGCTACACTGACAGAGGACATGCAGATACTAATAAGTAGCTATCACTATTCTTTCTTAGATAAACCATTTTACCAGAAGAACTTGGTTACAGATGATTACTACATTTATAACAGAATTTATCATTATCAGTAACCCATTTAAATAAGAGCACAATATTAATATCAAAGTAGAAATACTATGCATACATTTATAATCTCTACATTTTGAGATTCATTTAATTTCACTGAAAACAGATCAATATTTAAATAAATTTCACTGTATTTACTTACTATGGTGAGCCAAGTACATTTTCATCCTTACTAATGGATCATAAAAATTTTATTCCACAGTATAACTTCTCTCTGAGCCTGTCACTAAGATTCCTAATGCTTCATTTACCTAAAGTGATGAATGTTGGAATGGTATTTGTTCCTGAGGACTACAGTGAAGTAAGACAGAAAGCAGTTAATTTCTTCTAGTACATTTGTTAAGAGTTAAACATTAGTTTAAAAGGGCAAAAATCAGAAATTACTCCTTTTTGAGTCTTGTAGTTGATGGGGATTCATGTGTTATAACTGCCGTTCATAGCAAGAAAAAAGTCAGGGTTATGTACTAGTCATATAAATGATATGATAAAGGATAGAGTAAGTTAATATGGCTATAGAAAAGTAACTGCCAACCAAAATGTATTCTTTGGTTATTCCCTTTCAAGGACAGGACTACTGGACATGGAACACTGATTTATACTCCAGGAACCAAGAGGAAAAAAATGGAAACAGAAAGATAATCTGGTTCAGTGAAGTGCTGGTCTTAGGCAACAACCTAAAATTCCTATTATTTCACTATTAACTGAGATGTCTTGTATCTTATTTTTGGTGGAAATTACCTTATGAAAATATCAAGGACTAAAATATATGAGATCAAATAAACAAACTCTTAATTCAATATTTATTCTCTAAAGCAATAATTGGGAAGTTAGGTATAAAAGTTTGAATTCCTAGCTTTACCCTGATACACTGGAGTGTTAGCAAAATTACCCAACCATTTAATAATCTGTGAGAGACATAACCCTCATGATTAAAGGTAATTTTAAAATTTCAAAATGTGAATACTTTAAATATATTTCAAACCACAGACAATATATAAAAATCACCTTAAAGATGGGTAAGAGTTTCACCCATTTCATCAAGCCAAATCCTCAATAGACAAGGTACTATGAGTCACATTCATGACATCTTAAGGCACAGAGAAAATAAGTTTGCAAATCACTGTATCCTTTTTAAGTCCTTAAAAGCCACATCTTGAAGTCTTTCAGGAAAAGTATGCTATAAGTCTGTTAGATTTATTTGAGGATTACAAGAAATTTTCATTTCCTTTGCTTGAAAAGGCAGTCTTCAAAACTTAGCTACCCCTTGGTTGTCTATGTTTCAGAAACTAGTAAACACACTTGCCTACTCAACACTTCCATGAAATGTCTCAAGGATATACTAAATGCAACATGCCCAAGATGAAGCTCATATTCTTGGCAAAAATTTCTCACTGCCCACCATCTCAGACAGGATATAGTTCAACCACTGCTTCTGTTCCTTGCTACTGCGCCAGCAGCCTACTAGGTCTGCCTCTTCAGCCACTCTTCATGTATTTTGATCTATTTTTCCACTTAGAAATTAGTTATGCTTTACAAATGCATCTCTAAATTTTGGACTTCCCTGTTCAAACTCCTTCAATATTCAGCACTTCTTTTAAAACTAAGAGAACCTTTAATTTGGCTCAGAATAATTTAACCATGCTGTTTGTCTATTTGATTCTGGTCTTCCACCAGTTTACACACCATCTCAACCTTCCACATACTGTCAAGTCCTTCCTGTTCCAAGTCCTTAGCACAGATGAAATCAGATCATCCATTTACACACTATCATATCATGCATTGCAACATTAACTCAGTGTGTGATTCTGTTGCTAAAGCTCATATTCCATGTTGCCCAGACCCTCTGCTCACACTCATATCCTAGAACATAGTATAACAATGTGCACAAAAGGAAGCTCCATGATCCTCTGTTGAATTTGAAAATGACAACCTTGTAACATGGCAAAGAATTTGACCTAGGCTTCATTTGATTTTCATAGACTTGTGACCAAAGTTAAACATTTAATCATTTTAATGTCTTTGCAAGAAGCATGTCAGCCTCACTTCAGTACTGACATTAGCCTTCTCTCCTTTCTGTCAGCTTCATTGCACCTTTCATGAGATGAGTGTCTACAACCATACGTACAAATGTTGTATTTGTGTATATGATGTTATCTGCAAAGATTTTGCTAGAAATGATAATTTGCATTTAAATCTACTACATTATAAAGAGTTCAACTCTTCATTGTCCTTTCAAACGTTCAGGCATATCAATATCTACTGAAATTGAGAGGTTTCACAGAAAAAGGAGAGAGAAAGTGGAATACTGAATGTACCCAGACCAATAAATTTGCCAGAGACCATAATCTGAGGTCCCTTCCCCTTCCAATAGTGAGTGTTTTAATTCATTCCTGAACATTTATTTGTGAGTGCCTCTGGTTTACTTACACATATTGATTTAATCAAAAGCAAGGAAGCCGTTATTGCCACATCAAATTTTGATCCTCTACCCTTCAACACCTTGGCATATTATTTAAATAAATGTGGCTAGCTGAATCATTGACAAGATTTACAAAAAATATCCATACTTAAAGTTAAAAAATACTGGTTTTGGATAATACATTAAAAGTAAATGTGGCCTGGAGATAGCTTGATGATCTAAGTGTCTACCTGGCAAGTGCAAGGACCCAGATTTGATACCTGATACTCTATGCTGTGCCAGCCCCAGAAGCCAAGGCATGCCCTGCAGGCCCCACACGCCCATAATCTCAGGGCTGGAGAGCCTGAGACAGGGCGATCACTATGAGTCTGAAATGCATAGTCACACCCTGTATCAAATAAATAAATACATAAAAATCAAAGGTAAATGTGAAGTAGTTTTATGTTAAGAAATAATATATGAGCTCTTCTCAAATGATTACACTAAGTATAAGTTTAAAATAAAATTACAACAATAATATTCATCTCAGATTATAATCCAAAAGATTGTGAATTTTTTTTTTTTTTTTTGGAGAACCAGGGATTGAACTCAGGCCCTTGCGCTTGCCAGGGAAGTGCTTATTCCACTGAGCCATCAATTACATTACTGGGTATCAAACAATAACATGAAATAATAAAAAAAAGAAATTTCAAAGAGTTTATTATAAACCAAAAACATGCAACATTTTCTGTTGCAACATAATTTTATCACTAGGTTACAATAATAATATAGTAATAACCAAGTGAAGGTAAGTGTGGTTGGTGGTCCAAAGCCTCTAATCCCTGCACTCTTGGAGGCTGAAGCAGGAGGATCACAACCTTGAGCCCATCCTGTGCAATTTAGCAACTTAGTGAGAAACCTTATCTCAAAGTCTAAAATAATTTTAAAGTATTGAGGATTTATCATAATACGATAGCCCTGGTTTCAAGCTGCAGTGCCACTAAATAAATACATAATTTTAAAAGCTTATGAAATAGTCCTTCCATTTAACAGATGAAGAAATGGAGATAAGAAAGTACCTGACAAAATCTACACAATGCAAATGACAGCACAAGAATTCCGATCCAGGCTGAATACACATAGATTCAAGCATATTCATAAAGTATCAGTTAAGATAAAAATGGGGAGAGCTACTGTAGCCTTTTTGCTCTATTTATTGAGAATAGGTCATAATTTCTTGAGACCCAGTAACCTCAGTGAATAGGCAGTATTTTATGGACTACGATCTACGTATATACCTCTGAACAACTTAGTTTGTATTACATTCAACACTCAAATTGTAATGTTATGAGAGGTATGACTATAATTACTGAAATAAGGTTTTAAGAAAATCTATAAAATCCATTTTGCTAGCACAGAATTGAGGCATCAGCAGCATCAATAGCAACTTCAGAAAGTGAAGGCACCACTTGTAAATACACTAATTCCAGGACTGAGAGACCAAATTTCCCTAGAGTATCCAAGGAACAATTCGCAAGGCATTAGGGATATGTATGTTCCTGAGCAATGGTTAGGATTTCACAATTTAAAAAGTAACTGGAAGGTCATTTTGGTTTTTAGGCTAAAATTGCAATGTTTCATGAATATCCACAGGACCTTCTTACACAGATTCTAAGTCAGTGCCTTTGGGAGTGACCTAAGAGTTTATGTTATCCTACCCATACTCTCAAATCAGCGCTCATGTTATAGAACTAAGCATTTAAGATATAATTGAATTCTAGATTTGAGCAAAAAGAATTGCACATGCTTTGAATAAAGTATTACCTTTTCCTTGGAGAAGAGCCAGTTGGAAAATTTTGTTTAAGTCGCATTATTGTGGGCCCTCAATGACTGTGCCCTACTTCTCCATTTTATTTCAAATACTATCAATGCTTTCAATCCTTTTTCAAAGATAAATATTTCCTCATATTCACAATAGCAATGTTTTATTTTTTCATGTGTAGTCTATTGGTACAATTTAAATGTAAATAATGATGATATTCATGATGGAGAATTTACTTCCTCATAATATATCTTAGTCCTTTTTTTCCCACTCCCCTCCCCTCCCTTCAATCCTTCTTCCTCTCTTTATTCACAAAAGTGTTGTTTCCATTTTTTTTTTCTTGTCGCTTCTTTCCTTTCCCCTTCTCCCCACTCTTGTTCCACTTCTCATTTTCTTCCCATTTCCCAATATCTTTATACATTTTGCTCCTTTCTTGTAGTTTTGGTGTCTCAACTGTGGAAATCATATAATATTTGAATATATGTGCCTGATTTATTTCACTGAAAAGTATGGTCTCAGGATACATCCAGTGAGCTAGAAATGCCTCACTTTTATCCTTCTTTATGACAGAGTAGTACTGAAAGATAC
>NW_004524606.1:1415413-1427553 GCF_000260255.1 Octodon degus | reverse complement strand
TATTCCTTTATGTATTCATGGGTTGATGGGTACATGAGCTGTTTCTAAGATTTAGCTCTTATAAACTCTACCACTATAAACATGGGTGTGAATATATAACTGTGGTATGATGCTTTTAATTCTCTGCGAAGACACCAAGGAGTACAATAGCTATGTTGAATGGAACTTATAGTTTTTAGTTTTTTGAGGAATCCCTCCACCTCTGTTTTGAACACTGGTGCACCAGTCTACTCCCCCACCAAAAGTGGACAAGGGCTCCTTTTCCCCCACAGCCAGCAAAACTTTTTTCTCACACTATAGGTTGTCTCTTCACTGTGTTAGTGATGTGTTTTGCTGTGAAAAAGCCTTCTAGTATGATGAGATGTGAGCTAATGGTTTCTTTGTGGTACTTCCTGTATGAAAGGTTTTGCTCATAAAGTCTTTCCCTATACCAGTGTCTTCAAGCATTCTATCTATATTATCTTCCAACAGATTTAGTTTTTCTGTTCTAATAATTAGATCTTTGATCCATTTAAATTTTAATTTAGTGTGTGATGAGATACATGACCAGGTTTTAGTCTTTGGCATATAGAAATTCAGGTGTTTTTTTTTTTTTTTTTCCATCACTGTTTATTACAAAGGCTATCCTTCTGGTGAACATGTTTGGCTTCTTCATCAAATATAAGGTGGCTAAGTGTGCTTAGAGTTGTTTTTGCATGTTATAATCTATTCCATTTTTCTCTCAGTCTGCTTTTTTAAAAAATCGGTATCATGCTGATTTTATGACAGTATCTTTTCAGTATAATTTCAAGTCAGGAATTGCAATGCCTCCACTTGTACTTGGGTAAGAAAAAAGATATAGTGAAAATGGTCATGCTTCCAAAATTTTTATACAGATTACTAGCAATCTCAATCAAAATGCCAAAAGTATATCATACAGAATTAGAGAAAGTAATCCAAAAACATGAATGGAAAGAGACCTAGAGCTGCAAAAGCCATCCTGGGCAACATAGGGCAATGATTTTACAAAACCTAAATATCAATGACTTACCAGTTTAGTCAAAGATAAAATATCTCCTATTATTCAAGGGGCACAGACTATGCTCTTAAAAATTATATAAATGATATTATTTCAATAATTTACCCTAAGTTCAACTTTATTTTAAATTCATGTACACATATATAAATGTTTAAAATGTCTACCCTGAAACCAGTTTCAGTAGAGCATTGAAGAAAATTCATATACTTCCATGTTATTAATATTTTGCCAAAGGTCCTATTATGTAAATGTTTTAAAATATCAAATGCTCCCCAGGAATTAATCATTTAATAGTGTATGATTAAGTGAATTTAATGTGTTACTTACTGTAAACAACCTAACAAATCAGGTTGATGGAAAAATCTGTTTATCAAGGAGAAGCTAAATAAACTCTTCTTGCTTTGTAGAATGAGCTGACTTCAAATGTTTTTAATTAATTAAAATTCTTTTTCACTCAGCATTCATGCTTCTAACATAAGTCAATTTTTTTATTATTATTTTATTTTAACTGGCTTAGCCCACCCTGAAGGCAGGGCTGGCACAGCTGTGGTGCTGGGGATCGAACCTCGGTCCCCTGTGCCTGCCTAAGCTTGTCTAAGCAAGCACTTTACACCACTGAGCCCTCTCGCCATCCCCTCAAAATAGACTATTCTTTAAAACAGAGTTACTTTACTAGTTTAAAATAACACAAATGTTATTCTGATAAATTAATATCAAATTAGTTGGAAGAAAATTTAGCAATAAGAGGCTTGAAATGTATGAAATTCAGAAGATCTCTTTAAACAAACGCAAAACTGAAAATATTTTAAAAGGTACACTAAACCTTACACATCAATATCTTTATGATAAATAAGCTATTTTAGGGATGCAGCTCACATTTTTTACATTATTGATTGACTGATAAATTATTGAGCACAAAGTTTCAGCAAATATTAATCTAGAATACAGAGTGAAATTTTAATAAATCCTACTACCTTTTTACCTTTACAGAGCATATGTTCTAAACTTGGTAACCACAATAATTACTAAATATTTACGATAGATTAAGAATATATAATAAGATAAAGACTAGGAAAAAATTAAAACAAAATAAGGAGGAAGTAGAAAATAGATTACAAATAACTATCTTTACTACAATGGTAAGAGAAAGGGTTTGAAATATAACATTTCTTTTCCTTTTTTCCAGAGTTACTGAAGTATAAATGACAAATAAAATTTACATGTTCTTAACATAGGTAGTGGGATATGTTTTTATATTGAGAAATGTTTACAATCTCAAAGCTAATAAACATCTATCACATAGTTACTTTTGTGGGGGGAAGAGTTGTAAGAACACTTAAGATTTAGTCCCTCAGAAAATCTCATATACAAAATGCAGTATTATTAACTGTGATCATACTAGAATAGCTCCAGAGTTTACTCACCAACACATAACTGAACTTTGGGTTTTTTATTGCTGTTTTCTCAATTTTGCTCTTCTGAACCTTTAATGATGATAAAGAAGCCAGGCTATGAACTTTCGTTAAAAGTTTTTACTGTTTTATTTATAGATGGAACAGTAGGTGCTAAGTTAATATTTGTCCTTTGTTAAATACATAGGAAAAATGCATTTTTTTAAAAAAATATGTATTTGGTAGAGGTTCTACAGGGTGTTCAGGGTTTCACTACATACAAAGGTCAGACTCACAGTAATCCTGTTTTCAGCCTCCCAAGTGCTGCGTTACAGATGCATGCCACCACGCCCAGTCTCAATCACCATCTCAGTGCAGCCCAGGGGCAGAGCCCACAAGGCAAGCCAGGGACCAAACCCCCACAGCTGCACTCTGCCTTAGCAGGCACTTTAGTACGTTGAGCTATCTGGCCATTCCTGGAAAAATATCTGTCCAAAGAAAGTCCAGAGTGAGAAAGAGGATGGCAGGACAAGAGGACAGAGAAAGGCCTGTGTACAAAAGCACGTGCACAGTTGTTCTGAGAACAATCTGCACTGCACAGACATTCAAGTAAGGAATTAGATAAAGCTCATGGTTGAGCTCTACTAGACGTCAGTTAGAAAAGAGAGTGAAGAGCTGAAGTCCAAAGAGAACCAACCATTTTCCAGGCCTCCAGGTAATTCTGCTGTGTAAACACTATTAATAAGGAACATAGACTTGAAGTCACAATAGAATTTAGGTTTTTATTCAGTCTTCAAAGAATGTCTTGACAGTGCTTTAATCAAGGTAAAAACAATGTCAAAAATTCAACATTGTCTTAAATTAATCATCTGAATAAATTTTTATCTAAAATCAATTTAATATTTTCTTATTCAATTTTTGTATTATATACAAAGTATACCAAAAAAAGAAAATCAGTTTTGCTACCCACATAACATACTAACCAAAATTTTTCAAGCCTCTAATTCATCAGTTGGAAATAAAAGCTCAACATTTCCTTCAGGGTGACTATTTTACATTACAAAGGCCTAGGAAGACCACATTGTCAAAACTAATTTCTTTTCCTTACATATAACTCCAATTCCCTAGGAACTCCGGGCAGAACAATAGGAAGTTTAAATCAATCTTTATCTCTAAAATCTGAATTCTTCATGGAACTGTATGATTTGTGGAAAGCAAAGTAAAAAAAAAAAAAAAAAAAAAAGCCTCATTTGTGCTAAGACTGAGTTTCATCCTGCCCTTTATCAAAATCCTAGTTTCTGTTAATTCTTGCCCACTTTTCTTAATAGCATGCATTTCTTTCTACTATTCTACATAAGTTATATATTCACTTTATTTATGGCCTGTCACTTACACTAGTACATAAGCTCCATACTAATTCTGCCCCTTGTGTTCACTAACTCACCACAGCGTGCAGAGGCACCAAGTACATAGTAGGCAATCAGTAGATATTTGTGGAAGGAAGGGAAGGAAAGTAGATCTAGTCAGTATTCTCATATTCAAGGTGAAGCAACTGAGACTAAATAACAAATGAAGTTTACAAGGAGAGGACAGATTTATGTATTAAATGCGGATCGGTCTCAAACAAACACACGTTCATGGCTAGATACGAAATGGATAAGTATTTATATAGGTACTGCCTAAGCAAATACATTAATATAAAAGCATTTGAAGCTAACATTAAAAATTGGTGCTGTAGCCAGACTGTAGAGAGTCTCTAATGCCAGGATAAGGAGTTATGACTTGGAGTTGGAAGTTATTAAAGGACAATGAGTTGGCAACCAACATCCTCAAAGTCATGTTTCAAGAAGATTTAGCTGCCATCAGTGTGGAAGGAAGAGTGGAAGCAGAAGGCAGCAAGGTAGGTTTGTTTTTTTTTTTTTTAAATACAACATAAAGATATTTTTAGGAAAAAGCTGAAGTAAAAGCTTATAAATCACTGGCAACATTAAATTTTTCTTAAGCTTTGAGAGGCTTTGAGGCTTCTTAAGCTTTGAGAGGTATTACAAATGCTCATTTAACAAATATTTATTGATGTAACATAAGATTCACAGCAGTCATCAACAGACTGTACCAGACATTGTCTGTCAAGTGATAAGACCTTGTGTATAAAGTTATGTTCATTTCATCCTAATAGGCAGATTGGTGATAACATCTCAAAGGAACAGCAAAAAATAAAAAGGAGGAAAAGTATTCAAGCTAAATCAAAGTTTATTCATTCACCAAATGCTGGTTTGCTGGAAACACTTTGGGAAATGACTCACTCAAATCATAAATGAATCATAAATCCTGAACTCCAACTGTCTTCACTGACATTAAAAAAAAAGATGTGCATGACTTGAAGGTAATGAGATTGTCATGTCAGAATTTTAGATAAAATACTATGTGAATTAAAGAAAGAAATGATTTATTGTCAATTTGGAACTGCATGACCCTTCAGTGCATCACTAATAATTAAAGTAGAAAATATATTTGACCAAAGTTCCACCAAAAAAGTGTAAAAATAGTATTAGTGATAAACATCAGTAACTCTTAATAGTATGGGGTATAGCAGATGTAACCATACTATTACACTTCAAGAAAAGCTATTTTAAAAATCAGAATCCAAATGCAAGATTGTAAATTACAAAGGCCCTCTGACTATCAATATAACTTCTAACAAAAACACCAGATCAGAAAATTCAACATTCTCATAATTTTATTTTTTTTTTTATTTTTTGCGGAACCGGGGATGGAACTCAAGCCCTTGCACTTGCCAGGGAAGCACTTATTCTACTGAGCCATCTTCCCACCATTATTATTTCTTTTTTAAATAATTTTATTGAAAAACAAATAGCAATGAGAAGTTTCAAAATTGATTACTAGCACAGTTTCAATAAGTAATACATTGCATATTGTTGTTTTAGTGGTTATTCATTGTACAAAATGCAGACATGATATCGTGTACACAAACACTATTTGAACATATCTCTCTTTGCATTAAGAGAATGCAGCTGTATATCTACCCTATTTTGAATATATAGATACAAAATGGTCATTCATTTGTATTCCCCTTTTCGTTTACTTTTGTCAGAGAAGGGTATTCGATTATCATTTAAATATTGGAGGTGCCTGAATTCAGCAAAATATTCTAATATAATCCAGTATAATAGCAGTGGGTTTTCTGTAGGATTGGCAAGGTCAGAAGATGTTGACTTGAGCATTTTACAACTCAGTATGTTAATATGCCCTAACTTTTTATACTTCATTTTTATACTTTTCTGCTGGATGGGTAAGACCAAGATAAAGCAAGACCTCTATAACAAGAAAGGTACCTTTTGTATCTGATAAGGTCAGTCAAATCCGCTCAGGATTTAACCTGAAACACTGTATCGCAGTTTGTAGTTTCTTTGTCAGTGTCAGCCATGTGGATGAGTAACGGCCATTGCTTGACCAATTTGCTCTCTATGAAAGCCTGAGAGAATGTTTTCTCTCCATGTGGCTTTCCTATGACAGGCCAAAGCCATACATTTATATGTACAAGATGCGTAAGGCTATGATCCTGAGAATCTTCAGCATGTTATTGAAACTAGCAGTTAATTGGTAGGATTCCCACCCTGACTATATATGCTGATACCTATGAACTAAGCACCTGCACTGAAGAAAGCAATGTGTAATGGTAGGGTCATTTTTGGAATGCCTGTCACTCTTGTCTTCTAAATACATACTGCTTTTCATGACGTACCAATTACTGCCATACTGCCTCTCAAGTAAATGTTTAAAAAAATAAAAGGGTAATAAATGAAAATAAGAGAAAAGAAAAAAATGTCACAGGACTGTCCTGCTACCATACTCTATATGGTTAGATTTCTAAATTTCTATGTAAAAATATGTAACTGTTTATTCCTATTTTTTAATATTTTACATTTTTAAAAATATATTTTCTTCATATTCTGTAGAGACTCAAAGTTTAACATATCAATACTTGATGGAAAATACCTGTTCCACGCTATGTCTAAAATGTTTGATATTCAGACAGATAGTGAAGTTAAGCTCAACTGCCTATGTTGTAGGGTAATAATAGTAAGTTTCTCTTCTGGAAGGCTAGCCACCTAAATTTGCAGACAAAAAATTAGAAAAAAAGAAGGGTTGCAAGGACAGCCAACATTTTGGCCCTAGCCTTTCAAGGTCAGTGAAGACTCAGGACATAGGAGAACCTGTAGTGTAACATCATGTAACTCAGGTGTGTCCCAAGTTTTCTGATCAAGGAGATTACGGGGCCACAGAGGAAAGTGATCAACAATGTAGACTGTGCCTATGGAGAGTCTCATAGTTTAGATTGGACTCCCTCACTTGTCTTACAGTCAGAAGTGATGCAATCTCCTTGTATCTGTATATCCTTGAAAAAAAAATGAATTTAAGTTATAGGCTACCATACCTTCTTGACATAAAAATATCTGTATTTCATCAATATGTAAATTGTTTTTACATAAAAATATCTGAAAATATATTCTACATAATTGAGAATTGAGAAGCTTGAAAGTATGTTATGTTATTTTTAATATTATTACCAGCTATAAAGCACAAATTTGTATTTAAATTGTGCAACTGATTTTCATCATATGGGTGATAATTCTAGTATCATGTAATATGAATTCTATTAATGATGGACTTCATAGATTATTCTACATGATACTAATTAGAAAATTTCACCTTATACTAAAATGTGTCAGGCACCCATACTATAGTTTCCAATTTATTTATCATTTCTATAATCATGTGAAGAATTTTAAATTATGAAATATTAATAAACACCAGCCTGCTAATATAAGCTGATTACATTTTATATTTTAAAGCATTTATAAAACTTTTGATCTAAAAATAATTTGACCTATTTGCATGAATCATGAAAAGTAGTATACAAGCTATAAAGTTATATTCTAAAAGTAAAACCTGTTTTGTTTTTTTCTCTTTTTTGTATTGTAGGGAAGGGTCTACAGGGTGTTCAGTTTTTAACTACTACTTCGGATTCATAGTGATCCACCTGTTTAAAGCCTCCCAAGAGGTGGGATTACAGGCTCACATACAACACCCAGTCTCAATTGCTGTCTCAGTGCGCCCCAGGGATGGGGCCAGCATGGCATGCCCAGGCATTGAAACCCTGGCCCCTGCACCTGCTTGCAGGTGCTTTAATCCACTGAGGTATTTGGCTAGAAACTAAAAGTAAAATCTTTGATGCTTTCAGCTGTTAGAAAAACTGTATTTGAAAGTTTCATGCTTCCTTTCTAATTTTTTAAAGAATGCAAAACACATTTTTTAAAGAATCCAAAACAGCATTAGAAATGATACAAAATTTCACTAAACAAAATAATAGAAATTCAACAATGGTTGCAGTATTGCATGATGTTATCTTCACATTAGTTGCTTAGGTTATCAGATACAAAAGCACAAATTTTGTTTATAACAAAATAAAACAACAAAAAATTTATTAGAAATTAAAAGAAAAACAAGAAAAAGAAAAAAAATTTAGTGATCAATTGCTCCTTCCAAAAGTACAGCAAAAATCTGCAGTACAATTATACAAATTATCCTGCATATACATAAATATATATTTTCCCTCCTTTCTTTTGTCCTTTACCCCATCCCAGGTTTTCCTTCCCATTGAACAAATTCTTTCCCTTTTGTCGTATGTATTGTACCTTTCAGATTTTATTTACCATTCAGTTTCTCATACTAGCAAATAATACAATGTCTGCACATGTGGATTTGATTTATTTCAAAACCAATAGAGTATCTAGCTGCATCCATTTATCTACAAAGGCCTTGAATTTATCTTTTCTATAGCTGAGTAAATCTGCGTTATATAAAAATACCATATCTTTTTTATCCATTCCTCAGTTGATGACCATTGGGGTTGTTTCCAAGATTTAGTTATGACAAATTTTGCTACTATAAAAATGGAAGCACATATATGGCTGTGGTATGATGATATCAGTTCTTTTGGAAAAATACCTAGATGGGAATAATTATTTTGATTGGGACCCCAATCCTAACTTTTTGAGGGCCTCCATACTGAATTACATAATGATTATACCAGCCTGCATTCCTACCAACAGCAGAGAAGGGTTCCTTTTTCCCCAAGCCTCTCCAGGATTTGTTATTGGTTGATTTCTTGATGTTAGCCACTCTTTCTGAGGTGAGATGGAATCTCAGTGTTGTTTTACTTTGGATCTCTTGAATGACCGATTATGTTTAATGTGTTGGTTGTTGTTGTTGTTGTTGTTGTTGTTGTTGTTGTTGTTTTGCTACTTATATCTCTTCATTTGTGAGGTATATATTCATCTCAGATGCCCATTCTTGGACTGAGTATTTGAATGTTGGAAGCCTGGTTTTTTTTTCTGTATGTTCTAGGTAGTTCTTTGTCTGAAGGATAGTCTGATACATTTTTTTCTCAATTTATGGGTTTTCGTTGTACTCTGCTGGTGATAATTTTTTTTTGACATGCAGAAACTTTTCAAAAAGATGATATCCCAATTGTTGATTCTTTGAAGTATTTCCTATGCAGTTTGATTTTGTTCATTAACTCTGTGCCTACCCCTATGTCCTTAAGACTTCTACCTAATTTCTCATCCAGGAGAGTTAGTGTTTCAGTTTTAATATTTAAATCTTTGATCCATTTAGACTGCAGTCTTGTGCATGGAGATGGGCATGGGTCTCTTTTAAGTCTTTGGCATGTGGAAAGCCAGTATCTTCAGCACTATTTATTAAAGAGGACATCTTTCTTCCAATAAAAAATGTTTGCTCCTTTGTCAATGATTAGGTGGCTCAGGGTGTTTGCAGTTGTGTCTGAATCTTCATTCGTTCTTCATATATTGATCAAGTTTAACTACTATTCATGCCGTGTACAGATTTCTAGTTAAAGCCTTGCAATAACTCTATGGTAAATTATTTGTGGAACAAAAGTAGTACTCTTGATTTGAAAATTCTCCTATTATAGCTACATAAAGCAGGTAGCCACTGAGTTTCTTTTTCTTGCACATGCTCTGACAGCCAGGCAAGTCTCAGCACAAGGAATGTAATGGTAAACTAAACAGACTTACATTACTGTTCACAGGCAGAAAAGAAGAAAATATAAAACATATAAATCAGTCAAAATATATCACATGGTGAATTACGCAGCAATAAACAATAAAGCAGACAAGAAAAGGAACATAGCTTTTAGGAATAATTTATTTGTTTTCAAATAGGGCAGCTATGGAATACACACCATGTGATGACATTCAAAGTAACACCTGAAAGAAATAAGAGGAAACAATAAGGCATAAAAACTGAGAGTAACAACACGGAGGACAGAGGAGTCAGCAAAGCAAAGACCCTGAGACTCACAGCCAGGAATAGCAAGAAATTCAGTGACTGAGTTGGAGTAAATAAGGGAGACTAACAGGACATAGAATTAGTTAACAAGAGCACCTGGGATAGCACTGGGTAAGTAAGACTCTGTAGACTGGTGTTTACTCGGAATGATGGAAAGCCAGAAGAGAGTTTTCAGCAGAGCAATGTCATAATTTGACTTAGGCTTATTTTTTAATGCATTTTTAAGGAACAATAAACTGAATCTACTAATGTAGAATTTAAGAGAAAAAGATGAGTAAGATTTTGTCTTAAGAAACTTTAGGATAGCGATGTAAAAAATGAGATACAGAACACTCAGTAGAGAAGCTACTGGTGGAAGATCAGGGTTCCATGGCACCTGCAAAGTGTCTGTTTTCAAAGAAAGTCATAGTCTGAGACTTTACACCATATTTATACATGGTACCTTTGAGATGGTACTTAGAATCCAAAGAGAGGTATCAATCCTTGATCATGATTAAGACTCGGTCATGATTTTTAAAAGCTGAGAGAGCTGTGAGATGGATATAAATTTAGAAATTGTAAAATTATACCACAGTGCACAAAGGAATGACACCAGGTTTAAAACATGACAAAGAGAGTAGTAAGAACAGATGAAGAACACACAGATCTAATATCATGTTGGGCTTCCTCAACACCAGGAGGTGTGGGGAACATACAGTCAATTCTTAGTAAGCAGAAGCTAATGATGGTGAAGATGTTGATAGTACATACATATACTGCCTATTACTGAACAACAGTGTTGATTTCCTTAAAAATAATTTCTTACTTCAGGAATCCATCTTTTGAGGTCCAGTTTATAGAAATAAATAGCATGAATAAGAATGCTAGACTCAATAATGAAAAGAATCTGACTGAAATTATTTTAAAGGAGGAAAAAAGTAATAGAATTCAATCATATAAGACAATTATGAATGAGGAATTAATGAAAGATGTTTAGTGTTTTATTTTCCTTTTTAAATTCAGAAGGAAATATTTAAACAAACTGGGATGTATGCTGTGGAACAATGTACATCTAGGGAAATTGTAGGGAAATATTTTATCAGAAATATTTAATAATGCAGAAAAATTTCCAAAATAAATTCAGATAAGTAAAGCAGCAGGACATATGTAGTGTTATACACATCCATGAAAAGATAAACTTGAGGCATTAATAGGTAAATAGATGCAACCTGAAAACATAATGTCAAGTGAAGTAAGTCAGAGACAGAAGCTCCAATATCATATTGATTATCTTATGTGATAAAAGGAAAAGATATACATCTGCCAAAAAATGTATACACACTTCAACATTCACCATACTAATAAATGACAAATGTTTGGAAGCTAATGACCACCACTTTGACCAACTCTTGTAATTATAGAGGCCAAAGGTAACTTGTATTAACCTTATGATGTCTCAATGAATTCAGCATTAAATATCTATATTTTTCTTTCCTTGATGTATAGATTATTATAGTGGTGTGTATCTATATGCACTAATTTTATCTGAAGTAACTTCACTCCTCACTTCCTGAACCACAAGTATTGACATGACAGACATATAACAAAATGTTTTTGTGCTTCCAAAATCCATGAAACATCATGATATGCCAGTTGCTGCTATGCTGTCTGTTGGGTAGGTGGATGTTCAAGAAGAAGAGGGTGGTGAATGAAAGCAAGAGACAGGAAAAGGAGTATTGTGGGACTATCCTGCTTCAAGGTTGTAAATGGTGAGATTTTTGGACTTATGTGTAAACATAAGAAGTACATAATTCTTTATGCCTATTTGAAAAATATATTCTAATTTTTAAATGTTTTTTATCATATTCTGTAGGGATTAAAGTTCAACATATCAATACTCGATGAAAAATACCTGTTCCATGTTATGCCTAAAATGTTTCATATTCAGACAGACAGTGAGATTAAGCTTAACAGCCTAGGTTGTGTGGTAATAACAATAAGCTTGTCTTCTGGATGGTTAACAATCTAAGTTTGCAGACCAAATTAGAGAAAAAGGAGAGCTGAAGGAAAGGCAACTTTTTGGCACTAGCCTTCCAAGGTCAATTAAGACTCAGGACATACGAGAACTTGTACTGTAATGTCATGTAACTCGGCAGTGTCCCAATTTTTCTGATCAAGGAGATTATGGGGCCAAAGAGGAAAGTGATCGATGATGTAGAGTGTGCCTAAGGAGAGTCACATGGAGAGAAAACATTCTCTTAGGCTTTCACAGAGAGCACATTGGCCAAGCAATGGCCATGATTCATCCACATGGCTGACACTGACAAAGGTTCTACAATCTGAGGTACAGGATCTCAGGA
>NW_004524606.1:1390600-1414568 GCF_000260255.1 Octodon degus | reverse complement strand
AATTGAAAACTAGTATTCCTATTAAAGAAATAAACTAAACTTTAATTGTAACTATACATGCTGACTTATAGGTATATTTCAATTTTGATATCAAAATAAGCATTATGCCAGTTATTTTTTTTTTTTTTTTCTGAACTGAGGATTGAACTCTGCCCTTGCACTTGCCAGGGAAACACTTATTCTACTGAGCCATCTCCCCTGCCCCAATGCCAGTTAATTTACTGTCCAACTAGACTGAGGGACTCCTAGTGAGGTGACTGGATCCCGGGGAGCGATGGTCATCTGTGGATGACTCCTCACAGTTCTTACCTAGAGTGCAGTGCAGAGGCTGGGCCCAGCCAGCGACAGGCCACTGTGGTGTGTCTCTTGAGGGCTTGTCTCTTGCTGGTCTTCTCCTCTGCAGGCTCCCAGACCCCATAAATTAAGTAACTCTGCTCCACCACACCCTTATCCCATGACTTTCCTGCCTTGGGCCCAGCCAACAATGGGTTTAAACATGTCTAAGTGTGAGCAATACTAAACCTCTTCTCTTTTAAACCGTGGATACCAGGTATTTTTTCCTTTAAATAAGGAAACTGACTTATAAAAACATGAGGTGTTATTATACCACAGAAAGAGACTATTCCAAGGAAAGCAGCACATATTTAAATGATATCTAGTCAAAGGTATTTTTAAATTTTTAATTAAAGGAATAAGATTTTTTTTAAAGATTCATTTATTTATTTGGTACAGGATCTCACTACACATCTCAGGCTCATAGTGATCCTCCTGTTTCAGCCTCCCCAGCATTGGGTTTACAGGTACACATCACCATGCCAGGTTTCAGTAGTCAGCACAGTGCAGGGCTGGCACACGATGCAGTACCAGCTTTACAACCAGGGTCTTTGAACTTGCCAGGCATACACTTAGACAGCCAAGCTATCTCCCACATCAAAAATTCTTAACTTCATAGACATTAGTAGTTCTGATTTGACCCAGGTCCAGTGTGTGAGTGACACTGCCTAGGGCCCACCAGATCCTGATTCTACCCAGGCCCGGCATGTGCATGGGATTGCCTGGGGACCACCGGATCTTCATTCGACCCAGAGCCCAGACCCCACTTGTGGGTGAGACCACCTAGGGCCCACCTGATCCTCATTGGACCCAGAGTCCAGGCCTGGCATAAAGGCTGGGTGTGGAGCCCTGCAGCAGAACTCCCTGCAAAGACACTAGAGGCAAGACCCACCCAGCTGATCTAAGAGCAGAACATCTTGCCAGAGTGACACAGAAGGTTCACCTCCAAGGGCTGCAGCAGGAAGAAGTGGAGCACAGCAGCCAGACCCAAGCCACACCCACCTGGACAAGTTTGAACTTGATAGAGCCAGACCTGGTACTAAGGTAATAATGCTATCTAAGCTCTACACCAACGGTAGGAATACAATGGTATAAAAAATGACAAAAAGAAGGAGCAAAATGCATTCATAGACCCTGAGCCCCCCCAGAACAAATGCAGGAGACACTAGCACAGAAGAAATTAGAAATCACACACTGAAGGGCTGGGGAGATAGCTCAGTGGAATAAGCGCTTCCCTGGCAAGCGCAAGGGCCTGAGTTCTCAATCCCCGGTTCCGTCAAAAAAACAAACAAACAAACAAACAAATCACACACTGAAAATCTCTGAAATAATAGCACCAGAAGTAAAGAAACAACTGCAGAAAGGTATAGAGGAAATCAGATCAAAAATAATTTCTGAAGTGAAAAAAGAAATCATAACTATAATGAAAGAAGTACTAAGTACTTCTAAAGAAGACACTGATAAAAAATAGAGGAGAATAGAAAAATTATGAGATCCTTGAATAAGCAATATAGGAAAGAAATAGAATGCATGAAGCAGATTCAAAGTGATATACAGGAAATTAAAACTTCAACCACAAGCTAGCAAAACTGTTTGAAAGAATGTGAAAATAGACTTTCAGACCTCAAAGATACCATTGCAACTAGTGAAAAAGTAAGAAAAGATCTCTTAAAAATAACTAGTATGCAGGAAAAAATAATTCAACATCTACAAGATGATGCAAAGATGAAGAATGAAAGACTAGTGGGCATCAATGAGAAAAAAAGGAGTCAATACAAATGATATATAAAGAATATGGATAGAAGTAATAGCAGAAAACATCCCAGGGCCGGGGAGATAGCTCAGTAGAATAAGCACTTGTGTGGCAACTGCAAGGGCCTAAATTCAATCCCTGGTTCCACACAAAAAAAAAAAAAAAAAGAAAAAAAAGAAAAAAAGAAAACAGTCTGAAATATGGGGAAACAATCTAACATTCAGGTAACTGAAGCATATAGAACACCAAATAATATCAACGTAATTAAAAACACACCCAGACATATAATAATCAACATCTCAGAAATTGAGCACAGAAACAGTATACCAAAAGCCATTAAAGAAAAGAAGCAGATCACATTTAAAGGAAAAGCTATCAGAATAATGGCAGATTTCTCTTCACAAACCACCAAGTTAAGAAGAGCATGAAGCAGAGTAATTCAAGTCCTCCATGAAAACAAATTCCAACCCAGACTGATATACCCTGCAAAACTCAAGTATAATGGAGAGTGAAATATTTCCATGACAAAGAACAACTAAAGAATTTCATGATGACAAAGGCAAGCCTACACAGACTACAAATATGTTCTAGAGAGGGAGCAAAATGACCACAACTACATGAATGAAAATAGAAATAACCCACCAAATAGGGCAAACAACTAAACACAGGAGAAGAGGTATACAAAAGCAGTCTTTCATTTATTCTTTTGTATACAGCAGCAAAATATTTCCATAAGCATACTCTACAAACGAACTTTTCCTGCACCCTATGGGTCATGATTCTTTCTGGGTATACAGGGTGGATATAAAGGAAATAGCAGTAACTCAGTCCCACAAGTGACACCTGGTCACCAGTAAGCATAATGGACACTGTCCATGTCTATGACATACTAGAATTTTGTGTGATATCCTATCCCCAAATTGTTAGAAGTGCTGGTCACTTATTTGCCATTCCAGTATTTGTCTTATATTTTATTCTTAGTAATTCTTTACTATCATGAAAACTTTTTCTTAGTACTATGGTCTTGAAACATTTAATTTTTAATTAATATTTAATTTTCTGAATATTGCTTAATCTTAATTTTTGTTCTAAGATTTGTACTGTATCTTTGACTTACAATCTACTTAAAAGACATGGTATATTTGCTCCTAGTAACAGAAACTTTAAAAAGTATATTTCCATTTTCCATTAGCTTTATATTACTTCTTCCTTATCTTTTATACACACACACACACACACACACACACAAATACATGAAAAAAATGTGTAGAACCAACATAAGATCAATACTGTTTCATAGAAATCTTTAATGACCTTTTAAATGGGTTCATCTAATATATTTTACATAGTCTTGCATAACTATCATTTTGAGAGCACTTTATTCTTTATCCAGGACCATAGAGTAAATTCTCTTGCCTTCTGAATTATGCTCCTTGTTATTTCCTATATGCTACAGCTGCAGGCATTAGAATATTTCCAGTTTGTATAACTGGAAAATATTTTACTTTTAGTTTTCAAAGGTATGTTTGCTAAGTATAAAATTCAAAGAGGACAGAATTTTTTTTTCAGTCCTTTAAATTAATTAGCCTAGTTTCTTACACACTTGGTCTTTTTTTTTCTTTCTAATGTGGAATAACATGCTATATAATTTTGTTCTACCATAGCTAATTTTTTTCATGTATATGCTTTAATGATTTTTTTCTTTACAATGAGTTTTGGACAATTTCATTTTTGTGTATCTTGGTATAATTTTATTCAAATTTCTTGTGCAAAAGGTTCACTTTTCTTAGAAATATGGTGTTATAAGCTCAACTAAATGCAGAAATTTTAGGGCCAGGGAGATGGCTCAGTAGAATAAGCGCTTGCCTGGCAAGCACAAGGCCCTGAGTTTAACAGAAAAAAAAAAAAAAAAGAAAAAAAAAGAAAGAAATGCTGAAGGAAGTAAAGGCTTTTACCAAAAAAGAAAGAAAGAAAAGAAAAGAAAAGAAGAAAAGAAAAAGAAAAAAGGAATTCAGAAATTTTAAATCTTTAAATATTTATTGCCTACGTCTTTCCACTTTGAGAATTCCAATTATATGAATATAAAAGTTTCTTGATTTTGGCACAGAGTGAACTATTATATAACTGATCTGTAAATTCTTTTTTCTTCATTTTCATTTTGGACAATTTTTATTGTTATATTCATTTAAGTTTGTAAATAATTTATTTACAATGTGAAATCTATGAAACATGCTATGTATTCACTTCAGAAATATTTCTCTAAAATTCACTGTCTACATCTTATATATTTCACATTTAAATATTTGTCTATAATTTTAATGTTATATAATTATTGATTTTCAATAAATAAAGTTAATAAAAAAGAAATTAGTAGTTTGCATTAATGGCTTTTTGAAGATACCTTTATGATTTTTGTTTTTAGTTCATTGAATCAGCAAAAGCAAAGATCAGAGATTACAGTTGTATCAGTTTCCAGTTAAACCCATAACCACAATAAAATCTAGCCCTTCAAAGCAGAGCAAAATGTTCTTGCCAGGGTACTAAACTTATCTCAGTAACACCTACTCCTCACTCCCTCACCAAAAGAATCAAGATGACAGATCCATTATAAAATGTGTGTCTACTTCCAAACTCTATGGTACATAAACCACAAAGGATATTGGTTAACATTAATTTTGGGTACAGTTTTAGAAAAATATTTTGGCATTGTTATGGTTTCAGAATTAAACAGTTCTACAGTTTAATTAATTCATGATCCAAGCCTAGAATTATGGGTCTGAGTCCTGCTGGGATTATGGGTGTGATTGCTAAACCCAGCCTTGGGTGGATAGCCTGAATATAACACAAGGGAGACAGAGACACAGACTTGCTCTCTGTAGCCATTGTTGCTGCTACTCCTCCCCTTTGCTCTCTGTTCCTTGCCGTCGCCATGAACTGCTGCCTTGTGCCATGTGCCAGTCTGCATTGGAGCCAGCTGAGTATGTACTGAAACCTCCAGTAAGTGTGCTAAATAAGCCTTTACTTCCTTCAGTGTTGGATATTTGTCCCAGCAACGAGAGAAGACTAACCAAGATAGGAATATTTCCATGATCTAATCCTATTAAAAATATGAATTTTGGTGATCTCACAAAGCTTTGTATTCATTTGTTGTGAAAAAAGTACATTTGAACATAGAAAAAGATAAGACTACACCAGTCCTTCAATATAGACCATGCAGACCAAGCCAGTGACACTGTAACCCAAGACAGGAGAGAAGAAATGATACACATTCTCCAACCTAGACCAATCTATAGTCTGCCAAGTGTTCTACCAGGAAGTAAAAAATTAAACATTCAAAATGACTAGCTGTGGGATATGATTTAAAGGACAAACCAATGGACTCAAATGATCAGCAAACATACAGACCCAAGTGTCAATAAAGTTCTCCACTTACTACATGTGACATCATAAAACACTAATGAAGAAAGATGCTTCAATGTATGTCACAACCAAATGCCAGTTAAAATACATTCTCATTATTATCTTAACATAAAATACACATGGGTAAAATCATTCAAGATGAAAAAACTAAAAACTAAAAGAGTCATAGATGGGCTAGCCAGATAGCTCAGCAGATTAAAGCATCTGTTTAAGCAGAAGCAAGGACTGGGGCTCTATTCCAGGTGTGGCTTGCCATTCGGACCTCGCCCCTGGATCATGCTGAGATAGTGATTGAGACTGGGCATAGTGGTGGGCACCTATAATCCCAGTGCTTGAGAGGCTGAAAACAGGAGAATCACTATGAGTTCGATCTGCGTAGTGAGACCCCGTGGGCCCTGTACTAAACACACACACACACACACACACACACACACACGAAAAGTCGAAGATTTAAAACAAATAGGGCTATCACAATAGCTCATAAAGTGCTTGCTTAGACAAGCTTAGGCAACCGCAGGGATCATATGCAACGGCAGCTCTACCCTCAGGGCAGGCTGAGCCAGCTACAAAGAATAAATATATAAAAATAAAATAATAAGTAACAGGTTTGCAAGTGTGTTTGAAATAAAAGCTTACTATAGTGAGAGAGGAATTATCATAAACTAAGGATTGGATTGGAAGATCAATACCTTTCCAAGGAAACCACTAAAAATACCAAACACACTCATATTTAAAAAAATTAATCCAATGACCAAGAATCCAGTCTAAGGATATAATTGCTACATTTTTAAACATAATACATGAAAATATTCATAATATTAGTGATACATATCAGAATCTAAAAAATTAGTGAAAAAATGTAAACTATGGTATAAACATATGCTAAAATACTATGCAGGCATTGAAACAATGTTTTGAAAGAATATCTTATGCAGGTCAAAAAATAATGATATACATTGAAAAAATTAAAATGTAAACTATATTTTAGAATAAGGTCAATATCTGGGTGACTACAACTATTTTTTCTTCTGTATTCTTTTTTTGTATCTCAACTTTCCTACAATGAATATTCATTTTATTAACAGAAAAACTATTTTTAAAAATTGAATGAATTAGGATACATTTTTAATTGCTCCTCAAATTAAATGCCTTTAGTCAGGGTCAATGATGTAGCTCAATGGCACGGCACATGCTTGGCAAGTGCAAGATGCTAAATTCAATTTCAGGTACAAAAAAAAAAAAAAAAATCCAGCATGTAGTCAGTAATATCTGTATATTTTAGGTTATTTAACAAATTTCCCAATAATTATATAATATTCAATGAAATAGGAAGCATACTCCAGTATTTATGACCAAATCATATAAATAATATTGAAAAAATGTAAATTAAAATATTGTCACAACTTTTAAATTTTATGGTTTTCTTATTTTAAGGAACAAATTTTTCTGGAATAACTTTGTTTTATTTTGAAAAACAAAAAACAAAAAACACCACTTTGGATCTCCTTATATGGTCCACAAAAATAAACTTCAGTCTTAAAAGCTAAAACTATATAACTTCTAGAAAACATATAGGAGCCAACTGTTCATATTCATGGGAAGGACAAAGATTTCTTAGAATACAAAAAGAAGCCTAAATTAAAACCCTGTTCTTCAAGCACACAATAAAAAAACAAAACTAATAGATACCACAATTTAAAAGTGGGCATATAATATTGAACAGATAAATCACAAAGTCCTACTAGCCAGAAAGCACATTAAATAGTGTAACATACTCAACAGTTATGAAGAAATGGAAATTAAAATCACAATGGGATAGCACTACAAGCTCACTAAGTCGGCTAAAACTTAACACACTAGCTTGAGATGTTAGCAAGTAGGCAGTGTAATTCAATATCTCTTACATTGCTGGTGGGAATAGAAAATAGTTTAACAACTTGGGAAAACAGACTGGCAGTGTCTCAAAATTAAACATACACAGCATATGACTCAGCACTGCACTTCGGAGTTCTCCCCCAGAGTTGTAAAACATATGTCCACACAGAGGGGTGTGTGAATACAGCAGCTTTATTCAGAGCAGCAAGAAGACTGAAACAACCTTAATGTTCCCCAACAAATTACCTCTACCTGAATATTTCCTTCCAATTCAATTGCTGTAAACTTGATTTCAAAATCAATTATTGGAAATTTGCACAGAGGTAGACCTTTTGAAAGATATTTAGGTCATGAAGGCAGAGCTGTCATGGATAGATCCATGCTTATATACAAAGGCCTTACGGGCTGCAGAAATAGCTCAGCAGTCTAAGTGCCTGCCTGTCAAGCACAATGACCAGGGTTTAATCTCAGGTACCACATGCCTTAGCAGCACTGCACCGTGCTAGCCACCAGAACCAAGTGCGGTAGGCACGCCTGTAATCCCAGCACTGGGGGTGCTGAGACAGTAGGATGACTACGAGTCCAAGCTGGGTAGTGAGACCTTGTACCAAATCAATCAGTCAGTCAATCAATAAATGTTTTTTTTTTCTTTTTTTAAAAAAAGGTCTTATGGAAATGGGTTCTCTTTCTTCTGCCTTTTTACCATGCATGTGAAAACAGGACAGCCCACTTCATCAGAGGACAAAAGAGCAAGGTGCCATCTTGGAATCAGAAACTTAATCTGCCAGTGCTATGACCATGACTTGTACACCTCTGAAACTGTGAGAGAGAAAAAAAATCTGCTCTTGATAAATTACCCAATCTCATACATTCATGTATAGAAGCACAAAAAAGATTGAACCTCAATAACAGATAAACCCAGCACCATGATTCATATAAAAATTTAATTCCAAAATTATCATCTGCACATGGAAGAACTGATAGATACAGTTGCCTCTGTCAGAATTTCTAGAATAGGCAAAACTAATAAATATGTAGTCCCAAAAAACCAAATAAGTGATTGTCTGTGTCTTGGACAGAGAAACTGACTACAGAGTGGTATGACACTTACGGGGAGGAAGGAACTGAATCAGGGATTCATTTGTCAAAACTCATCAAACACCACACTTAACGTGTAGCATTTTAGTAAGTATTTCATTAAGATTGACTCAAAAAATAATACTCCTTAATTATTCACAAGGCTAAGTTAACATGGAGCTTTACTTAATTAACTAACCAGAAGGTATTGTCTATAAATAAAGTACCTCATTCTTGTTAATATTCCCTTTTACTGGATTTTTTTACTTTTAAATCTTTTCAGTATTAATGTTTTAAGTATTAGCTTTCCATTTGATCCATTTTTTTGTTTCTTATAGATGAATCAAATATACCACCCACACACGTTTCTTAAAGTCACTCAATGCAACTCTCATATACATTCCTGCTGTATTCCCCATACCCCTCCTGACATCCTTATTCCATTAAATGCTTTGCTCACTGATAGCACTAACAAAATGTCAGTATGTCACTACTGTATTATACAGATAGCATAAGCAATACAACATAAAATAGACTATGATGGGGAAGAATAGTTATTAGGCTATAAATTTAACTATTTACTAACTATAAATCAAATTATACAGTCCAATAAATATTTTTTATTTTACTACTTTTGAAAATATTCAAATTTTGACCTCTGGATATAATCTAAATAATTGTTAACGATGACTTTTGCAGTTAAGAGTTTAACTCAGTGGTGCAGGCCTTTCCTCGCACGAACAAGGCCCTAAACTCAATCTGTTCCACCCTGGAAATAAATACATAAGATCCACAATTCTTAAAAATCCATCTTAAATATGATAATTTCTTATTTCCTGTTTGTAAGTCACTAACATAAACTCTATGATCCCGAAAACACTCATAAAATGTCAACTTGATCCTTATTTATTCCTTATAGATTTATTCCTTATTCAAATAATTACTGAGGGTTTTCTATTGAGTCTTAAAAATATACACATAAACCATACCTTGGGCAGTTGTCTCCACTGTAACATAGGCCTTGTTTGACAACCATTTCCAGTTAGTAGAGATAAGGTTGGCCCATTTCCATTTTATGGTGGACTATTTGGAATAGAGTTTCATTTCGTTTTATTTAGTCAATTCTGGTTTTTACAGAATTGAAAATTATATTTTGCCTTCAAAGGACAGACAGAAGCATATTGATTTTTCTTATCTTTATTTCACATATCCCTGTCCTCCTGATAGTGTGGCTCTGAGACACTGGCCTCTCATGCACGGAATTCTAAATTTCTTTTTTCCCTGCTGAACACACAAACAAAAATACATCTTTTTATCACTCTTTCCTCAACTCTGATACAAATCAGCATTTGATATTTATCAAACGAGATATTGCAACTCGTTTAATACTACACAAATAAATTGTGAGGAATTACTCTTTTAGGCTTCATTGAATTATAGCTAATACACAAAAATTCACATTATATATATTTTGATGAATCTGGCCTTGCTTACTTACTTTTAGAAATGATTTCTAAATCTGATTTTAGAATAAAGAACTCTTTCTCTTTCCTTCCAATTAATTTGTAAAGTGAAAATGTTAAATGACTTAATTTCTCTACTCATTTACCATGTAATTTGACCAGTTTTAATTAATGTAGGCGTTGTCTTATTTTAAGAGAAAAATATCTTAGTTATATTTTCATGCATATGTCATTGTATTCTCTTAATTTTAGCTGATTATCCTATGTACTTTCTTTTATTTAGTTTCTTTATCCAGTACTACAGGTCTTTTAAAATGTCTTATCCTTCAATTCCTGGTACAAAAAAAAAAAAAAAGTTTTATCCTGACTTTCAACCTAAAACCTATAAATTCATTTTATGTCTGATTCTGTCTTCAACTAATTTCCTGATTTCTTATAACCTTATCTTTGGGAAGGCAACAGGGTTCTCCTGGTACTTTATTGCCTTTTATGATCCTATACTCAATTTTGACTTTCCCACATATATTTCAGGGTACTTTAATTCTCAGGGTGGTTTCTTTGGTATCTTTCCTACAGCAGCCACTACGTTATATGTTAATGTAGCTCCTTGTGTACCCGCCACATGTCCACTAGCCCATGGTTCCTGAAGACAGATGTTTTATTCAACTAAAATCTTTGCATTACATTGAATATAGCGCAATACTTCCACTGAATGAATGAATAAAATATTGGCATCAATTATTCTTATTAATCTTTGAAAATAACATTACTATTGCTTTTAATTTTTAATTATCCTTTCTAAAACTTCAAAGGCTTGGTCCCAAAGGTCACTGCTGAGAAAAACTGCAACTTAAATTATCAGTGTTCTACAAAGACTCAGTAAGTGCAAAATTGATACGGTCTAAATAAGACAAGGTGAGCCTAGCAGAGATGCTGTGCCCTGCCTTTATATTCAGTGAGAAATCTTTTACCTAGAGTTAGTTGGTATCTCCTTCAATGCCCTCCAGAAGCATCTATGTTTCTGTAAATATTTCATAAACAGTACACAAATATTAGAGTTACTTTTCTTAGAAGGAGTCCAGATACACTTGAATGAGGAACACAGCACATTTACTAGTTCAAAGTATGGGTGCAAAGGTCTGACAAATTAGGCAGCACATGTGTGATTCTTCTAAGCTGTCTGACACTCAGAATCATTTAATTAACTTTTCTGTATGTCAGATTCTTGTATATAAATGTGTGTATAAATAGGTACCCACCCTAATGTTGCTTTGAAAATTAAATGAAATGATGTACATAAAACAGGTAACATATAAAGCTAATAATACTCATTATCATAATTTAGTTTTAGTCCTGACATTGATGTGCTCATGAAAATGACAAAAAAGGTCAGAATGAGCTATGAGAAAGGTTAAAGCAAATACTGAAGGTCAAAATTCTATAAAGCCTATTAATTTCTGAATGCTACTTATAAAACTGATTGAAACTTAGCGAGGAATACACTTTTAACTCAAGTTGACTTGTCTATGCACCCCAATTTTTGTAAAACTATTAATGTTATCACCAGAAAGTTCTAGTGGTTGCCATAAATTATTGGCATAATACTGATCATGACAGTGCACTGCAATCCATCACATCTTTCTGTGTATTCCACAGAAAAGTGAAGCCATATATTTTTCTAAGACAGGGAAAATTTGCTGCTCGTTTTATTACTTTAATTTTCTAGTCTTTGGTTTCTCCTCACACATAGTAATTCTTCCCTGAAGCACCAACAATTAATCAAACAAAATCAACAAACATTGGCTGTCTAACAAATGAGCTCATGCCTGTGAAGAGACTGTTTAGAAAGCAACAAAAGGGAACATCAAGGCAAGCAAGATTACCTGTTCCCCTAGATTTGTAAGAAGGAAACACTTAGTGTCCTCAGTAGGACAAAGAAAAATGCAGCAGCATTGACTGAGATAATAGGTCAGCAGCACCACTATTTCTTTGTGTGTGTTTGTTGTTTTGTTTTACTATTTATTTATTTATGTATTTATTTATTGCGGTACTGGCGATTGAACTCAGGATCCTGTGCTTGCCGGCAAGCACTTATTTTACTGAGCCATCTCCCTGGCCTGTGTTTGTCTTTTTAGAGACAGGGTTACACTATGCAGTTCAAGCTGGCCTTGAACTCACTTTGTAATCCAGGATGGCCTCCAGTTTGCAGCAATCCTGTCTCAGCCTTCTCCGTGCTAGGATTATAGGCATGTGCTACCATGCCCACACCAGTAATTTTTTGAATGTCCCCTGAGGCAGTTCAGTATGGCAAGGTATGAAAACATAAGAAAATTATGGTCATGTTTCAGAACATGAAAATGCAAGCAATATAGTGATCATTTCATTAAGATTTCTACAAAGATCCCTGTTAAAAACTTCAAGGCTAAGGCTTACATATCCTACTGGCCAGGAAGATCTGAGGGATATAGGAAAATAAAGATGTAATATTCAAAAAATAAAAAGATGAAATATTCAGTTCAGGCTTTCAGAATATGGACCTCCATAGTGACATCCAAATAAAAAAACAAAAAATTGTTTAATATAGGATTCTGCTATATAAATATTAAAGGGAGGGTAGAATCAATCTTGTTGGTTGTTAAAACCTTGAGAATAAATAGCCTAACCTAATTCTGCCTCACTTTTGTCATATATAAATGAATGTTTACTTTACTATCTTGCAAAAATTAACTATGTTAACATAACTATGTTAACATTTGTAAACACCTCAATGTCATTGGTACTTACGGTTGTATTGTTACCACTATTGGTGAATGTATTTACTGGTTTTTTTTTCAAAGTAATTTTCAATTTATTTCTTACAATTATATTTAAAATTCAGAACAAGGTTAAGGAAAGCTAAATTCGCTTTCCCCCTAGACTACTGTAATCTTATGATTTGCTTTCTATTTCCATGAATTCTGCATTTTGCAGATTTAACCTACCACAGCTGAAAAGTATTCATAAATAACTCCAACTGTATTGAACATACATGAATTTTTCCTATTTTTCTCTAAATAATACAGTGAAACAACTATTTACATTATACAGTATTAGGTACTACGAGTAATTTAGAGATGATTTGAAGTAAATTAAAAATTATATAAATTACGTACAAATACTAGATTATTTTGCATGACGACTGGTACATTTGCTCATTTTAGTTTCCATGGATGGAGAGAGGGGAGTTCTGGAGTCAGTCCCTTAAGGATTTCAAGGAATGACTATGCATCACTTTTGTCCTTTGTGAGGCTACAAAGCTCCTCTGGGTTTTCTAAGGAGTTTCCTTCCTATTAAGTTATTTCTATATTACCATTATTCACCTCAAATCATATATCATCTATGAACTGATAGCAAGTATATAGATACTAAAATAGTTCATTTTCCATAGTTTTACTGAAAAAGGCAAAAAATAAACAATTGAGGGCTATGAGGATTTAAAAAGTAATGATTTTATATTCAACCTGCATTTCAGAGGACAACTGAGGCCCAGACAGACTTGCTCTCCTGCCTGTGGATGCAGGCTATTTAAGATCCACTGTGGCTCTGAGATCATGCATTTCTGCCAGGACACGTCAAATGTCCCCAGTGTTTGAAGACACAAGGCAACATAGCTGTGACCTTTAATTCTCTCAGATATCTACGGCAGCTCTTCCAGCTTGAGAGTACACCACTCATATCCCAAACTATGGCACAGTTGGAAATACCTTTCAGCACACACGAGCTCTAGGTGACACCAGGATGCAGGAAAGCATGCTATGCTCCCTTCTCCTAACAAGTACTTATGCTACTGAAAAGCAATCTTTTAGAAAAGCGAAAAGGAAGGAAGTCTCCATGTGTCTGTATCTAATACCGGAATACGTCTACATGTACTTATAAAGTCTCTGAAATAACCTCTTTTTATAGTATTATTTAATAGTTAATATGGAAAATGATAATGCTGACTCAGTAACAAAGATTCCACTATAGTCCACATACTCCTTCTAAAAATGAACATAAAAATAACATCCATTCTAGAAAAAAGATCACAAAAATAACTGCTCTTGACATTTGATATTTAGAATTTACTATCACCAACACCCTAGAAGTAATTTTACTTGGTAGCCTAACAGGGGTCTAAAAATCAACATGCCCAAAATAAACAATGTCCACCTTCTTCAAGTAATCTACACTAAACTGTCTCTTCAAAAATTGGACTACACAGTGTCCTACAAGAAATCCAGGACTTGTCCTTGACTTCTATCTCTTATACTGTTTAATCCTGTCACGCACCCAGTGTTTACTATTGTACCTAAACGCTCCTTCACTTTACCTACTCCTCCTCTACCTCACAGCTACTATGCTGCTGTAAGCTGGCAACACCTCCCACACAGAATCCACAGCCTGCTGTACAACCCTCTCCCAGCATCACAAGCACAGAAGCTCTTTTTAATGCAATATCCTCTCTCTACACACCGTGATCCTTCCATAACACAAATCTAAACACTTCATCTTTTAAAGCCATTCAATGACTTCCTATTTTTTTAAACCTATTCGGTGGCTTTTATTCATTCATTTGGTTGCTCATAAAAAATAACAGATACATCAAACCCACTTTCAAAACACATGTGGAACTCCAGCAATGGTCCTATCCAGTCAAACTCCACATACCCATGCTGCTGTCAGGGGCAACATCATTAGGCTCATTCATAATTAGCTAAACGTGCTTGTCTATGAAGTCTTACATACAGTCTCATGAGAGATATTTTAAAACTTGAGTTATTTTTCTCCTCACACAGTATTATGTTTATATATAACCTTAGAGAGACACAGTTTCTATCATTACTGTAGTATTGTCGAGATTCACTCATATTAGTAAAAGTGTCTGTAGTTCATTTATTTTTACAACTGTATTTCCTCATATTAATGTACCAATATCCATTCAATCTCTCCATGGCGAAGCCCATAGGTTGTTTTAAGTTTTATTTTTATGAATACCAATGCTATGAACATATTTGTGTATGTGGAAGAAATTCTTCTAGGTGTATAATGCTGATTGCTGAGTCATATATGCATGCTTAGGTTTGAGAAATGTTTGAATTCTTATTTGAAATTGTCATAAAAAATAGAGATATGGCAACACTAACAATTGGTAATATCAGGGTTTTTACTTGTTCATGTAATGGAAATTGATGACATGTCATCAAAGCCTTGAAATGTTTTTCCCTGATTATAATATAATTCATTCATGTTTTTCATTTTATTTGCTATATGTGCTTTTCTTTCTATTAGATATCTATTCAGTTCTATTTTTCATCATTCTATTGTGTTATTTGTGTTTTTATATTAGTAATAAAAATTATATATATATATATAGCCATACATATATATATATATATATAACTAAGTATATGACCATTACTTACATATATTTAGTAACTATTTGTCAGTTATGTATTCTTTGACTATCTTCTATGATTTGTCACTTTTCTTCTCCTTTAAAGGCATATTTAAATAAATCAACTTTCCAAATTTTAATATAGTCAAATCAATATTTTATTTTATGTGGGGCTGGTAAGATAGATCAGCAGACTAAAGTGCCTGCTTTGGCAAGCTTAGGCAAGTGCAGGGACCACAGTTCAATATCTGGCACCACATGCCACATTAGCCCTGTCTGTAGGGTGGGCAGAGCCAGTCCCAGAGTTCAGGCATGGTGGTGCACACCTGTAATCCTAGAGCTGGGGAGGCTGAAAGCAGGGTCTGAGCTGTGTAGTGAGACCCTATAATAATCAAACATATAAATATATATGTATATATTTTATAGACAATATGCTTACTGTTTTACTTAGAACTTCTCTTTATTCCAAGGTCTTATAGATATTTATTTTTTTTACTAAAATTTTAATGTTTTTGATATTTGAGTTTTTAATATATTCAAAGTTTGTATTGGCTGGTGATAAAAATTAGCATTATATTTCACCACATGGGAAACCATTTTATTCTCATATTTGTTAATTGTCCAGCACTTTTTCCACTGATCTGCTATACCTGCATACTGCAAACATCTATATATAAGGTCTACCTTTTTCTATGGAAAATTTTCTCTCCTATGCCTCTTTGCATCAATACTACAATGTTAATCTGAATTTTACAATGTGAATCAAGTAATCACATCTCAGGCTGGCCAGACAGCTCAGTGACCGAACCACCTGCTTAGGCTGAGCACAGCAGCTGTGGTTTGATCACTGGCATGCCATGCCAGCCCTGCTCCCAGGGTGCACTGAGACAGCAGTTGAGACTGAACATGGTGGCTTGAGCCTGTAATCCCAGAGGCTAAAAGCAGGGAATCACTGCGTCTACTTAGTGAGATCCTGTAGACCCTGTGCTAAATAATTAAAAAATAAAATAAAAAAAGTAGTCACATCAGCACTTTGTATTTTCTCTTTAAGAAGTATCCTGTGGGATACTTGTGGAATGTAATGATTCCACAAAAATTCTACTATTTTCTTTTTCAGTTGTTAACTACAATTGTGGTGAAGGCCTCAACTAAATGCCACATATTCAGGGAAGTGCAGACTAATAATCCAAATCAAGCTTGCTCTACTTAAAAGATCCTTCATGCTGTTCCTGGTATCTATTATGTTTTGAAATAATTTCATATTTATTTTACTATTTATTGGACTTATATATTTTACTTGAATTCTATCAACATTATCATATACAATGGTGTTCACATTAGATTATATCACCTAATAAGCCCATACGAGTCATAGTTCACATAAGTATAGTCTATCATGCCCAACACAGGGCCAAAACAGCCTGAATGTTTCCCAGAGCCTAGCCACATTATTAAGTCATGTATAAGTGTGTATATATATAGTTGCAGAGAATGAGGGAGACAGACGGAGAAAGAAAGAGAAACAGACAGACAGATAGACACAGAAAAAGAGACAGAGACAGAGCAGAGACATAGGAGAGACAGAGAGAGACAGAGAATTCTGTGACAGGCTGGAACTTAGTTCCCTTATTTGCAAAACAGCACAAACCCGAGACCTCATTTATTTATATCCCCCAGACTTAACACATAGTAAATACTTGAAAAATAAATAAGTGAAAATATATGAAAAATTAATTCCCAGTACATGGTAATACTGTGTACTGAAAAATCATGTAAAGTTTAAAAATATAAGAGAACTTAGAAACCACTTAATCCAAACCAGAAAGATTAAATATTTTTAAAGCAAAAGGCAGTTTTTATAGATTTAGAATAAATACGTACATCAAACATACTTCCTATGCTACCATCTGCTTATAAATAAAAATGGAAATCTATAGCAAAAATTTCTAAAATATTCTGAAATAATAATAAAAATAAAATTTAAATCCTCAAGCCTATTTTCTATTTTAGATGACTAATGATATTAATGTACAACATTAAAGTCAAAGAACTAACTCTGGGCCTCCCCCTAACTCATGCAATCCTAGCTCCTAGCAAGAGGTAGTTTGGAAGTTGCATAGGTCATGAGGGTAGAATGCCCATGAATAGGAAGAATATCCCTACAGAAATGCCGAAGAGAGATGGCTTCAGCTAAACAGCCATAAGAAGTTAGTAAGAAGGCAGGTCTTTATGAGGAATAGGCCCTCCCCAGACTCCAGCTCTGCCCATGCTTTCATTTTAGACACCCCGCTTCCCAAACTGAAAACTACACTTTTGTTGTAGGTAAATCAACCAGTCTGTCATATGTCATTGTAAACATAAATGGACTAAGACAATAAGTCTTACAAGTAAAGATAAAACAGTTTAATTTTACAATTTAAGTCCAAGGAAAAATACCTTAGTCTTACGTTATTCAATTGCGCATTTTGGGATTGAAGACTGAATATTACAGACTCAAGTCATCAAAACTGCATTTTTCCGACACTTGCAAAAAAGCTGTCATAGTTTTGCTGACTCAGGTTATGATTTTTTTGCAACCAGTATAAATGTATCTGTTCAACAAATGACAAAGTGGTCATTCCAAACTGATGCGATCCATCAAAACACATTTCCACTTTGAGCCAAGCAGCAGCTCAACTGCAGCAAAGAAGCAGAAAAGGCTGATTTATTTTAAGGTTTAAACTAAAGATCAGCAAATCATTCCCATGTTCATTCATCAAAAAATAAGGAACTCATAAAGTTCTTCTATCTGAATAATTGTAAAATAAAGACATAAAAATGCATATAAAATATCCAAATGGATCTGGACTCTGACACTTCCCAGGTACTTTGGATTCACTTTGCTAAACATCTCAAAAACATCAACTACCATTCAATTAAAGTGATATTTTGTCATATTTATTCAAAAACTTTTATTGAGCAGAAAATATATTGTTGGTTCAGGGACAACAAAACTCATCTTAAGGCCCCTCAAGTACATTAGAAATATTCATTTATAGAGAATACTCTAAAATGTAAATATATTTATAGATCTTGAAGTCAACAAAAAGGAAAGCATAAAGAAAATTTTGGAAACCATTTTGCAGAACATGAATTTGCATCTTCTTACCTGATAAAACATAATTTATACCAACTTTATGTTTCTCTAGAAGTACCTGTTATTATTGAAAGCATTTCTTTAGAAAAGCACTGAACTAAAGTGATTTCATAGTATACTTGAAATTACCTTTGGCTCTTAACATAGTGCTAATAATCTACAGGCTCACAGGTTGAACCTGGGCATGAACGTGTTTTAAGAACTGGTGTTTTATAATATCTGGCAATCTGTACCTGTATGACCTGTATCACATGTTGTTTTAGTTTGCTAAATCCCCACTTATCTCATTTTAGTAGTTTTTCCCTTTCATGTTATATGTTTGGTGCTCTAAACACTTTTAGCTTCTGGCAATCCAGATTTTAAATTCTGCGCACAAAGGGATGAGAATTAAGATATGTTACGCACTTGCACCAACTCCACCAAATGAATGAAATCAACGGGCATTTCAAACATGTATTAATAAAAATAAAATTTAGAGAAACTGTTATTCTCATACAATATCAGAACACTAAATTGCTAGTATTGAAGGTATCTTAGAGGTTAGCTGATTTTGCTCATTTCTCCTAACAGACACCTAAGGCCAAGAAAAGTAGCTTCCCCATAGTTACATGTAATTTAATAGTTCTGCCAAAATACTCATCTAGTTCCATAAGGCGAAACCTTGCTTGTTTTGAGGTGTCATGCTTGGTCAAGCTTCTTCTTTGCTTCGTAAGTACTCACCCCTCAGTGCTGGCAGCAGTGACCGCTCCTTCTTGTCATCACACTTGTTACATTCACTGAAGTACAGGAGCAGGAAGACATCGACAAGAACCCACAGAAGTGAAGTGGCCAGCACCACCTTGCAGTAAACAAATCTCCTCATGTCTTTGCTTGGTTTCTAGTTAACACACAAATTGAAGACAAATGCTACTGTGATAAATCCAAGCCACAGAGAGGAACTCACAGAAAAAAGCAGGATGCATCCCACTGCATAAAAAAGGGGAAAAAAGAAAATGTTAATATCGTACAAGTTTTTGTTCACTGACTGCTTTGTTTGCATACAAGGGATATAATACAAGACACATGACAGCATTCCGATCTTCAAATCCAAAATTAAAAGTCCAAATGAAAATTCTACCATTTGACATTAAATTTGTCATGATTCTGCTAGGCCTTTGATCAACTATCATATTTCTTCAAATTTTATTGTCAATACTTAAAATCCTATCTTGACATTCTACATAAGACCATGCTGTAGAACACCACAGTTATAAATTTACTCAGATAGAATTCTTCTGGCTAGCTGACATTACTAAAAGAGAAATCATTCTGGAATACAATTTACTAATGTGGTTAATACCTGTCATTATGGACAAGCCAGCGTAGACCTTTTCATTACATAGCACTAAGTGGTTTCCTAGCCTCAGTTCTCTCATCTGTGAAATGAGGGTAATAATATCAAACCTAAAAGTTTGCTCTGAAGATTAAACAACATCATGTTTATAAAGCATCTTATAGAACAGATAGTTAAGCTACAAAACATAAAAAGGATTCTGTGATTCTGAAAGAACAGGTTTCTGAAATAAAAGAGTTATTTACTTTTCTTTAAAACCCCATCTGGTCTACACAGAAAGAATCCGCACCAGATGTGCTTTAGACTACATAGCCTGTTACCAGAGGAGAAATAACAATATATGTGTGACATAAGTACCCTGAGGAAGAATTATATATAGCATAACAAAGATATTAAACATTTACTGAGAGATATTCAAGGTAAATACAGGATTAATAGTGTACACATATTTTTATTTATACTATTTTGAGCAATAACTACCTGGCAAACTACCTTATACAGACACATTAAATAAACTTGAACTTAGTCAAAAGGCAAGAAGTGATGGACAGAGTAAATAAATAAGACCATAATAATATGATATTACTTGCTAGATTTATATTACCAACTAAATTACAAAGAATTTATCTATTATGGACTATTGGACTATATTGGGTTATTTTGCTGAATTCAAGTACCTACAATATTTGAATTGGCATCAAGTATGAAAAGGTCCTTTAGGGGCCAACCAAATAGCTCAGCAGACTCTGACAAAACTAAACAAAAAAAGGGGATATAAATGAATGACCATTTTGTATCTGCATATTCAAAATAGGAAAGATATACAGCTACATTCTCTTAATTCAGTGAATAAAATTTGTTCTAATAGTATTTGTGGATGGGATGTTATGTCTGAATCTTGTAAAATGAATAACCACTGAGACAATAATGTGCAGTATATTTATTATTGAAACTGTCCTACTAATTGGTTCTGAAACTGTCTCATTGCTATTTGTTTCTCAATAAAATTATTTAAAATACAAAAACAAAAACAAATAGCTCAATAGATTAAAGTGACTGCAAGCATGCACAGGGGCCAGAGGTTCAATCCCTGGGCTTGCTGTGCCAGCCCTGTGCCCAGGGCATGCTGAGACAGCAATTGACACTGGGCATGGTGGCACGAACCTGCAATCCTAGCTTTTGGGAGCCTGTAAACAGGCAGTCACTATGAGTCCAATGTAATAGTGAACCCTGAACACACTGTAGACCCCAACCTAAATAAATTAAAAAAGAAAGAAAGAAAGAAAGAAAGAAAGAAAGAAAGAAAGAAAGAAAAGGTCTTTTAAAGACTTCTACAAATACAGCTTCTCTAGCAACAAAGAAACACCCATCTCTGACAAAGCAAAACAAAAAAGGAGGATATAAATAAAGGACCATTTTATAGTGTAATATATATATATGTATATACAAAATAGTTAGGATAGATATACAGCTACATTCTATTAGTTCAATGAGAAGAAAGGTTTGTACTAATACTGTTTAGACATCATGTCTGCATCTTGTCCACTGCATACTATGAAGATAACAATATGCAATGTATTAATTATTGTTAATTGACCTACTAACCTATTTTGAAACTGTTTTATTGCTATTTTTTCTCATTCAAATGAATTAAAAAAATTTAAAAAGACAAAAACAACAAAACAAAGAAGAGTATTAAGAACAGGTAACCTCTGGCAGTCTGCCTGTCAACTAAGAGGTGGCTCTGATGACCTCATGGTCATATGTGCTCTTCTCTCAGGAGCATGCCTGAGTGGCAGCTCGGACATTTGAAACATAAAAGAAATATATATAGCATCTGCTTATTATTTTAAAAAAAGAATTTATTTAAACAAGACACAATCTTTTAACAGAAATATTCAGCATGAAGAATATTAAATAAAGAAACATTTAATATGTTTCATAAATGTTTGTATCAACATAAAATATAAAGTGTAATTTGCTAAGGCTCTTTAGTCCCAGCTGACTGGTATCATAAACAAGCAGCAGTGTTTTCCATTATAATTGTTGTGCCTTATGTCAAGAATGTCCTCCAAAGTATACATGCACTCAGAGGTGGGGCTTTTAGAAGGGGGCTGAACCATGAGGTCACTACAGCTCATTTGCTGTTAAGAGGTAGGATCTGGTTGGAAGAGGCCGGTCACAGAGGTCAGGACCTGGAAAGCATATCTCCCTCCTTGGCTTCAGCCTTCTCACTCTGCTTCGTGAATGCCATGACATGAGCGTGTTTCCTACACCAAGGCCCTTCCACCATGCTGCTTGTGTGGTGAGGCCTGAGTTTAAGACTGAAACTTCTGAAGTTAGGAACTATAATACACTTCTCCTCCTTTAAGCATCAGGCATCAGGTACTGTGCCTCAGCAAAGAGGAAAGTTACTTAAGATTTTCCTACTAGTAGTGTCATTGTGACGAGTGTAACTGACCATGTAGTTTAGAAGCCTTTTTGAGCTGGTCTGGAAGAAGATTTTGGAGAACTTTGGAGATGCCCTTAGAGAAGTTCTAGAATGCTATAAATTTAGCTTGATGGCAGGTTTGGTTGGCACTGAGAAGGCTGGAATGCTGATAAAAATACAATATCAAAGACTAGGCCCAGACGATTTCAGTTATGAAGAAGAACTCAACTGACATTTGGGCTCAGGACCACGTGTTATGGTCTCACAGAAAATGTGCCTACATTTTGTTCATGTCTTGAGACCACAGGAGACTAGAAGGGCAGAAACCTAATTAATCTGATAGAAAAAATTTCAAGGCAGCTCAGGGCTGAGGCTGGGGCATGGACACAAACGGCAGGTTTTAGCCAGACCTGTATTTAAAATCAAGAGAAAATATCACAGACGAGTGATTTAAATGTTTTCAAGTTTGCCAGAAGGGAACCTACAGGAAAGGTAGGACATGAAAAGTTCTGCCAGAGAAAACTTGGTTGCTGAGAGCATTAACATTAAAAAGAAGCCAAAGACTTAATATCATGTTAAAATAATAAATTTGCCTTGAATGCCATCTTTAAAAATGCATTTAGAATTTTAAACATCCCCAGAATCTAAACCTTCCCCACTCTTCCCAGATGAAATTGTAGGAAAATAAAAGACTGTGTTTTGAGAAGGGAACACTCTGCTTAAGAAAGACCACAATGGGAACTAGTTCCCAGGGATTTCAGTCATATTTCTCAGCAATCGAGGCATTTAGAGGCTTCTTAGTCATGACCCAAGGGGCCTACCTACTGCTTCAGCCAACAGCAGACCTTATGGACACCCATATGCTATTAGCTTTCCTGGCATGTGGGTCAGCAAGGCTTCCACCCACATTGCAGAAGTCCTTGTAGGTCAGAGAATGTGCCCCAAAGAAGGGAGTGCATAAAGGTCTGAAAGTAAAGCCAAAACTTCAGGGAAAACACCAGGGAGTAAGATGACCGGGGCCGCAGGATCCTGAATATACCCAGAGTGCAGGCCCGGCATGTGAGTGAGACCACCCAGGGCCCACGGATCTTCATTCGACCCAGAGTATAGGCCCAGCAAGGAACCCTTCAGCAGAACTCTCTGCAAAGAGGCTAGAGGCAAGACCCACCCAGCTGATTCAAGAGCAGAACATCTTACCAGATAGGCACAATGGGTTCAACTCTAAGGGCTGCAGCAGAAAGAAGTGGAGCACAGCAGCCAGATCCAAACAACGCCCACCTGGAGGAATCCGAACTTCATAGATCCGGACCTGGTGCTAAGGTAATAACTCTAACTCTATCCAAGCTTTACACCAAAGTTCAGAAGACAGTGGTATACAAAATGACAAAGAGAAGGAACAAAATGCAGTCTCAGGCCGCAAGTCCACCCATTACAACTGCAGAAGACACTATCACTGAGGAAACTAGAAATCACACTCCAGATATCTCTGAAATAATAGCATTGGCAGTAAAGAAACAACTGCAGGAAGGTATAGAAGAAATCAGACCAGAAATAATTTCGGAACTAAAGAATTTAGTGATAACTATAATCAAAGAAGTACTAAGTACTTCTAAAGAACACACTGATCAAAAAATAGAGCAGAATATAAAAATGATGGAACCCCTGAATAAGCAATTTAGGAAAGAAATAGAATGTATGAAACAGGTTCAACGTGATATACAGGAAATTAAAACC